>NC_138554.1:2849862-3162362 GCF_964273705.1 Natrix helvetica | reverse complement strand
TGAAGAAAGGGAGGGAGGAAGAAGGGAGGAAGGAAAAAGAAAGATAGATTATTTATAGATAGATAGATAGATGGATGGATGGATGGAAGGAAGGAAAGGAAGAAAGGAGGGAGAGAGAGAGGAAGAAAGGAAGGAAGAAAGAATGAATGAAAAAAGAAAGAAGGGAAAGTGAGATGAAGAAAGGGAGGGAGGGAGAAGGGAGGAAGGAAAAAGAAAGATAGATTATTTATAGATAGATAGACAGATGGATGGATGGATGGATGGATGGAAGGAAAGAAAGGAAGAAAGGAGGGAGAGAGGGAGGAAGAAAGGAAGAAAGAATGAATGAAAAAAGAAAGAAGGAAGGGAAAGGGAGATGAAGAAAGGGAGGGAGGGAGAAGGTAGGAAGGAAAAAGAAAGATAGATTAGATATAGCTAGCTAGCAAGATGGATGGATGGAAGGAAGGAAAGGAAGAAAGGGAGAGAGGGAGGAAGAAAGAATGAATGAAAAAAGAAAGAAGGAAGGGAAAGTGAGACGAAGAAAGGGAGGGAGGGAGAAGGTAGAAAGGAAAAAGAAAGATAGATTAGATATAGATAGATAGATAGATGGATGGATGGATGGAAGGAAAGGAAGAAAGGAGGGAGAGAGGGAGGAAGAAAGAAAGAATGAAAAAAGAAAGAAGGAAGGGAGGGAGGGAGATGAAAAAAGGGAGGGAGGGAGAAGATAGGAAGGAAGATAGATAGATTAGATATAGCTAGCTAGTTAGATGGATGGATGGATGGATGGAAGGAAGGAAAGGAAGAACGGAGGAAGAGAGGGAGGAAGAAAGAAAGAAAGAATGAATGAAAAAAGAAAGAAGGGAAAGTGAGATGAAGAAAGGGAGGGAGGGAGAAGGTAGGAAAGAAAAAGAAAGATAGATTAGATATAGATAGCTAGATAGATGAATGGATGGATGGAAGGAAGGGAAGAAAGGAGGGAGGAAGAAAGAAAGAAAGAGGTTAATGACAACAGGCAGAAATTAGATGAAGGAAGATCATCACTATGTATGAATTAAATATAAAGATGATTCATAATTACAAATGCGCCAATATAATAAAAGGAAGTATAAATAAGAGAAATTTAGCGAAAACTACTGTTATATTATTACCATTGCAACCAGTATATGCGTGTATGTTTTTCCCTTTACCTTCCTTCTGTAAATGATATACCGTGATAATGCACTGTATTCAAAATATTTATGAATAAAATAATTAAAAATTAAGAAAGAAGAGAGAGAGAGAGAGAAAGAAAAAGGAGGGAAAGTGAGATGAAGAAAGGGAGGGGGAAGGTAGGAAGGAAAAAGATAGATTAGATATAGATAGATGGATGGATGGATGGATGGATGGAAGGAAGGAAAGGAAGAAAGGAGGGAGGAAGGAAGAAAGAGACTAGAGACAAGAGGCAGAAATTAGATGAAGAAAGATCATCACTATGTATGAATGTAAAGGTGATTCATAATTAGAAATACGCCAATATAACCATCAGAAGTATAAATAAGCCAATGTCAAGAGAAATTTAGCTGAAATTACTGTTATATTATTACTAAGGTAACCAGTACATGCATGGGGGTGTGTATTTTTTTCTCTCTTTACCACGCTTTTGTAAATGATATACCCTGGCAATGCACTGCATTTAAAACATTTATGAATAAAATAATTAAAAATTAAAAATTAAGAAAGAAAAGATAGATAGATAGATAGATAGATAGATAGAAATTGCCAACAAGTGAATCCTCTATTCAATTAACAAGCTGCTATAAATCAGAGAAGAAAGGAAAGAAGGAAGGAAGGAAGGAAGGAAGGAAGGAAGGAAGGAAGGAAGGAAGGAAGGAGAAGGAAAAAAGAACAGGAACTACGCACAATTTCGCTCGTCGATCTCCAAAAACTTGCCGCACAGCTCCAGTTCCCGGGTCCAATCCGGTTCGGGCATGTGCTCCATCACCCAGCACCGATGATGCCAGGTGCCATAAGATTTGGGATTGACCCTCAAGCAGCACTCCAGGAAGGCAAGTTCTCCCTTGCACAAGGCTTGCATCTCTTCCGGGCTCCTGGCAGGGGATGGAAAGGGGGGGTGGACGGACCTGTGGACCTCTGGACATCATGGGGAGACCCTCTTGTCTCCTCTTCCCAGACCCCTCCTCCCCACCCCACCCCTTACTCACTCCTCCTTCTCCAGGTGCAGGAAGGTCTCTCGCCGGAAGTTCCAGAGGGTGGCAAAATCCGGATTGGCACCCAGGACTTTGTTGCTCAGCTCCAGGGCATCCTTGTCCAGCTCCCCCAGTTTCCTCTGAAGCAGAGAGTTAAGATGGCGGCATCCCAAACGCCCCTTCGCTCCCTGCCTCCCTCCGATTTCTCATGAATCTCACAGCCACCAAGGAGGTTGGGGGTGGGTGGGAAACGGAGTCCCCGGAACTGGGTTTCTCACTCTTGGGTAGCTTGAAGAGAAGTGGAGTTGAACAGGAAGGAAGGAAGGAAGGAAGGAAGGAAGGAAGGAAGGAAGGAAGGAAAAGGGAGGGAGGGAGGTTGGGAAGGAGGGAAGATGGGAAAAAATTCAGGAGCCCTCTGCCGGCTTCCCTGAAGGCTCTGGAGGGCAAACAACGGCAAAAGTGACTTCCGGATTGCTCGTAGGGCTGGATTTAGCCCTCCGGAGTGTTCAGGAGCCCTCAGGCAGCTTCCCTGAAGCCTCCGGAGGGCAAAAAACAAACCTACGAGCAAACCGGAAGTCACTTCCGGGTTTCTCGTAGGGCCGATTTTAGCCCTCCGGAGCGTTCAGGAGCCCTCTGCCGGCTTCCCTGAAAGCTCTGGAGGGCAAACAACGGCAAAAGTGACTTCCGGATTGCTTTTAGGGCCGCTTTTAACCCTCCGGAGCCTTCAGAGAAACTGCCTGAGGGCTCTTGAATGCTCTGGAGGGCTAAAATCGGCCTTACGAGAAACCCGGAAGTCTGTTTCTGAACTTCCGTTTTGCCCGTAGGGCTGACTTTTTATGCTCCAGAAGCTTCAGGGAAGCTCCTGAAGCCTCCGGAGTGCCTCCGGGGTGGGGGGAGGCTGTTTTCGCCCTCCCCAGGCTTCTATAAAGCCTCTGGAGCCTGGGGAGGGCAAAAAAAGCATGCCGAAAGTGGGGTGGGGGAGTGCTGGTTGTGCGAGCATGTCCGCTGGGGTCGCGCGCATAGAATTATGGGTGTTGTGCCCCCTGCGCATGACCCCCCCCGTGCTCCCCCCCCTGCTTTTGGCACACGAGCCAAAAAAAAGATTCGCCATCAATGCAATAGGTCATCGCTAATAAAATGGAACTTTGAGGCACTTCAAGTCTCGGAGTCTTCTTTAGTTGGGTTGTTAATTGGAATCTTGACAGATAGATAGATAGACATCTTTCTATCCATCCATCCATCCATCCATCCATCCATCCCCCCCAACCCCAAGGACTCTTCAAACGAGTGAGAAGGCCCAGGATTTCGAAGGTCCACACGGCAAGAGGTCCCAACCAGCCAACCCAAGACCTTTCCAGCATCATTTTCACCCAGGAGCAGAAGAGAGGGAGGAGTCCCAGCCTCAGGTGTTTCACCTTCTCAAAGATGGCCTTGGTGACTGTTGCATACTGCTGGAGCTTCTTCTCCCGTTCCAGGCGTTTGGCTTCGGCTTGTTCTTCCGTCGTCTTCACCTTCAGCCGTCCGTGCTGGTGGGGAACCAAAGAGAAGGAGCCGAGGATGAGGGACATTGCTTCAGGGAAGCAATGAGGAAGATCAGGAAGGACCCATCAAAAGAACCAGGCCCAAAACTCACCATCTTGACCGACTCCGAAGAAAGAGGCAAAGAATGAATCGCGTATCCTAGGAAAGAAGGAGAAAAAGAAACCTCAGTGATCTTTGCAGCTCAACCAGGCAAGCTGAGGATGATGGAAACTAGAGTCCTAGAGATTAACACCAATTAACAGAGTTGGAAGGGAGCTTGTAGGTCATCTAGTCCAACCCACCCACTTGACGTTTAACATGGCCTTGGCCTTCAGATGGAATGTCATGCTTACAACCAACCACCCAATTTTTTAAAAGTATAATTTCCCAGTTTTCCATTTCCCAGCAATTTGAATTCCACCCTGTTTTATCTTCTCACCAAGCCCAGAAATTTGACTGAGCTAAAAACCTTGGCCAAAAAGGAGGTGGAACCTGGTTTTTTTTTTACAAGCTGGTGAGAAATTGTGCAAGAACACGGAAATGGATAGGTTAACGTTAAGGATAAAGAAGATACAGGCTACTTTTTAAACATGGAATTTGTTTGATCAACGGTTAGACAATAAAAGTGTAAATTGGAAACTGGAAGAATACTATTATATACAAGTAAAGAATAATTTTATAGGTTTTTTTAATTTTTAAATTAAACATTTCATCTTCCATTAAACAGTGTGCTGTCCGATTACAAATATCTCTGCAATTAGTCAACATTTACAGTATTCGTCACATTGCTAATAATTCTCTAATGTTACAATGATAATTATAATCAGCCTTATAACTCTATTTATTTCTCCCTTTTAATATATAGACTGAAAATATAATTATATCGGATATAATAATCTTAACACTCGTAATAGTAAGAATCATCATATTGTTTACATCTCTATCTTAACATATATTCTTTATTTCAGTGATCTCCATTCATTTCTCACTTCTGTTTTTATTCTCCAACCATCCATAAAATAACTCCCATGTCAGATCATATTCTGTTTGTTCTTTCTCCTTTATAGCCAGCGTTAATCTGTTCGTTTCTGCAGTCTAATATTTTCCTAATCACATTCTCATCCATAGGGATCTTATCATGGTTCCAATTTTGTGCAAATACAATTCCAGTTGCAGTTAATACATGTATAAAGTAATTATACATTTGTAAAATGATGCTAGAGAGACACCAGAACAAGGAGTTTTCTCCCGAATGCCATCACTCTGTGTAACAACTAATTCCCACAACACTCAATAATTTACTAAGAATGTATTACTATTATTCTTTTCTTCCTTCCTAGTATCTATAAGTATAATCTTTATTGTCATTGTACTTAAATACAACAAAATCTATCTCTCCCCACTTATGACTATAACCATGTTGCTTGTATCTTTCAATTTATATTGTTTTTACTTGTTTCCTAGTACAATTTGATAGCTTATTAGTAACCTTGACTATCACTAAGTGTTGTATCTTTTTATTCTTGATGAATGTATTTTATTCCCTTATGTACACTGAGAGTAGATGCACCAAAGACCAATTCCTTGTGTGTCCAATTACACTTGGCCAATAAAGAATTCTATTCTATTCTATATTCCATTCTGTATTTTATTTTATTCTTCCATTCTATTTCATTTACTATTCTATTCCATATTCTATTTTATTCCATTCCATTCTTCTATTCTATTCCATATTCTATTCTATTCTTCTATTCCATTCCATATTCTATTTCATTCCATATTCCATTCCATTCCTAATTCTATTCTATTCCATTCTATTTCTATTTCTATTCCATATTCTATTTCATTCCATATTCTATTCCATTCCTAATTCTATTCTATTCTATTCCATTCTATTCTATTCCATATTCTATTTCATTCCATTCCATTCTATATGTTCCAGAGTTTACTACAAACGCTGTTTACTAAATACTTAAATATGTGTAAGAAAAATATATAAATAAAATATATATGTATAAAAAAAGAAATGGTACAAGCACACCATTTTCCTGCCAGCAACCTCCCAGAGGAATAATAATAATAATAATAATAATAATAATAATAATAATAATAATAATAATAATAATAATAATAATAATAATAATAATAATAATAATAATGCCTGGTTAATTTGGCCTCCTTAACATCTTTTTTTTTTAAATCCAAAAATCTGAAGCCGGTCCGTTTCCCATAATGCATTGCCCATCACTGGGGCATTGTGGGAAATCCAGTTTTTTTTTTAAAAAAGAACCTGGACTAGATCCAACCAGGCAGCAATCCTACACCCAGGGACGTTGCCTCAATCTGACTAGGTGGCTCAGAGGCTCAGCTTGTGCGATCAGAAAGGTCGGCAGTTCGAATCCCTAGTACAGGTCTCCTGCGTGAGCATAGGGGGCTGGACTAGATGACCTCCAAGGTCCCTTCCAATTCTATTTATTCGGTTATGCTATTCATTCCCTTCCAACTCTTGTTACTGCTTATGTGCTAAAGCCCCAGGCTCCCTTAAACCCCAGATACGCTGAATGGTAGCTAGGTTTGTGCATCACACTTAAACCAGGATGCAAACGTGGTTTGATCGTTTATGCAACGTCAAGCCACTGTTGTTGGTTCAACCATGTGTCAGGTCTAAGGCCAAGCATAGGTTCAGCCAATGATGGCTTGTTCAAGGATTGCAAAGCATGCACACGTTGTCCTTTAGCATGTAAGCCCAGAATGCAAACATTCTCGACCAAAACCTGGGGGCGGCAATCTGAGCCCCCCTTACTCATTTTACCTTCATGCACAATTCCTCCCCCCCCCCCCTTTGCTTTCGTACTAATGCACCATCAGCTACATTCAGACAAGCCTTACCAATTCCTTTCCTAGTTCCTCCCCCTCCAGGAAGCCGCGAAGTGGTCTCTCCCGGAAATATTTACCTCGATTTTCTATAGGACGAGACCATTCTGAACACGCCCGTAGGGGTGGTTAGAAGAGGCGCCGGGCTAATCCTTAGCAGCCTCTAGGGGGCGATACCAACCGGGCGCTGAGGACAGGGGGGAGATAGGCAGAGAAGATGAAATCGGTCGGTGGCGAGTGGTCTCGTCCGCGTAGACTCGGTGAGGAAACAGGTCCCTTCGGGCGAATCCAATGAAGGGGGGAGGGGGGAGAGAAGTAGATGCGGATGGGAACTACCATTGAGGTCCGAAGGCTATCGAGTTGAATCCTCCCGGCGGGACGGAGCGTCCTCATTCTTAAAGGAACAGCTTCAGTTTTGAATTGAATTGTGCAGGTAGTCCTCGATTTACGTCCACAGTTGAGCCCAACGTTTCTGCTTGCCTGCAGTGACACATTTCTTAATGGGGACTTTCGCCCCATTTTGCAACCTTTCTTGCCGTAGTCGTTAAGTTGAACCACTGCAGTTGTTCACTAAGTAAGGCGGTTGTTAAGTGAATCACTTGTCTTGTCAAAAGGTTGCCAGAGAGGATCGCGTGACCTTGGGACACAGCAACGGTCGTAAGTGTGAACCAGTCACCCAGCCGTCCGAATTCTGATCATGGGGCTGCTGCAGCCGTCGTAAGTGTGAAAAACGGTACTAAGTCCCTTTTTTCAGCGCTGTTGTAACTTTGGTCACTAAACGAACGGTTGTATGTCGAGGACTACCTATATTGCATTGAATTCACACACACACCCTTTTGCAAACTTTGTTGCTATTTTGAAGGGGGGTGGGAAGTGGGGGTTGGCTAAGAGGAGAACCAAGACTCCAATTTCATCCATGGGACTGGGCTCCTACTGGCAGGAGAGGGTTTCACATTGGCACGAAAGGAAAAGGGATGGAAGAAGGGAAAAAGAGGGGAAAGAAGGAAGGAAGAAATTGAGAAGAGAATTAGAAGGAAGGAAGGAAGGAAGAAAAAAGAGGAGAAGAGGAAGGAAAAGGGAGGGAAGAAGAGGGCGGGAAAGAAAGGAAGAAATTAAGACAAGAAAAACAGAAGGGCAGGAAGGAAAAAAGTTAACAAAAGAGAAAAGAATTAGAAGAAAAGGAAGGAAGGAAAAAGTGGAGAAAAGGAAGGGAAAGGGAGAGAAGAGAAGGAAGGAAGAAATTAAGACAAGAAAAACAGAAGAGCAGGAAGGAAAAAAGTTAAGAGAAGAGAAAAGAATTAGAAGAAAAGGAAGGAGGGAAGGAAGGAAGGAAAAGGAGGAGAAAAGGGAGGAAAAGGGAGGGAAGAAGAGGAAGGGAAAGAAAGGAAGAAATTAAGACAAAAACAGAAGAGCAGGAAGGAAAAAAGTTAACAAAAGAGAAAAGAATTAGAAGAAAAGGAAGGAAGGAAGGAAGGAAGGAAAAAGTGGAGAAAAGGAAGGGAAAGGGAGAGAAGAGAAGGAAGGAAGAAATTAAGAAAAACAGAAGAGCAGGAAGGAAAAAAAGTTAAGAGAAGAGAAAAGAATTAGAAGAAAAGGAAGGAAGGAAAAAGAGGAGAAAAGGAAGGAAAAGGGAGGGAAGAAGAGGGAGGGAAAGAAAGGAAGAAATTAAGACAAGAAAAACAGAAGAGCAGGAAGGAAAAAAAGTTAAGAAAAGAGAAAAGAAAAGAAAAAACAGCCTGAAAATGGCCCAAAAACCCAACAGAAAAACAAGTCATCTTCAGTCTGTTTGGGGCCGTTTTCAGCTTTTTAAAGGGTTGTTTTCAAGTCATTTTTCAGCTGTTTATGGCCCAAAAATCAGCCTGAAAAACGCCCAAAAAAACCGATCTGTTTTTTGGCCATTTTTCAGGCTGTTTTCCGACGCTCCAAGGGCCTGGGAAGACCAGCCCGCCGTTGTGCATTCCTGTTTAGGCACTCGTATAGGGTCTCCTGCTTGAGCAGAGGGTTGGACTAGAAGACCTCCAAGGTCCCTTCCAACTCTGTGATTCTCCCCCCCCCCGAATAAATAGTGTTCATTTTCGTTTTGATCCAACTCTGTGATTCAACCGATCCTTATCAGAATTTCACATTCTTGCTTGTTACTTCAAAGGGACTAGAAACATTAATCAAAGGCGCTCCTCGTTTCCTGAAAACAATTATTCAGAGGTTAGCTTGACCGAATGGGGGGGGGGGGGGGCTAGATAAACAAATATAATGTTGTCTTGCACCCTTGTTTTCTTTGGCAGAAAGGGACGCATTCCTGGTACGCAGGCCAGGCCTAGAGGAGCTCTTTAAATATTTGGCATGGAAATAATAATGTCCACATATTTACTGGCTAATCAATCAGCTGCCCCAGATAACCAAAGCAAATCAGGACTTTATGTAGCGTCGCAAAACGGAAAGATCTCCATCGATCTGGGGACCTGATCAGCCTGAAAGCTGAGGAAAGGACCTGCAATGCACAGTAATATGGTCAACACCTCGATTTACAACGGTTTTCTTTAGCGACCATTTTACGACGACACTGGGGAAAAAGTGACTTATGATCCTTTTTCGCACTTGCGACTGTTTCTCCATGGTCAAAATTCAGATGCCTGGCCACTGACTCATATTTATGACGGTTGCAGTGTCCCGGTGTGTTGTGTGTGTGTATCCCATGATCCCCTTGTCAGGGTCCCGAATAGCATCCAAAATTAAATCAGAGTCCAAGGCAAAGTATTGCTCAATTGATTAAGAGAGCCACGTTGGCACATCTGGGAAAACCCGAATCTGAAAGCTTCCCAGTTTTCCCCATCCAGTTGAAAGTTCAAGATCTTGCCCCCACACCCACAAGTCCATCCCATGGTCCCATCTCCCACTGCCACGCTGGCAGCTTCCACCCATCCAGTTCCGGTCAGGCGCAGAGGTGCCAAAGACAAAGGATGACCTTGGCTTTCTAGAAAGAATGTTGTTATGGCTGCCTATCATCTAAACTCCACACAATCCATTTTCCCACAATAGAAAATGCACAGTAGGACAATAGAATGGGTGGCAGGCCAAAGAGCCGAAAGAAAAGATGGCTGCAGGCCTGACGCCCCTTTTGCGACCTTCTGACTAGCCAAGTCAACGGGGGACGCTGGATTCACTTAACAACCCCGTGACTCACTTAACAACCGCAGGGATTCACTTAGCAAGAAAAGTCGTTAAAAGGGACAAAACACATTTCTCGCTTAGCCACGTAAATTTGGGGCTCGATTGTCGTTAGCGGAGGACTCCTGGTGCACACCCCTGAGCGAAGAAATGTGGCTATAGAGTTGTGTCACGAAATCCCAGTGCAATATTGGCAACTTTAAGATGGGTGGACTTCGACTCCCAGAATTCCCCAGCCAGCGTGGGCGGGGTTGGGGAATTTGGGGAGTTTCCGCTATTGAGTTTTCAAGGTCTCCTCTTAATTGTCATGAATTTGCTCGCTCTTTCCAGCTGTCGATCACGTCTGAATGTGAGTTTGTCTATAAGCGGAGGACTTTCCCACACAACTTTAGCAAAGGCAGGCTTGCAACCGTTCAGTGAGTGGCCGTCCGAAGTTACGACGGGATTAAAAAATGTGAGTTACAGCAATAGCAGTAGTCTTTAGACTTACATACCGCTCCACAGTGCTTTTACAGCCCTCTCTAAGCGGTGTACATATTGCCCCCCCCCCCCACGCACACAATTTAGGTCCTCATTTTACTGACCTCAGAAGGACGGAAGGCTGAGTCGACCATGAGCCTGGTGAGATTCGAACTGCTGGCAGTGGGCAGTCAGCCTGCAATACGGCACTCTAATCATTGCAACAAAATGGCTTCCTTCCTTCCTTCCTTCCTTCCTTCCTTCCTTCCTTCCTTCCTTCCTTCCCTCCCTCCCTCCCTCCTCCTTCCCTTTCACCATCCTTCCTCCTTCCCTTCCTCTTCCTCCCTCCCTCCCTTCCTTCCTTCCCTTTCCTTCCTTCCTTCCCTCCTCCTTCCCTTTCACCATCCTTCCTCCCTTCCACCCTCCCTTCCTCTTCCTTCCCCTTCCTTCCTTCTCCTTCCTTCCCCCTTCCTTTTCACCATCCTTCTTCCCTCCCTCTTCTTTCCTTCTTTCCTTCTTTCCTTCCTTCCCTCCCTCCCTCCTTTCTTTTCTTCCCTCCTTCCCTTTCACCATCCTTCCTCCCTTCCACCCTCCCTTCCTCTTCCTTCCCCTCCCTCCCTTCCTTCCTTCCCTCCTCCTTCCTTTTCATCATCCTTCCTCCCTTCCACCCTCCCTTCCTCTTCCTCCCCCTCCCTTCCTTCCTTCCCTCCTCTTTCCCTTTCACCATCCTTCCTCCCTTCCACCCTCCCTTCCTCTTCCTTCCCCTCCCTTCCTTCCTTCCCTCCTCTTTCCCTTTCACCATCCTTCCTCCCTTCCACCCTCCCTTCCTCTTCCTTCCCCTCCCTTCCTTCTCCTTCCTTCCCTCCTTCCTTTTCACCATCCTTCTTCCCTCCCTCTTCTTTCCTTCTTTCCTTCCTTCCCTCCCTCCCTCCTTTCTTTTCTTCCCTCATTCCCTTTCACCATCCTTCCTCCCTTCCACCCTCCCTTCCTCTTCCTTCCCCTCCGTTCCTTCCTTCCCTCCTCCTTCCTTTTCACCATTCTTCTTCCCTCCCTCCCTTCCTCTTCTTTCCTTCTTTCCTTCCTTCCTTCCCTCCTTCCCTCCCTCCTTCCTTCCTTCCCTCCTCCTTCCCTTTCACCATCCTTCCTCCCTCCCACCCTCCCTTCCTCTTCCTTCCTTCCTTCCCTCCTCCTTCCTTTTCACCATCCTTCTTCCCTCCCTCCCTTCCTCTTCCTTCCTTCCCTCCCTCCCTCCTTCCTTCCTTCGCAATAACACTTAAACATATACCACTTCACAGGGCTTTCACAGCGTCAGAGTCAGCCTCTTGCCCCTAACAATCGGGGTCCTCATTTGACCGACCTCGGAAGGAAGGATGGAAGGCCGAGTCAACCTGGATCCCGATGAGATGCAAACTGCCAAACTACGACCGTTTCTCGCGCTTACGACCGTTGCCGCATCTCTGCGGTCACGTAATCAAAGCTCGGTGCCAGCCGGGTTGCGGATTTGGCTGGGACACAAAACAAACTTCTCAGATTAACGGGAAACTGTAAATCCGGTTGCCAAATTATTCTAAAGTCAAACCTTGACTTTATTTGACGGGGCAGAAGCAGCTGATAACTCAGAGAACAAATACACTTTCCTGGGTGTGGAATAAACACTAACTTTGTTTTGTGATTTCTGGAGAAACTTTTTAACCCCGTGATTTATTTTTTAAATCTGCTTTTCTTTCCAAATATTTCAAGCCTCCCCCCCAGATTAAAAACAAAACAAAACTCCCCCCCCCCAAACAGGCCTCAGGGTCTTTGGGAGCAGGATGTTAACAGAATAACAGAGGGGCAAGGGACCTTGGAGGTCTTCTAGTCCAACCCCCAGCTCTGTTTTTCGCTTTTCCCTGTGCGTCCTCAGAAACTCTGCACTTCCCAGCGTAACATGGTTTCCCCAACTGATTAGAGAGAGTCCTCGATTGACAATGATTCATTTAGTGGCCGTTCGAATTTACAACCCCACCGAAAAACGTGACTCAGGACAGTTTTTCACACTTACGACCGTCTTCACGTGGCAACCGACTCATTGTTCTAGTGGACAACCATTTAAATAGGAGCCAGCCGTGGGCAGCAGCTGCCAAAAAAGCCAACACAGTTCTAGGCTGCATCAACAGAGGGAGAGAATCAAGATCACGTGAAGGGTTAATACCACTTTACAATCCCTTGGTAAGGCCACACTTGGAATAGTTGCATTCAGTTCTGGTCGCCACGATGTAGAAAAGATGTGGAGACTCTAGAAAGAGTGCAGAGAAGAGCAACAAAGAGGATTAGGGGACTGGAGGCTAAAACATAGGAAGAACGGTTGCAGGAACTGGGTATGTTCAGTTTAATAGAAAGAAGGACTAGGGGAGACATGATAGCATCTTCCAATATCTCAGGGGTTGCCACAAAGAAGAGAGAGTCAAACTATTCTCCAAGGCACCTGAGGGTAGGACAAGAAGCAATGGGTGGAAACTAATCCAGGAGAGAAGCAACTGAGAACAGAGGAGAAATTTCCTGACAGTTAGAACAATTAATCAGTGGAACAGAAGTTGCCTCCAGAAGTTGTGAATGCCCCAACACTGGAAGTCTTTAAGAAGATGTTGGATAGCTATTTGTCTGAAACGGTATAGGGTTTCCTGCCTAGGCAGGGGGTTGGAATAGAAGACCTCCAAGGTCCCTTCCAACTCTGCTATTGTATTGAATTGTATTGTATTGTATTGTATTGTATTGTATTGTATTGTATTGTATTGTATTGTATTGTATTGTATTGTATTGTATTGTATTGTATTGTATTGTATTGTATTGCAGTACCCCCGGCTCAGGTGGTTCCCTTTTGCGATCTTCTGAACAAGCAAAGTCTATAAGAAAGATTCACTTAACAACCGTGTGACTGCAGGGATGGACTTAACCACGGCTGCAAAGAAAGCAGGCCCAAGAGAGCAAAACTCAGCCAACCACTGAATTTGGGGCTCAGTTGTCGTCGTAAGCTGAGGACTAGCTGCATTCTTCAGGAAGGTCGTAAAACGGGGCAAAGCTCCCTTTAAAACGGCTCGTGGTCTTAGCTGTGGAACTCTGGGGCTCAATTGTTCCTGTAGGCAGGGGTTGCCAACTTTTTCTATACCCTGCATGCCTAGATCGCTTCTGATCTATTCTCACACACCCCTTAAAAAATAAATAATTATATGCATAGAATGTATACATATAAACCATAATTTTGAAATGTCTAAACTCAAGTTTTCACACCCCCTGGAATATCATCTTGCACCCCCAGTTGGGAACTCCTGCTGTAGTTTAGGTTTAGTTTAGTTTAGTTTAGTTTAGTAGTTTTTTTTTTTTTTTGGTTTAGTTTAGTTTAGTTTAGTTTGTTTTAGTTTAGTTTAGTTTAGATTAGATTAGTTTAGATAAATTTAGTTTACTTTAGTTTGTTTTAGTTTAGTTTAGATTAGATTAGTTTAGATAAATTTAGTTTACTTTAGTTTGTTTTAGTTTAGTTTAGTTTAGTTTAGATTAGATTAGATTAGATTAGTTTAGATAAATTTAGTTTACTTTAGTTTGTTTTAGTTTAGTTTAGTTTAGATTAGATTAGATTAGTTTAGATAAGTTTAGTTTACTTTAGTTTTACTTTAGTTTAGTTTAGTTTAGCTTAGCTTATTTTAGCTTAGCTTAGCTTATTTTAGTTTATTTTAGCTTAGTTTAGTTTAGATTAGATTAGTTTAGGTAAGTTTAGTTTACTTTAGTTTGTTTTAGTTTACTTTAGTTTAGTTTAGATTAGATTAGTTTAGATAAATTTAGTTTACTTTAGTTTGTTTTAGTTTAGTTTAGTTTAGATTAGATTAGATTAGTTTAGATAAATTTAGTTTACTTTAGTTTGTTTTAGTTTAGTTTAGTTTAGATTAGATTAGATTAGTTTAGATAAGTTTAGTTTACTTTAGTTTTACTTTACTTTAGTTTAGTTTAGCTTAGCTTATTTTAGCTTAGCTTAGCTTAGCTTATTTTAGTTTATTTTAGCTTAGTTTAGATTAGATTAGATTAGATTAGTGGCTCAATGGCTCAGATGCTGAGCTTGTCGATCAGAAAGGTTGGCAGTCCGGCGGTTCAAATCCCTAGTAAAGGAGGGAGCTCCCGTGACTTGTCCCAGCTCCTGCCAACCTAGCCGTTCGAAAGCACGTAAAAAATGCAAGTAGAAAAACGGGAACCACCTTTGGTGGGAAGGGAAGAGTGTTCCGTGCGCCTTCGAAGGCGTTGAGTCCTGCCGGCCACATGACCACGGAGGCGTCTTCGGACAGCGCTGGCTCTTGGGCTTTGAAACGGAGATGAGCACCGCCCCCTGGAATCGGGAACGACGGGCACAGACGTGCGAGGGGAACCTTTACCTATGATCAAGTTCTTTAATCGAGGTCACGTTCCAGGTGAGAAAGCCCTGGAGAAGGATGATTTCAGCCAGAAGGGAGAAAAAGGACTGACACACCTTTGGGCGTGCGCTTGGAAATCCAGTTCTCTGAAAAACTGATTCACCTTTTCACTGTCCTGCCGCTCACCCCAAAGTTGGAGCCATTCTTGCTTTCTCGGAATGACGGGAGACAACGTTGATAGATGAGTCATCCTTAATTCCTCCTTACTGTGGGTGGGAGCCGATATAATAAGAGCCGTTGAGTCAGCGGAGAGAAAAAAGGAATTTAGGCAGGGTTTCTTTCTAAAGAAAGAAACACATTTCCCTTTCTTTCATTAACATCTTTGTCAGAGAGACGCCAAGGATTGTCATAATTTTCAAAAGAATTGGGTTTGATTTTAGGAAAATGCGTTATTAGCAGAGATTCGCGACATCTTAAAACGCAGGCGGTCCTCGACTTCCCGAACATAAATGAGCCTAGCATTTCTTGTTCTTTTTTAACATCAATGTTTTTACTTTCTTTTAATTCAAGCATCCTCTTCCATTAAACCGTGTGTCGTCTGGGTACATCTATTCCGTGCAAATATTTTAAACGAGAGCAATTACAAAAGACAGCCGTATTCACTTAAGAACCACGTTAATCCCTTCACAACCGCAGTGATTCGTGATAACGACTGCGTCGAGGAAGACGGTCAAATTCACATAACGTCTTGTTTAGCAACAGAAATTTGGAGCTCAATTGTGGTCGTAAGTGAAGGATCACCTATATCCTGTAAATTATACATGATTAAGGTCAGTGTTCCCCTTGCACTAATAGTTCCTGACTCTAGCGGGAGCTGCTCATCCCCGTTTCAAAGCCGAAGAGCCAGCGCTATCCGAAGACGTATCTGGGGTCATGTGGCCGGCGTGACTCAACGCCAAAGGAGCACGGAACACCGTTACTTTCCCACCAAAGGTGGTGCCTATTTTTCTACTTGCATTTTTTTTAGGTGCTTTCGAACGGCTAGGTTGGCAGAAGCTGGGACCAGTAATGGGAGCTCCCTCTGTTACGCGGCGCTAGGGATTCGAACTGCCCAACTGCCAACCTTTCTGATCGACCAGCTCAACCTCTGCCAGCGAAAATGGAGCTCTGTTTTCGCGGGCAGAAGGCTGCAGGAGGCCGTAAGTGTTCCTCTCTCCCCGACTTCCATTTTAGCTGACAGAGGGTTAGCAAAACAAACTAAAAATAAAACAAAACAGAGAAATTTTTCCCCTTTTGCATTTGAGTGTGCAAGAAGGGGCAGGAAAGGAGAAAGGGAAAGAGGAAAGACGAAGAAAAAGAAGGTGGGAAGA
Organism: Natrix helvetica; assembly: GCF_964273705.1. Lineage (NCBI taxonomy): Eukaryota > Metazoa > Chordata > Lepidosauria > Squamata > Natricidae > Natrix > Natrix helvetica. The sequence goes on along the minus strand of NC_138554.1, from coordinate 3,146,432 downwards.
TGGGAAGAGAGGAAGGAAGGAAAAAGGAGGAAAGGGGAAGGTAGAAGAAAGGAGAGGGAAGAGGGAAGGAAAAAGAAGAAAAGGAAGGAAGGACGGACTGAGGAAGGAAGGAGAAAAGAGGGGAAGAAGAAAGGAGAAGGAAGAGGGAAGGAAAAAGAAGAAATGGAAGGAAGGAAGGACCGAGAGGAAGGAAGGAAGGAGAAAAGAAGAGAAGAAAGGAGAAGGAAGAGGGAAGGAAAAAGAAGAAATGGAAGGAAGGAAGGACTGAGGAAGGAAGGAGAAAAGAGGAGAAGAAGAAAGGAGAAGGAAGAGGGAAGGAAAAAGAAGAAAAGGAAGGAAGGAAGGACTGAGAGGAAGGAAGGAAGGAAGGAGAAAAGAAGAGAAGAAAAGAGAAGGAAGAGGGAAGGAAAAAGAAGAAAAGGAAGGAAGGAAGGACTGAGGAAGGAAGGAGAAAAGAGGAGAAGAAGAAAGGAGAAGGAAGAGGGAAGGAAAAAGAAGAAAAGGAAGGAAGGAAGGACTGAGGAAGGAAGGAGAAAAGAGGAGAAGAAGAAAGGAGAAGGAAGAGGGAAGGAAAAAGAAGAAAAGGAAGGAAGGAAGGACTGAGAGGAAGGAAGGAAGGAAGGAGAAAAGAAGGGAAGAAAGGAGAAGGAAGAGGGAAGGAAAAAGAAGAAAAGGAAGGAAGGAAGGACTGAGGAAGGAAGGAGAAAAGAGGAGAAGAAGAAAGGAGAAGGAAGAGGGAAGGAAAAAGAAGAAAAGGAAGGAAGGAAGGACTGAGAGGAAGGAAGGAAGGAAGGAGAAAAGAAGGGAAGAAAGGAGAAGGAAGAGGGAAGGAAAAAAGAAAAGGAAGGAAGGACTGAGGAAGGAAGGAAAAAAGAGGAGAAGAAGAAAGGAGAAGGAAGAGGGAAGGAAAAAGAAGAAAAGGAAGGAAGGACTGAGAGGAAGGAAGGAAGGCGAAAAGCGGAGAAGAAAGGAGAAGGAAGGGGGAAGGAAAAAGAAGAAAAGGAAGGAAGGAAGGACTGAGGAAGGAAGGAGAAAAGAGGAGAAGAAGAAAGGAGAAGGAAGAGGGAAGGAAAAAGAAGAAAAGGAAGGAAGGAAGGACTGAGAGGAAGGAAGGAAGGAAGGAGAAAAGAAGGGAAGAAAGGAGAAGGAAGAGGGAAGGAAAAAAGAAAAGGAAGGAAGGACTGAGGAAGGAAGGAAAAAAGAGGAGAAGAAGAAAGGAGAAGGAAGAGGGAAGGAAAAAGAAGAAAAGGAAGGAAGGACCGAGAGGAAGGAAGGAAGGCGAAAAGCGGAGAAGAAAGGAGAAGGAAGGGGGAAGGAAAAAGAAGAAAAGGAAGGAAGGAAGGAATGGGGGAGAGAGAGGGAGGGAGCAAGGAAGGAAAACTAAGAGGGCCACGCCCACCATGCCCACATCCACGCCCACCAGCCCTTCGAGGTCAAACACAACCCTGATGTGGCCCTCAATCAAATCAAGCGTGACCCTCCCGAATTCGATTAATGTCATTCCTAGCGGAAGCGATTCTGACAGAAGCCGAATAGCAAACGACGTCCAATTCATTCTCTCCTTCCATGTCCCTTCGGCGTCAAGCTTCTCCTGCTGGATGATGGACGGGCGAGGTGAAAATTGGGCCTGGGTGTGTGGGCATGAAGTCATCGAGCCAAGCTGGATTTCCCACGGTGGGGAAAACGGGGTGCAATATGTCATCCAGAAGGAACGGGGAAGGAAAGGAGGGGATGAGGCTGATTGACAGGATACTCCTGTACTTTGGAAACGCCTGTCGGAGTTCCATCTCCCTGGGTGCAGGTACCCGAAAAAGCTTTGGCAACCTGCTATTATGCATTCACATTCGGGCAGGCCTGATTTATGCCGACAATTAAGTGGCTATTTCGAAAGAAGGACACGACACAACCCCGTTGGGGAGTTTTCCGCAAAATATTTAGATTGGACAGACTTATGTTTAATTCCAGCCCAAATCAAAACGCTCATTCGTATAATTTACAGGGTGTCCCAGCGGCAAAGATGCTGAGCTTGTCGATCGGGAAGGTCGGCCGTTCGGCAGTGCGAATCCCCAGCGCCGCGTCACGGAGGGAGCTCCCGTGGCTCGTCCCAGCTTCTGCCAACCGAGCCGTTCGAAAGCACGTAAACAAATGCAAGTAGAAAAACAGGCACCACCTTTGGTGGGAAGGGAAAAGCGTTCCGTGCGCCTTCGGGAGTTGAGTCCCGCCGGCCACACGACCGACGGAGACGTCTTCGGACAGCGCTGGCTCTTCGGCTTTGAAACGGGGATGAGCAGCTCCCGCTAGAGTCGGGAACAATTAGTGCAAGGGGAACATTGACTTTAATCATGTATAATTTACAGTATATAGGTGATCCTTCACTTACGACCACAATTGTGCTCCAAATTTCTGTTGCTCAACAAGACGTCATGTGAATTGGACCGTCTTCCTCGACGCAGTCGTTATCACGAATCACTGCGGTTGGGAAGGGATTAACGAGGTTGTTAAGTGAATCTGGCTACCCTATTAAACTGTCAGAAGATCGCAAAAGGAATCACGTGACTCTGCAACGGTCATAAATACCATTTATGATATTTCTCATTTACCGTTACGACGTCATTGAAAAAAGTGACTTATAACTGTTCCAGCGTCTTTCACTCAGTGGCCTGTTCTAGTTTACAACACTACTGAAAAAAAAGTGACTGAGGACCGTCCTTCACACTTATGACCGTCGTCGCATCCCGGTGTGGTCACAGGATCGAAACTGAGATGCTTGGCAACTGGCATGTACTTACGACGGTTGCAGGATCCTGGGGTCTCGCGATCCCCTTTTGCGACCTTCGGACAACCATGGTCAAGGGGAAAACCAGACTCACTTAACGACGATGTTACTCCCTTAACAACTGCAATGGCTCACTTAACAACAGTGTTATTCCCTTAACAACTGCAGTGATTCACTTAACAACTGAGTCAAGGGAGGCCGAAAAATAGGGCAATATCACTGAACAATTGTCTTGCTTAGCAATGGAGATTTTGGGATTCAATTGGTGGTCGTAAGTCGAGGACTACCTGTAATTGTGGCTGTGATCCTGATATTTTTGGACACTGATGCGAGTTTGACTTTGTTCTACTTATTGATTGTGTCACATTGTGTTGTTTCTCGACTGCTAGCCATCCCACGGATCGATTTTCTCTACCCTTAACTTGGTCTTGCGAGTTTCCCGATAGCGTACCAGAACTCCTTGACTTACAACAGCCCGTTTAGTGACCGTTCAAAGTTACAGCAGCATTGAACAAAGTGACCTATTAGGACATATTTTTTTCCACACGCATCGCCGCGTGGTCAACATTCGGAGGCTTGGCAACTGACTCGTGTTCGTGACAGTCGTAGTATCATGTGATTTCCCTTCAGCGACTGTCGGAGACGCAAAGCGAATGGGAAAGCCGGATTCAAACTCCATTCCTCGGAGTCTCGGAGAGTCAGGAACCAAGGAAGGGAACTCCTGCAAACTCCACTCCCCTGGCGCTCCCTCTTTTATTCCCTCTGGGAGGGGCCATTCACCGTCCACCTGTGGCCTTACTCCCAAGTCGACTCCTGTTCCTTAGCCGCTCCCTTCATCTGGCCACTCTGCGCATGCGCACACTGGGAACAGGCTCCAGCTGTTCTTCTGCCTCACGGATGTCCGACTCCGAAGGCAGCTGATAACCGTCAGACGGCCTTGGCTCCGTCTCTGTCTCTGACGCAGAGCCCTCCTCAGAGCCTTCCCCAGACTCCAGGACTGGCCCTGGTTCCTCCCCAACCCTCCTCACTGGCCGACTCTGCTGCTGCCGGTGGGCCATAACACTGCAGGGATTCACTTGCAAGAAAGGTCGTAAAACCGGGCCCACTCACTTAACCGCTGCCTCGCTTAGCAACGGAGGTTTTGGGCTCGTTTCTCATCGTAAGTCAAGGACTAGCTGTATTCCTCACCACTGTGACAAAGATTGAAAGGTGGAGGCTCTGCCCTTGTGAGGCTGCCCTGCCCTGGGTGGATGGCATGAATCAATCCGAGATTTCAAAGGAGGAAGCTGCACTCACCTGTACACCTGTTTGCTGAGCTTTTCCCACCATTCAGGAGGCCGAGAAAGGTTGGGACCACAAATATTTATGGCATTATTGCCTTTGAATTGCCAGGTTACAGGGTTTTTTTTTTCCCCTTTCAGGTGTCAACATAAATTGTCTTCTTGGCCCAACTTCACCCAAGGAGCTGAGTTCCCAGACCTGCCCATTTTCTCTTCCTGCAAGTGGCTTCTTCTGGATACCGTTTCATGATTTTGTTTAGTTTTATTTATCAAACCCATGTGGCGGTTGTGGCCTGCCAGCGGCCCTAGTGGCAAACAAGGACATTGAGGAGGGTTGGGGAGGAACCTGGGCCAGTCCTGGAGTCTGGGGAAGGCTCTGAGGAGGGCTCTGTGTTGGAGGCAGAGTGAGGGCCAGGGCTGTCTGACAGTTATCAGCTGCCTTCGGAGTCAGACATCAGTGAGGCAGAAGAACAGCTGGAGCATGTTCCCAGTGTGTTCACGCGGAGAGCAGCCAGACGAAGGGAACAGCTAAAGAACAGGGGTTGACTTGGGAGTAAGGCCACAGGTGGACGATAAATGGCCCCTCCCAGGGGAAATAAAAGAGGGAGCGCCAGGGGAGTGGAGTTTGAATCCAGCTTTCTCATATATTAGTTTCGCCTTTTAAGTTGCATTACTGGAATAAATGAACTTTTGCACGATATTCCAATTTTTCTCGTTTCGCCTGTAAATCTCATAATTATCCTTATGAAATAAAAGTGATAGCCAAAGCTTGGCTTTGAATATTGTAGTTCATCACATACATTACTACAATAGTAGAGTTGGAAGGGACCTTGGAGGTCTTCTAGTTGAATATTATAGTTCATCACATACAATAATACAAGAATAGAGTTGGAAGGGGACCTTGGAGGCCTTCTAGTCCAACCCCCTGCCTAGGCAGGAAACCCTATACCGTTTCAGACCAATTGGCTCTCCAACATCTTCTTAAAAACTTCCAGTGTTGGGGCATTCACAACTTCTGGAGGCAACTTCTGTTCCACTGATGAATTGTTCTAATTCGCTTTGTGTGTCCAACGGTCCATTCCATATTTTAAATTCTATTCAATTCTGTCCTGTTCTATTATCCTATCCTATCCTATTCTCCATTCCATATTTTCTATTCTATTCTATTCTGTTCTATTATTTATTCTCTATTCTGTTCTTTATTCTCTATTCCTTCTCCATATAGTCTATTCTATTGTTTCTAATTTTTTTTTCTATATTCTCTTCTAATTCTGAATTCTATTCTATTATTATTTTATATTCCATATTCTATTTTAATTCTCAACTCTATTCTATTATTTTATATTCCATATTCTATTCTAATTCGGAACTCTATTCTATTATTTTATATTTCATATTCTATTCTCAACTCTATTCTATTATTATTTTATAATTCATATTCTATTCTAATTCTGAATTCTATTCTATTATTATATATTCCATATTCTATTCTAATTCTCAACTCTATTCTATTATTTTATATTCCATATTCTATTCTAATTCTGAATTCTATTCTATTATTATTTTATATTTCATATTATAGTCTAATTCTGAATTCTATTATTATTTTATATTCCATATTCAATTTTAATTCTGAATTCTATTCTATTATTTTATATTTCATATTCTATTCTAATTCTGAAATCTATTCTATTATTATTTTATATTCCATATTCTAGTCTAATTCTCAACTCTATTCTACTATTATTTTATATTCCATATTCTAGTCTAATTCTCAACTCTATTCTACTATTATTTTATATTCCATATTCTAGTCTAATTCTGAATTCTATTATTATTTTATATTCCATATTCAATTTTAATTCTGAATTCTATTCTATTATTTTATATTTCATATTCTATTCTAATTCTGAAATCTATTCTATTATTATTTTATATTCCATATTCTAGTCTAATTCTCAACTCTATTCTACTATTATTTTATATTCCATATTCTAGTCTAATTCTCAACTCTATTCTACTATTATTTTATATTCCATATTCTAGTCTAATTCTGAACTCTATTCTATTATTATTTTATATTTCCTTTTTTTATTCTAATTCTGAACTCTATTCTACTATTATTGTATATTCCATATTCTATTCTAATTCTGAACTCTATTCTGGTCTCATTTTTTAATTCCATATTCTATTCTAATTCTGAATTCTACCCTACCCTATCCCTTATCCCTATTCTTGTCCTTTGGCTGGGGAAGATGGGTATGAGAATCAATCCACTCCCACATCGTGCAATGCCATCACAGAGAATTCCAAGAAATCCCCCCTCCCTCCTTTCCCCGTCTTCATTCGGTCATTCAAAAACCGCGCGGACCTCCCCTTTCCCAAGGAATGACTGACTGACTGAATGGGTGACGCAATGAACGAACGAGCCAATGAGGCGAACGGAAGGGTGACGTCACGGGCGCAATGCTTTCTGGGAGGAGAGGCCGGCGCTGATGGCTCCCTCGGCGCGGGGCAGGCCGGGAGGCGGCGTGGCGAAGCTGGTTCCGGGAGGAGGGGGCGTGGCCCGCGAGAGTCCCGCGCAGGCGCGGAGGAGCCCGTCGGTCCGCGTGCTGCCCGGGTTTGCAAAAAAAAAAAAAAAAGGTTATTGCCGCGGCGTGGGAGATGCGCGATCCTGTGATCGCTTTTGCACGCGATCCCGTTGCGATCCAGCAGGAGCAGAGGCAGCCAGCGCGGACTTTGGGGCCTGTAAGTCCTGCAATATTCTGATTCTCCCCCCCCCCGCAAACCCCCGACTTCTCTTCCCTTCCTTGCAAAGTTTTGTTGGGGGAATCCAGGCAGAAGTGCAACCGGTGAAGCGGCCAGGAGGTCTGAAGCAGCAGCCCCCCCCCTCCCCACTCTCTCTCTCTCTCATTGGCCGCGATTGGCAGCTCCTGGTGACTAGGGGGTGGATGCAGAAACTCTGGGTTTTTTTTTGGGGGGGGGGTATTTTATGCCCTTTGACCCTTGGCAGCCTGAACTGCTTTTGGAATTTGGGAGGTTGTCTTTGAAATGGGAAAGCCCTCCCCCCCCTTTACCTTGATTTTATACCCTTATAGTGAAATTGTGCATTATAAATTGAACACACACAGACACACATGCACACAATACAATACAATGCAATGGCAGAGTTGGAAGGGACCTTGGAGGTCTTCTAGTCCAACCCCCTGCCTAGGCAGGAAACCTTATACCATTTCAGACAAATGGCTATCCAACATCTTCTTAAAGTTTTCCAATGTTGGGGCATTCACAACTTCTGGAGGCAACTTCTGTTCCACTGGTGAATTGTTCTCACTGTCAGGAAATGTAATCTTAGTTTTAAGTTGCTTCTCTCCTTGATTAGTTTCCACCCATTGCTTCTTGTGCTTTGGAGAATAATTGGACTCCCTCTTCTTAGTGGCAACCCTTGAGATATTGGAAGACTGCTTTCATGTCTCCCCTAGTCCTTCTTTCTATTAGGTTTAGGTTTTAGGTTTATTTGGATTTATATGCCGCCCTTCTCCAAAAGGACTCAGGGCGGCGTACAACATTAAAAACACACATCACAAAAGTTTAAAAAAAAGATTAAACCCATTTCCAAAAAGACCAAACCGATTTTTTTTAAAAAGAAACAATACATTTAAAATACATTAAAATTAAAATTAACATTAACAGGCCAGGCCGGCTTGCTGGAAAAGCCAACTTTTTAGGGTGCGTCGGAAGGACCGGAGGTCGGGGATTATGCGGAGCTCCGGGGGCAGCTCATTCCAGAGATCCTGCAACCGTTCTTCATATGTTTTATCCTCCAGTCCCCTAATCCTCTTTCTTGCTCTTCTCTGCACTCTTTCTAGAGTCTCCACATCTTTTTTTTACATCTTGGGGACCACGCTTGTTACATCAAACAGCTGATACACCCTCAATCATTAGTCTTGACTAAACGGGCTAAATACATACCATGCACCCACGTGCGTCTGTGTGTGTGAATATAAGCATAGCATATTGTAGAATGTTACCTGTATTATCTAAGGCTATACGGTAGGTAGCCCCCTATGGCTTTGATCGTGGGATGTATCAGAAACATCGGCGTCCAAAAGGTTGTTTTAAAATGCATTGCGTTGAGGTGTTAAGCTCTTCATTTGCTCTTCCTTTTGTCCCTTCCATCCTCACAACAGCCCTGTGAGGTGGGGCTCAGGGAGATTGCAACTGCAAGAGGATTTTAACCCGTGTTTTTTCTCCTTCCTCCCTGCTCTTGTTAACAGCAAACGGAGCCCCCCTGCTGCATATCGGCCGTCCCTCTGCAACACCCTTGTTTTTAAATTCTATCTTTTATGTTTATTGCATTTTCAAATTCGTTTATTGAATTTATACGCTGGTCCAAAGTGACTCCTTCTTGCTCGTTTCCTCGAAGGTTGGCAGGCTAAGCTGTTCAGAAGGATGGGACCCCCTGCCCACCGCCAGAAAACCGCCAAAAGCAGCAAAGAGCAGAAGAAGAAACGACGGGGCTCGCCTGTTTCTAAGCCTGGGAAAGGAGACCCCGAGGAGATCAAAGGAGTCAGCGGCGGTGGTGTCAAATTGGAACCGGCGGTGGGGGATTATTTCCGCCAGGCGCATGATACCTTCAAGTCCGGCTTTGCCTCCGACGAGGAGAAAAGTAATTTTTTTGTTCACTTTAGGGGAGACACGCCAAGCACGTTGTAGAAGAAATCCTCGAGTTACGGCCGTAATGGACCCCTGCCCATCAGCGTCGCAACTCGTGGACGTTCGTAACTGGGGCCATCCACGCGACCGAGTCAATTTTAGGACCTGATTTGGAGCGGTCGTTAAGTGAACCCGCGGTGTCTCTATGAGCTGGTTGGCAAAATGGCAGTAAAATGAGGTCATGTGATTGATAAACAATCCAATGCGCAAATGGCGCTAATGGTCATGTGACCACGAGGGACAGCCATTGGTCCTTCAAATACGGGGTTTAACTATCCCCACGGAAGTCTGCCGTAACTTCAAACGGTGGGTAAGTAATCGGTCATAAATTGAGGAGTACCGGGACACAATTTGGTCCGTTGGAATTCCGTAATTTGGGAAGGTGGGAGGTGTTGTAAGGCATTCTGGGAGTTGAAGTCTACCCACCTTCGGCTCTCCAAGGTTGAGAAACACTGAAACAAATGGTACAGGCGGTCCCTGACTTACAACCGTTCATTTAGTGACCATTTGAAACACTGAAAAGGCGATTTACAGCTGTTCCTCCCACGTTCCACCGTCACGTGATCAACATTTGAGAGTTTGCCAACTGTCATGTACAGCTAGTCCTCAACGTACGACCACAATTGAGCCCCGAATTTCTCTTGTTAAGGGAGACATTTGTGAAGGGAGCCTTGTCTCATTTTACAGCCTTTTTCGCCACCATTCAGTGAGTCCCTGGAGTTGATCAGTTAGTCACGTGGTTGTGGGACACCGTCATAAATACGAGTCAGTTGCAAGCCTGATCCCACGATCACAGGGAGGCTGCCAAGGTTATCACTGAAAAACGGGCATAGGTTGCTTTTTTCAGCGCCGTTGTAACTTGAACGGTCACTAAACGGAAGTGTAAGTTGAGGACTCTGTCTGGACAATGGCTGAAGCATCCCGCGATCGCCATTTGCGGCCTTCCCGGATGAATAAATAAAATAAATGGGAGAAAAGCCGGATTTGCTTAAGGACTGCATGTTTCACTTAACGACTGTGATGATTCGCTTAACAACCCTGACAAAAAAGTTTGCAAAATGGCAACCATTTTGGCACACTCGCCTTATTTGCGAGGGAAATTGTGTTCCCACTTGTGGTCGTAAGTCGAGGACCCCCGGTAATGGCTGTTATGTTGTCCCCCACAGGTCTGTTTGTGAGCAACGTCCTGACGGAGGCCACGGGCGTGGCACTGCCGCTGGCATTGGATGCCTCCGGGTCGCTGTTCCTGCAGGCGCTGCTGCCGTCCGCCTCGGGGGCCAGCTTGGAGCCTCTACTCCGGGCGCTGCTCCCCTCTCTGCGCCCGGTCGCCTGCCACCCCTGCGGCGCCCACATCCTGGAAGCGGCTCTGTGGAGGGTCCCACTGCTGATCTCGGAAGGAGGCGAGGAGGCCCAGGCGCTGGAAGAGCTCCTCCTGGATCTGGGGAAGGGTCTTCGGGACGAACTGGCGACTTTCACACTGGACGTGCACGCCAGCTTTGTGGTGCGGACTCTGCTGCAGGTCTTGGGAGGGGCCCGCGTCGGGTCGGACGGGGGACGGGAGCTCCCGGGCTCAGGTGAGTCGCGGCCATTGAGCGCCTCCCCCATCGTGGAATGGGTGTTTGAGGAGGGGGTGGAAGCCATTGCCCACTTGCCTACCGGTTGAGATCCAATGTGGGAGAAAGATGAGACCTGGGTTAATGCCGCCGCGCCCCCCCACTTCAGACACGCTCCTTCGTCTCAGTCCATTGTACCCCACCTGGTTTGTTTATTTTTATTTTATTTTGTTGTGTTTTTTTGTTTTGTTTCATTATTTTTTATTTTATTTTAGTTTTTTATTTATTGCATTATTTTATTCATTTTATTATTTATTATTTTATTCATTTTATTTTATTCATTTTATTATTTATTATTTTGTTCATTTTATTATTATTTTATTCATTTTATTATTTATTATTCATTTTATTATTTATTATTCATTTTATTATTTATTATTCATTTTATTATTATTTTATTCATTTTATTATTATTTTATTCATTTTATTATTTTATTCATTTTATTATTTCTTATTCATTTTATTATTTTTATTTGATTTTATCTTTTTTATTTACTTCATTTTATTTTGCTTATTTTATTTATTGTTTTATTTTATTTAGTGTTGTGTTTTTTGCTGTGTTCTTTATTTTGTTGTGTTTTTGTTATTTTATTTATTTTTTTGTTTATTTCATTGTATTTTTTTCCCTTATTTTTTCTTTATTTTATTTTTTATTTTATTTTGTTTACTTCATTTTATTTTACTTGTTTATTTTTGTTTGGTTTATAGTTATTTTTTGTTTTATTCATTTATATTATATTTTCTTTATTATTTTTAATTTTATGTTTTATTTATGTTTTTTATTTTTATTTTTATTTATTTAGCTTATTTTATTTTTTTATTTTACTTATTTATTTTTGTTTTATTTATAGTTATTTTTTGTTTTATTCATTTATTTTATATTTTCTTTATTATTTTTTATTTTATGTTTTATTTATATTTTGTTTTTTATTTATTTAGCTTATTTTATTTTTTATTTTACTTATTTATTTTTGTTTTATTTATAGTTATTTTTTGTTTTATTCATTTATTTTATATTTTATATTTTATATTATTTATTATTATGTTTTATTTATATTTTGTTTTTTATTTATTTAGCTTATTTTATTTTATTATTTTACTTATTTATTTTTGTTTTATTTATAGTTATTTTTTGTTTTATTCATTTATTTTATATTTTTATTATTTTTTATTTTATGTTTTATTTATGTTTTGTTTCTTAGTTTTATTTATTTATTTAGCTTATTTTATTTTTTATTTTGCTTGTTTATTTTTGTTTTATTTATAGTTATTTTTTGTTTTATTCATTTATTTTATATTTTCTTTATTATTTTTTATTTTATGTTTTCTTTATGTTTTATGTTTATTTATTTATTATTTTGTTTATTTATTTTTATATTTTATTAAATTTTGGATTTTTATTTTTTATTATTATTTTATTATTAGTATATTATATATTTTTTATTTTATTTTGATTTTGATTTCCTTGATTTTGTTTTATTTTACTTGTTTTATTTTTTATTATTTTATTATTTTTTTAATTAGTTTTATATTATTTTATTTTTAATTTTTTGTGTTATTTTACTTTATTTTTATTTTATTTTATTTATTTGTATCCCACCTTTATTATATTTGCAAATAACTCCTTATTTGAAATCCTCAACTCAATGTATGATGTCCTCAACCTGTGGACTTCAACTCCCAGAATTCCCCAGCCAGCCGTGGTGGGGAGTTGAAGTCCGCAAGTCTTAAAATTGCCAAGGTTGTTGGATACCCTGGTTAATGCCATATTTTGCCAGGGGTTTAGACCAAGTTAATCTTTTCCTTGCAGGAAAATTAGGGTGTCTAATTCACCCCTTCCCCTTTTCTGTCCCCCTTCCACCATTTTAGGGTCTCTTCGTCCCCAGGCCAAGAGTTCGAAGGTGGGGAATGAAGGACCAGCGGTATTCGAAGTCCCCGTCAGTTTCCTTTCCCTCCTACGGGAATTCAAAGGCTGCTTCCAGGAGCAAATTGCAGGTGAGATGCTGCCATCTGCTGGGCAGGTGGGGAAACGGCAGCCTTGCACCGCTTTCCATCGAATACAGATAGTCCTCATTTAACGACAGCAAGCGAGTGTGGAATTTCCGTGATAAGTAGTTGAAGTTGTTATGCGGGTCTCCATAGGAGCTGACTCAATTTTACGGCCATATTTATGACAGTCAAATGACTCACAGCAGTCGTTAAGTGAATCAAGTGGTCGCGGAGCAAATCCCTTTTATGAATGGGCGTTTTTTGCTGCACTCTAGCAAAAAACGTTGCAAATTGGGGTCACGTGACTCGGACTTTGCTACCCGTTGTAAATATGAACTGGTTGCATGCCTGAAATGGGGGACAGTCATAACTTTGAGGATGGGTTGTAAGTACCTTTTATGGGGTCGGTTACTGTGATCACATAACCACAGGGTGGGGGGGGGCAGTCATAGATTTGAGGTCTTAGTATTTTTTATGGTGTCTGTCGTAACTTGAAAAAGTCATTAAGGGAATGGTCATTAAGTGAGGAGGACCTGTATGCCCGTGAATGGGAAAGTGTGAGCTTGGGAAGGTCATACATAGAGGTGGAGCTTTTGCCTCACAATCAGGGGGCTGTGAATTCGATCCTCGGTAGAGGCAGATATTTCTCTCTCGGCACGATGAGAATATATCTACTGAATAAAACTCCGCATTGGCAACAGGGAAAGGCATCCGGCCATTAAAAACACTCCATTCAGTTGCCCAGACTCCACCCAGCAAGGGATTCCGGAATCGTTAAGATGATGATGATACATTTATATATCCTTTGTTTATATACCGTTTCTGATCTGACTTTAACCAAGATCCTTACTTTAACCAAGATCCTTATTAAACTAAACCTGTTTCCCCTCTAGAGTTCATCACCAACAAATGTTTCAGCCTCTGCCTGCAGGTGGCGCTGGAGATCCTACACAGAAAGCTGCCTGAAGAGTGTGCTGAGCTCTGCCGGTCCGTGATTGGCTACCTGAGCAGCTGTAACCCGGCTGCTGAGCAAAGGTAGGCAGTTGGATTGGTTGGATGGTTTGGGGAGGCGGGGATTGGTGGGAAGAGTCACTGCAAAAATTTGCAAGGCTGGCTGGGGAATTCTGGGAGTCGTCGAAGCGGTCGCCGTGAGCTTAAAAGGACTCCAGAGGATGGTAGAGGACAGGAAGGCCTGGAGGAACGTTGCCCATGGGTCGGACACAACTAACAACAACCACAAATTGAGGAAAATCCTTGTGTTTTTAGCTTTTTTCTGCCCGTTGTGTTGGCTTTGGAGATTTCCAGCCAGTGCGTTTGTGCGTGACGGCATTCCTCTCCATGTTTTGCTCAGCAGCCTCCTGATGTTCCTGAAGGACGCGACCTGCAGCCGGGTGCTGGACAAGGTGCTGGAGGTGTCAGATGCGAAGGCGCTGCGCTCCTTCTACAAGGCCCACGTGAAGGGACAGCTGCGCACCTTGTCAGCTCACAAAGTGGCCAACTTCACTTTGCAACGGCTCATCCAGGCCGCCTCGCGGAAACTGGTAAGGGGTGTGTGTGTGTGTGTGTCTGTCTGTCTGTCTGTCTGTCTGTCCTCCCAGCTGGCTTAAAGCGGGGCGTCGATTTTTGGTTGAGCTTGCAAAGCTAAGAAGGGACAGACCTGGTTAAGGCTTCGAAGGGGCAGGTAGAGATTTTGGTTCCTCTGTCAGGAATGGTGGAAGGGACTGGTATGGCCACAGGCTAGAAGCCAGGAGATGGTGAGTTCTAGTTTTGGCTTAGGTGTGAAAGCTGGCTGGGTGGCTTTGGGCCAATCACTGGGAGATGTGGAGTTCTAGTCTCACCCTAGATATGAAAGCCAGCTGGGTGATTATGGGGCAATCACTAGGAGACGGGGAGTTCTAGTTCTGCCTTAGGCATGAGAGCTGGCTGGGTGACTGGATCAATCACTAGGAGATGGGGAGTTCTAGTCCCACCCTAGTCGTGGAAACTAGCTGGGTGATCATGGGCACTAGGAGACGGTGAGTTCTAGTTCGGACTTAGGTATGAAAGCTGGCTGGGTGACTATGGGCCAATCACTAGGAGATGGAGAGTTCTAGTCTCACCCTAGTTATGAAAGCCGGCTGGGTGATTATGGGCCAATCACTAGGAGACGGTGAGTTCTAGTTCTTCCTGAAGTATGAAAGCTAGCTGGGTGACTGGCTCAATCACTAGGAGATGGTGAGTTCTAGTTTGGCTTAGGTATGAAAGCTGGCTGTGTGATTTTGGGCCAATCACCAGGAGATGTGGAGTTCTAGTCCGAACCTAGTCATGGAAACTAGCTGAGTGATTATGGGTCAATCTCTAGGAGACGGTGAGTTCTAGTCTCACCTTAAGTATGAAAGCTGACAGGGTGACTGTGGGACAAACACTAGGAGACAGTGAGTTCTAGTCCCACCTTGATATGAAAGCAGCTGGGTGACTTTGGCCCCAAGTATGCAAAGTATTCCCCAGAGTTCCAATTTATGAAGAGAGACATGTTGGCACACATGGGAAAACCCGAATCTGAAGGCTGAAAATCTGGGTGCGTCTTATACATGGAATACAGCGTTTTTGGCCTCCCGAAGCCCCGCCCCTTCACCAAAATGGCCATGCATACCCTTATGGAGGCTTTGAGAGAGTTCCTGGAGCTACTCTCTCCCTCTCCCTACCTACCTACTGTATTTCCCTCTCTTTCTCTCCCTCTCTATCCCTCTATCTATCTACTTACTTTTTAAAAAAAATTGCCTCTTCAAAACCTTGCTGCGTCTTATACTCTGAAAAATACGGTAAGTATACTTCCAGAAAGCACATCAATTTTAGCAGCATCTCTACAAGTATAATCTGAAATATAACACTACAAACAGTGTATATTCTCTGTACTGTTTGCTGTTTGTTGCAAGGTGGCAAATTGCTGGGAGGCAGAGGCAGATATTTTTCCCTTGCTTTCCTCCCCAAAAGCTAGGTTCGCCTTATACTTTAGAGCGTCTTATACTCCGAAAAATACAGTATAGAGTAATGATCCCTCAGCTCCTAGCGATCTGATAGGAACCGTTGCAGATCAATCAAACAGATCCCTGCCGGTCTAGAAGAGGTGAAAGGGGCCCTTCTCTTAGTCTTAGGAATGTCACCTCATGTATATCCCGTCCCTGAAGCTGGGGCGGCTTTTTCAGGAGCTGGGCCCCGGCGTGGAAGAAATCTTGGCCCTGGAGCATCTCGGCATCATCACGGCACTCCTCGGTGCCTGCCGGAAACGCGGCGCCCACCAGCCGGAGGTGTTGCAGCTCCTCTTGGAGGTAACCAAACTTTTCTTGGTTTTCTGGTTAGTTTTCTGCTCCGTCTTCTCCGGCAAATTGTTGAGCTGGGTGGTTTTTTTATCTCCCCCCCCCCCCCCCCCGCACAGGCCTTCCACTGTTGGGAGCCCCCCGCCCGCCAGCTGGCCTGCGTCCCCCTGCTCGCCTCGGTCCTGGCCTACGAGGTCTACTTTGGAGAGGAGGAGAAAGAGCAGGTAGGTGTGATAACTAGAGGTAGTCCTCGACCTTACGGCCGAAATCGAGTCCCAAATTTCTCTTGGCGAGTGAAAGAGAGTTGTTAAGCGAGCTTTGCCCCATTTTACGACTTTGCTTGCTGCTGCGGTGAAGCGAATCGCTGCTGTTAAGTCAGTCACACGGTCGTTAAGCGAATCCGGCTCGCCCATGGACTAAGCTTGTCAGAAGGTCGCAAAAGGGGATCGCTTGAGTCTAGGAGGGCCGCAGCCATCAGAAATCGGAGTACGTGGCCAAGCAAGCCTATGAGGAGGCTGCCACGGTCGTAAGTGCGAAAAACGGTCATAGGTCACTTTCCCCAGTGTCCTTGGAACAGTCACAACAGCTGTCGTAAGTCAAGGACGATCTGTGTTACCACATTGTCCGGCCTTCACTTGGCCTTCGTGCTGATCAGGTCCCCAAATCGGTCGAATTTTTCTGTCATAAGTCGCTTTTCCCAGTGTCTGGCAGCTCGCCAAGCGAGATAAGGTTCGTCTGGATAAATGTTCCTCTGAAAGACTGTTGGCTAACGCTTGTGGACTGTGAATGAAAGGAATTCAGTCGTGTAAATAAAAGAGATTTTGGCAGGACCAAGACTCTGCTTCATGCTTATTGAGGAAGCCTAGGTCAGAACACAAATTTGGCTGTCTCTTCGTCTTCTGGAATGGGGCCCCTCCCTCCGGGGAATCCAGACTTCATTCCACCACACCTGTCGGATTCTCTTCTTCCTCCAGGAAAGTGCGACACCGCCGGCCCTGAGCGCCATCTCCTACCACGGCTCCCTGATGTTGCAGCACCTCCTGCATTTCACAGACCCTTCCCTTGTGCTGGGCAGCTTGGCCGCCATGCCGCCCGCCGACCTGGTAACGTTGGCTTGCGATCCTTCCGGGAGCCACGTTTTCGATGCCCTCTTGGCCAGCCCCTCCGTCTCCGAAAAGCCCAGGCGGAAAGTGTTGCGCCAGCTCAAAGTAAGTCCCTCCCTGGGGTGGGGGGAGGGGAGGATTCTGTGCTGGGCTTTAGAGGCTGCCGGTTAAGCTCGTTTAATAACGCCCAATCGTGTGCGTTTTGTTGCGTGGGATCAACCTGTTGTGGCCAGTCGGCGTCCAGCGGGGCTGGCAGCATATTCGGACAGTGAGGAGGTTGGGGAGGAACATGGTCCAGTCCTGGAGTCTGGGGAAGGCTCGGATGAGGGCTCTGCGTCGGAGCAGAGAGGGGGCCAGGGCTGTATGCAGTTATCAGCTGCCTTCGGAGTCGGACATCCGTGAGGCAGAAGAACAGCTGGAGCCTGTTCCCAGTGTGCGCATGCGCAGAGTTGCCAGATGAAGGGAACAGCTAAGGAACAGGGGTCGACTTGGGAGGAAGGCCACAGGTGGACGATGAATGGTCCCTCCCAAAGGAAATAAAAGAGGAGCGCCAGGGGAGTGGAGTTTGCAGGAGTTCGCTTCATTGGTTTGTGACTCTCCGAGACTCCTTGCCAAGTTCTGCAGGGATCGGCCTGGCAGCTCTCCAAGCCAGAGAAGGTCTGTGACCGTAAATCCTCCTTTGAAAGACTTTGCTGGATGGGAAGGAGCAGAATTCACAGCCAATGAATCAAAGGGGTTTTTGCCGGGACCAGGAGTTGGCTTCCTGCCCTTGGGAAGTCATGCAGGGGTGTCATTGCGGCTGTTATTTAAAGCAAGTCCTGGATTTTAACAACCGTTCCATCTCTTCCTCCCCCTCCTTTTTTGTTGCTTTGGATTCTCAGGGCCACTTCCTGTCCCTCGCCTGCTCCAAGCATGGCAGCCGGGTTCTGGATGCCATCTGGAGCAGAGCCAGCCTGCCAGCCAGACGGGAGCTGGCCCAAGAGCTGGGTAAGGAGCCTCTGTGCCCCCTTCCCTCCCTCCCTCCTGCTCTCCTTCCTTTTTCCTTCCTTTCCTTCCTTCTTTCTCTCTTCCCTGCCTCCCTCCTTTCTTTTTCTATCTTCCTTCCTTTTTCTATCTTCCTTCCTTTTTCTATCTTCCTTTCCTTTTCCTATCTTCATTTCCTTTCTCTTCCTTTCCTTTTTCTCTCTTTCCTTTTTCTCTCTTCCTTTTCTTTTTTCTTCCTTTCCTTTTTGTCTTCCTTTCCTTTCCCTTTTTCTATCTTCTTTCCTTTTTCTCTCTTCCTTCCCTTTTCCTATCTTTCTTTCCTTTTTCTCTCTTCCTTTCCTTTTTCTATTTTCCTTTCTTTTTCTTCCTTCCTTTTTCTATCTTCCTTTCCTTTTCTATCTTCCTTCCTTTTTCTATCTTCCTTTCCTTTCCCTATCTTCATTTCCTTTCTCTCTCCCTTTCCTTTTTCTATTTTCCTTTCTTTTTCTATCTTCCTTTCCTTTTTCTATCTTCCTTCCTTTTTCTATCTTCCTTTCCTTTTCCTATCTTCATTTCCTTTCTCTTCCTTTCCTTTTTCTATCTTCCTTTCCTTTTCCTATCTTCATTTCCTTTCTCTTCCTTTCCTTTTTCTCTCTTTCCTTTTTCTCTCTTCCTTTTCTTTTTTCTTCCTTTCCTTTTTGTCTTCCTTTCCTTTCCCTTTTTCTATCTTCTTTCCTTTTTCTCTCTTCCTTCCCTTTTCCTATCTTTCTTTCCTTTTTCTCTCTTCCTTTCCTTTTTCTATTTTCCTTTCTTTTTCTTCCTTCCTTTTTCTATCTTCCTTTCCTTTTCTATCTTCCTTCCTTTTTCTATCTTCCTTTCCTTTCCCTATCTTCATTTCCTTTCTCTCTCCCTTTCCTTTTTCTATTTTCCTTTCTTTTTCTATCTTCCTTTCCTTTTTCTATCTTCCTTCCTTTTTCTATCTTCCTTTCCTTTTCCTATCTTCATTTCCTTTCTCTTCCTTTCCTTTTTCTATCTTCCTTTCCTTTTCCTATCTTCATTTCCTTTCTCTTCCTTTCCTTTTTCTCTCTTTCTTTCCTTTTTCTATCTTCCTTTTCTTTTTTTCTTCCTTTCCTTTCCTTTTTCTCTCTTTTCCTTTTCCCTTCCTTTCCCCTTTCTTTTTCCTTTCCTTTTCCCTTCCCATTCATTCCCCGTCCCTTCCCCCTCTTCCTTTTCCTCTTCACTTCCCTTTCGTTCCTATCCTCCCCCCCTCTTCCTCTTCCCTACCCTTGGGGAATAGGGTCCCTATATCCCTGGCTGCATTTTTATGGGGTTCCAAAATTTCCTTCTTAAGCGTAGTGGAAGGGGGTCACTCAATTAAAGCCATGCTCCAAGTAATAAATCCATCACAAGCAAGACTCCGAGGCAGATAAATTCTTCAAAGATTACTTTTATTAGGAATTATCCTATTGGCACTTATCTGGTGAAAACCGATTCTGAGGGTCTCCCGCGGTTTTCACCTAAATTAAAAGTTTTTTCACTTTTTCAAAACAATCAGTCACATGGTCCAATCACGGTTCGGTCTGGTTGCCTGGTGACATCACTCCGCCTTCTTCCGACGAGGTGTGAGAACGTCCTTGATTCTCAAGAGAAAAATATATTGTTTTGGCTACAGAAACTCCTCTATCTCAAATCCCCACTCCCTATCCCTCAGCTCCAGTGTGGCAAGACTGAAGCGGCAAAAATGGCTTCGCTCAGGTCAGCTTTAGGGTTGCCGCCATGTTTCTCAACCTTGGGCTCTGTAAGATGTTTGGACTTCAACTCCCAGAATTCCCCGGCCAGCATAGCTTAAAGGGCCCTGCCAGACTTCTTAAAGGGCCCAAGGCCGAGAAGCACGGAGTTAAAAAACATAGAAAGCTTCTCCGTTTTACAGCGACTTTTATTTGTGCCCTGAAGTCATTCCTCAAACTTAGCCCCCCCTTCTCTTCTCTCCTCCCAGCGGCGCATGAGCCCCAGCTACGACATGACCCCTTTGGCCACCACCTCGTCCGTAACTTCGCCTTGACCCATTTCCTCAAACGCCGAAGGGACTGGGACAGCCACCAGCAAGCGGAGAAAAAGCGGCGGGATCTATTTGCCGAGTTCCTGGAGGATTGAACGCGTGGGGTTGGTTGGCCCAAGATGGGATTTTGGGGGGTCGACCGATGGGATCAAGAGGACTAGCTCCTTCAGCAGGCTTTGTATTTCGCACCCCGCCCGAATCTGCCCAGAAGAGCGTTTGAAAACGCTCCTTCGCCCTCAGGAATGTGGGTAGGATAGGAATCGTTCCTGTCGCTCTCGGACAGCTCGTGATGGGAACTGTAGTCTGAAGGAAAGAAAGAAGACAGGAGGGAGGGAGGAAGGAAAGAAAGAAAGAAGGGAGGAAAGAAAGAAAGAAGGAAGGAAGGAGAAAGAAGGAAGGAAGGAAGGATAAAAAAGAAAGAAGGAAGGAAGGAAAGGAAAGAAGAGAGAGAGAGAAAGAAGGAAAAGAAAGGAAAAGAAGGAAGGAAGGAAAAGAAGGGAAGAAAGGAACGAAAAAGACAGGACATGTTTTAAAATTGCTCCGGGCACCGCCTTTTTGACTCTATTCTCAAATGGAAATTTATTTATATTTTTTAGGTATTAAAAGGCAATGAATTCTTTGCAAATGGCTGTCACGTCTTACTTTTGAGGCAGATGGATTGGCTGCGTTGGCCCACAGCTTCCTGTAACCTTGAAATGATAGTTTAAATCGGGGATGTCAAACTCAAAGCACGCGGGCTGGATCCTGGCCTATCCAATGCGAAGAGGAAACATGCCAGCAGTTTGGGGAGTGGCATCAAACTAACCACACCCACCCACTTGGCCACACCCATCCATTTAGCCAACACCCCCCCCCCCCCCCCGCTTCCCAACAGAGGTCAACCCCAGCCCTGATGCAGCCCTCAACGAAATTGAGTTTGACACCCCTGGTTTAAATCAGGGGATCTTGTCACTTGGCAATTTTAAGACTTGTGGACTTCAACTCCCAGAATTCCCCAGCCAACATGGCTGACGGACTGAGGAATTCTCACGGCTGGCTGGGGAATTCTGGGAGTTGAAGTCCGCAAGTCTTAAGCAGGAGGTTAGACTAGGAGCCGTTATCGGCGGCCCAAATATTGACCAGCAGGAATTAAGAGGCACAGTGTGGGGGCTTGCAATGCAGGTAGTCCTCGACTTACGACTGTAGTGTGTGACTGAACTTTCTGTTGCTAAGAAGACGGTCGTTAAGCGAGTCGCGCACGGTTTTACCACCTCTTTTTTTTGTGACTGAACTTTCTGTTGCTAAGAAGACGGTCGTTAAGCGAGTCGCACCCGGTTTTACCACCTCTTTTTTTTTTTTTGGCCCCCATTGGTTAAGGGAATTGCTGCCGTTAAATGAAGCATGCGGTCATTAAGCGAATCCAATTTCCCCATTGTTGGAAGGTTGCAGCTGGTGATTCCCAGAATACGGCAACCGTCATAAATACACATAGTCCTCGACTTACGACAGCTCGCTTAGTGACCATCTGACGTTACAATGGCACTAAAAAACCGACGTTTTTCACACTTATGGCCATTGCAGCATTCGCGTGGTCATATGATTTACAGCGGACTCCTATTTACGACGGTTGCAGTGTCCTGCAGTCACGTGACACTGATCCCCTTTGCGACCTTCTGACCGGCAACGTCGACGGGGAAAACCCGATTCATTTAACGACCGGGTTACCAATTTAACCACTGCGGTGATTCCAAAGCTGTGAAATGAGGCGAAACTTGCTTAACAAATTTGTTTATTGGACTAAAATTGTGGGCGTAAATCGAGGAGTAACTGTAAGTGCCAGTTGCCAAGGGCCCGGATTTTGATTTTGAATGCTGCAATGGTCATAAATACGAGACCCGGTCATATGTCAGATTTTTTTCAGGGCTGTTGTAACTTGACACTAAATGAACAGTTGTGAGTTTCAACTTCTTCAATTGAACTACTTGTCAAAGTATTAACTAGTCCCTAAGCAAATGGTCGTAAGTCGAGGGACTATTGCTACTTCCTGCTTTCCCAGTTAAATGCAGGTAGAGTGGTAGCTGAGCTGGAGGCTCTACGGCCCAACCTTTGCAAGCCAAAGATTAGGTCTTCAACGTGCCGATTAGCGCCTCCCACTGCTGGATACGGGTCAGTAGGCCAGCTTTGTTAAGCCTGGTTCCCTCACAAAGGCGGTTTATCGTGATCGTACTGCCAGGGGATGATGGGTTTTGCAATCCTACAAAAAGCACATTTTCTGAGGAGATTCTGAAGCGCTTGTATTCTGCTCCAGCCAGGATCAACCTATGAATACTGGACAGAAAACTACAGATAATAGGAACGTCTATCCTTGGTTTAACTATCCGTTAAATCTGACTCCCGAATCAAGTGGATTCCCTTAAGATCGCTTCAGATCAGTTCGAAGCCGGGAAGTTCTCTGGCCTTTTGCACGGAAGACGGCCTCAATATTGGTAGTTGGTTATCTTGACTTGGGGTTGCCAGTTGTCCCCCGCGTCCAGGAGCCGTCGGATGTAGTTGGACGCCCCCAAGAGGACGTGCCCGACCCCTTGCATGACGGCGGAAGCGACGCGCAGGATCTCCCTGAGGGGAAGAAAGAAAAAGGATTTTTGTCAAAATAATTTGTAAACATAGGCGTATCGGTGGTAGATTACGGGCGGTACGACCCGGTACGGCCGTACCGGTACTAGCCAGGAGCAGCGGCACCCGTATCGATATAGTGGCTTGTTTGGCCCACCTGCCTCCCCGCGTTCCATAGCTGTTTATAACGCGACCGGCTAATTGCGCACCGGTGCATAGTATACGTCGCCTGCGCGATCTCCACCGAGGAGCTGGGCTGTCGCAGGGCGGTGATACGTGCATGCATGCGAAGGGCGTGTGCCCAACTAGGACACCCGGTCCCGTACGCAGCGTGTCGGTTGCGACGGGATCCGGAATCCACCACTGGGCGGTACCGTTAGTCCTCGAGTTACAGCCACAAGAGAACCCTACCTTTCTGTTGCTAAGTGGGACCTTAGGTATTTATTTATTTATTTATTTATTTGATTTCTAGACCGCCCCCTCTCCCCGAAGGGACTCAGTATGAAAGGTATGAAAGTCGGTTAGGTGACTTTGGGTCAATCCCCAGGAGGTCGTGAGTTCTAGTCCTGCCGTAGGCATGAAAGCTGGCTGGGTGATTGGGCCAGCCCCTCTTTCGCAGCCCGACCTACCTCACAGGATTGTTGTGGGGGAAAATAGGAGGAGGGAGGAGTATCGGGAATATTTACACCTTAAGTTATTCATAAATGATAAGGTAGGATAAAAGTCAAATTAAAGAAACCAAACCAAACCCAGGTAGTCCTCAACTTACAGCAATTCATTTAGTGACCCTTCATAGTTACAACGGCACTGGAAAAAAGTGACTTAGGACCATTTTTCACACTTAAAACTGTTGCAGCAACTCCATGGTTACACAATCAAAATTTATATTTGTCAACCGACTCATATTTACGACGGCTGCAGTGTCCCAGGCTCACGCGATCCCCTTTTGCGACCGTCGGCCAAGCCAAGTCCACGGGGAAGCCAGATTCATTTAACAACCGTGCGACTCACTTAACAACTGCCGTGTTTCACTTAACAAATGTGGCAAGAAAGATTGTGAAATGGGTTCAAAATCCCTTGACGAATGTTTAAGTTAGCAAACATACGTTTTGGGCTCAGTTGTGGTCGTAATGTGAGGACTACCTCAAATGGAAGCATTGCCTGGCGATGGAGTGGTTTATCCCTCTAATAACTGAAGTGAGTCTTAACACCGATTTTCTCTTCTCTCACATTTCCGCACAAAGTTTTTTTCCAATCTTTTTTGTGAATTGGTGGAAAGTGTTCCCCGGAAAACTCTTGGGCCATCCCCAAACCTCCCTCTGCATCTTCTCCCCGGGAGGGCAAGGAACGAGGCTCACCGCAAAACTTTCTTGGGTCCCAGGCATTTGAAGTCGCAACTCATTGAGTAGAGGCCGTAGAAGGTGGCCGAGATGTTTAGGCTGCCAAAAAGGTCTCGCGGATTCAGCTTGTAAACGTCAAAAGTGATGCGGGCGATATCCTTGCTGTTTCGTGGCTTGTCTCCCCTCAGGCCGAATGACTGTCTGATGCTCTGGGAGGGGGAAACAGGTTGTATTACCGCATGTCGCTTTGGTGCAGTGAAGGAGCGGCGCGGTGGCCTAGAGGTGGAGCTCTCGCCTCACAATCGGGAGGCTGTGAGTTCAATCCTAAGTAGAGGCAGATATTTCTCTCTCTCGGGCACACTGAGAATATATCTGCCAAATATAACTCCGCACTGGCGACAGGGACTGGAATCCGGCCAGTAAACTCTCAGCTCCATTCACTTGCCCAGACTGATTTTGGGGCCAATCACTAGGAGACTGGGAGTTCTAGTTCCACTTTAGGTATGAAAACCGACTGGCTGATTTTGGGGCCAATCACTAGGAGATTGGGAGTTCTAGTTCCACCTTAGGTATGAAAACCGACTGGCTGATTTTGGGGCCAATCACCAGGAGACTGGGAGTTCTAGTTCCACCTTAGGTATGACAACCGACTGGCTGATTTTGGGGCCAATCACTAGGAGGCGGGGAGTTCTAGTTCCACCTTAGGTATGACAACCGACTGGCTGATTTTGGGGCCAATCACTAGGAGACTGGGAGTTCTAGTTCCACCTTAGGTAGGTATGACAACCGACTGGCTGATTTTGGGGCCAATCACTAGGAGGTGGGGAGTTCTAGTTCCACCAGGTATGAAAACCGACTGGCTGATTTTGGGGCCAATCACCAGGAGGCGGGGAGTTCTAGTTCCACCTTAGGTATGAAAACCGACTGGCTGATTTTGGGGCCAATCACCAGGAGATGGTGAGTTCTAATCTTGCCTTAGATAGGAATGGCGCCTGGGTGCCTATCTGTCTGTCTGTCTGTCTCTCAGTCCAACCCACCTCACGGGATGGTTTTTCTTGTGAGGAAAATCGAAGGATTAAGTCTTTTTGCTGCCTTGCGTGACGGAGAAAGTAACCAAGGCAGGATCAAAATCTCATATGCAAGTCAAAAGAAAGGAAATTTGAGATCCCAACAAGAAAAATGCACACCACACCAAAGCAACCCAAGAAAGGGTGTGTGTTTGTGTGACGCCACAAAAACCAAACCCCCCAAACCGACAAATCCAATTTTAGCAGCTACTTTGACTGTGGTTTGGGGTTTGTGTAAAAAAAAATGCACCAAAGGCATTTCCTATAGCTTTATGTCCACCGCAAGTGACAACGGGGTGCTTGGCTGGCCAGGAAAGCCAAATTTACGATGAAATTAGGGCAGAGATGGGCGTAGTTGGACACGATCCTCACCCAAGCTGATCTGGAATGCCTCTAAAATTTATTTCTCACATTTTGACCCCTTTGGCTAAGGTGACGAACAAGAAACTTGGCTTTTAGAATGATTTTGCAATTATAGACATGACCCAAAGCTTGTGAAATGGAAAACCAACAGCGGAAGCTGTATTAATAGAGCTGGAAGAGACCTTGGAGGTCTTCTAGTCCAACCCCCAGGTGTCCAAGACAGGAGACGGTACACCATCCTGGATAAATAAAGGCCCAATCCGAGAGAGAGGGAGAGATATGATAGGTAGATAGATGGATGATAGACAGATTAGACAGACAGACACAGATCATGATAGATGATGATAGATAGATGATAGATAGATAGATAGATAGATAGATAGATAGATAGATAGATAGATAGATAGATGATAGATAGACAGATGATAGATAGATGGATGGATGGATGGACGGATGGATAGAGGTAGATGATAGATCTAGACAGACAATAGATGGATGGATGGATAGACAGATACCAATAGATACCAATAGATAGATGGATAGATAGAGAAATGATAGATAGGTACAGATAGAGATAGATGGATAGATACCGATAGATAGATGGATATAGAGATAGCTAGGGATAGCTAGAGTTAGACAGAGCTAGGTAATATATAGATAGATAACGATAGATGGATGGATGGATGGATGAATGGATGGATGGATGGATGGATGGATGGATGGATGGATAGATAGATATAGAGATAGCTAGAGAGAGAGAGAGAGAGATGATAGATAGATAGATAGATAGATAGATAGATAGATAGATAGATAGATATAGAGATAGCTAGAGTTAGACAGCTAGATGATATATATATAGATAACGATAGATAAATGGATAGATATAGAGACAGCTAGAGAGAGAGAGAGAGATGATAGATAGATAGATAGATAGATAGATAGATAGATAGATATAGAGATAGCTAGAGTTAGAGCTAGATGATATATAGATAGATAACGAAAGATAGAGATGATAGATAGATATAGAGATAGCTAGAGAGAGAAATGATAGATAGATCAATAGATATAGAGATAGCTAGAGTTAGACAGAGCTAGATGATATATAGATAGATAACGATAGATAGATAGACAGACAGACAGAAGATAGATAGATGGATGGATGGATGGATGGATAGATATAGAGATAACTAAAGAGAGAGAGATGATAGATGGATAGATAGATATAGAGATAGCTAGAGTTAAACAGAGCTAGATGATATATAGATAGATACCGATAGGTAGATAAATATAGATAGATAGATAGACAGACAGACAGACAGATGATAGATAGATAGATGGATGGATGGATGGATAGATAGATAGATAGGCAAGAGACAGACAGAGATAGATGATAGATAGAGATAGACATAGATGATAGATAGATAAATAGACACAGATGATAGACATACAGAGAGATGATAGATGGAGAGATGATAGATAGATAGATGATAGACAGACATAAATGATAGATAGATAGATTATAGATAGATAGACATAGATGATAGATAGAGATAGACATAGATGATAGATAGATAAATAGACACAGATGATAGACATACAGAGAGATGATAGATGGAGAGATGATAGATAGATGATAGATAGATAGATAGACAGACATAAATGATAGATAGATAGATGATAGATAGATAGACATAGATGATAGATAGATAGATGATAGATAGATAGATAGATAGATAGATAGATAGATAGATAGATAGATAGATAGAGAGAGAGACTCTCTATCTGAGAGAGTCATAGGGCTGGAAAGGACCTTGAAGGTCTTCAGGTCTAATCCCCAGGGGCCCAAGGCAGGAGACCTCCTATCACCCGAGTGGCTCTCCAGTCTTTTCTTGACTGGATCGGACGATGCTCACCCTGCTGTGAGTCCACTTCTGTCCTTTCTCCAACACCATCAAGGCTGTGTTGTCTTCCAGGATTTCGAAAAACCCCTCCGTCTCAACCAGGGTCCCGTCTTCTTCCAGCACCAGGAAAACCATGCCGGAGATCAAGAGGGTCTCCCTGGCCTACAAAACAAGAAACCGAACAAGCTGAGGCCCACAGGGCGAAGACTCATCCTCCCCCCCCTCCATCCTTAAACTGCTTCTTTGATGCGTTAAATATGCACATCAAGATTTTATGCCCATTTCACAGATGGGGAAAAGTGAGGTCGATTGTGGAAGGACCTGCTGCAAATTCAGAACCTGAGCTTCAAAGCAGTCATGTGTGTAAGTGTGTGTGTGTAGGACATTTTCTGGGAGATAAAATAATGATGATAATTAATACAAACACATCTGTTCTGACCTAAGCTTCCCAAGAGCAGGAAGCAAACTCCCGACAAAATCCACTTTTATTCATTGGCTGTGAATTCTGCTCCTTCCCATCCAGCAAAGTCTTTCGAGGGAGGATTTACGGTCACAGACCTTATCTCGCTTGGAGAGCTGCCAGGCTGAGATCTGCACAACTTGGCCAGGAGTCTCGGAGAGTCCCGAACCAATGGAACTAATGGTCTCCTGCAAACTCCACTCCCCTGGCGCTCCCTCTTTTATTTCCTCTTTAGTTCATTCATCGTCCACCTGTGGCCTTCCTCCCAAAGTCGACCCCTGTTCTTTAGCTGTTCCCTTCTTGTCCGTCAACTCTGCGCATGCGCACACTGGGAACAGGCTCCAGCTGTTCGTCTGCCTCACTGATGTCTGACTCCGAAGGCAGCTGATCACTGTCGGACGGCCCTGGCCCTCTCTCTGCCTCTTACACAGAGCCCATATCAGAGCTTTCCCCAGACTCCAGGACTGGCCCAAGTTCCTCCCCAACCTCCTCACTCTCTGAATCGGCTGTCAGATCCGCTGGTTGCTGGTGGGCCACAACAACATCTGACTACCTCCGGTCCTTGAGAAGGACTCGCTAGGTGGACCAAAATCCCAAATCCAGCATTTTGGAACCAAAATAATAATGATCGAGGCGTTTAAAACAACAACAACAAAAAAAAACCCACACGTAACGTCCCCGGCAAATAGACGAACCTTGTTAAGTAAGTCTTCCAAAGTGCTCGCCATCAGTCCTTTGCGGGTGTGACGCTTGTGATCGCACACGCGGAACGGCCGTTGGGGCGGAGGGCTGGGCGTCCAGACCCGGCGGGAGATTTCCGAGCCCGCATTGGAGACCGACCTGAGTTAACAGAGAATAACAGAATCACAGAGCCGGAAGGGACCTTGGAGGTTTTCTAGTCCAACCCCTCCTCCCGCTCAGGCAGGAGACCCTCTACCATTTCAGACCAATGGTGGTCCAATCTCCTCTTTGTGATGGAGCAACTGCAACTTCTAGTGGCAAGCTGTTCCAAGGGTTAATTGTACTCCCGGTCAGGAAATTTCTCCTTAGTTCTAGGTGGCTTCTCTCCTGGATTAGTTTCCATCCGTCGCTTCTTCTCCTGCTTTGGAGAATAGCTTGACTTCCTCTTCTTTGTGGCAACCCCTCAAATATTGGGAGACTGCTATCCTGTCACCCCTAGTCCTTCTGTTTGTTAGATTGAACAGATAACCGGATTGGAAGGGACCTCGGAGGTCGTCTAGTCCAACCCTGCTCAAGCAGGAGACCCTCGACCATTTCAGATAGAGGGTTTGTCCTCTTCTTAAAAACCTTCAATGTACCCACAACTTCTGAAATCCCACTGTTCAATTGTTCTCACGACGAGGAAATTTCTCCTCGGTTCTAGTTTAGATTTCTCCTTCGTTAGTTTCCATCCATGGCTTCTTGTCCGCCCTTCCGGTGCTTTGGAGAATAGCTTGACTCCTTCTTCTTTTGGGGCAGCCCTTCAAATATTGGAAGACCGCTATCCTGTCACCCCCCAAATCCTTCTTTTCATCAGGCTAGACATACCCAATTCCAGCAACCGTCCGTCGTATGTTTTATCCTCCCATCCCTAATCATTTTTGTTGCTCTTCTCTGCACTCTTTCCAGAGTCTCCACATCTTTTTTATAGTGTGGCGGCCAAAACTGGATGAAATATTCCAGTTCTATTCTATTATAAAGTGGTATTAACGTGCCACTTGACTTTGCAGTGCAGCGCATCGGGGCATGTGCAGAGTGCCCGGCGAAAAGCACGCCTTCCTCTTCTGCAGTGCCACTAAA
Organism: Natrix helvetica; assembly: GCF_964273705.1. Lineage (NCBI taxonomy): Eukaryota > Metazoa > Chordata > Lepidosauria > Squamata > Natricidae > Natrix > Natrix helvetica. The sequence continues at coordinate 3,117,114 of NC_138554.1, read as the reverse complement.
AAATGTCCTGCTGTAAGATTTGCCCGTCCCTGATTTTCGAGAGATTAGTCCCAATGGGCTCCCCAAACAGCCACAATTAATCAAGATTACGTGGACCTGTTTATTACAGCAACAATTGTTCCTTAGCGGTGAAGGTCAGAGTCCAAATTCCAGGTAGTTTTCTCCAGAAAGAGACGGGGGTGGGGGGAGGGATGGAGTAGTGATGGAGTAGCAAGGGAGTCCATCTCAATTGCACAAATGTATCCATGGAGCAGTGATGCAGATGTGGGTTTTTTTTTAAAGCTTCTGAAGTAAGAAACAAGCCAGGATCTACCTTGCATTTGTAAAATAAGCCAAGATTGGCTGAATGTTGCAGCTGTAGAGCTTGGCTTGTTACAAATAACATTTATTTGATTTAAAAATAAAACTCTTACCTCAAAGGGTTACTTTTGAGGTAAGATGGCGGCTTATACATTTTATAAACAAACAAACAAACAAATGAATAAACCATTTAATCTGAAAAGGTGACTATCCATGTTTTTTTTTTGACTTGTTGCAATATTAATATTTACTAGTTCCCTTTCTCTTCATTATTGTTATAAATGATGAGTTTTTCAAGCTTGGCAAAGTTGGGAAATATTGTTTCAAAACTTTTAAGACTTTCTCAGCCAGCCAAGACTGTGTCTGTCTGTCTGTCTGTCTCTCTCTCTATGTCTCTCTCTGTGTGCCTCTCTGTCTGTCTGTCTGTCTCTCTGTCTCTGTCTGTCTGTCTCTGTATCTCTCTCTCTGTCTCTCTCTGTTTCTGTGTGTGTCTCTCTCTCTCTGTGTGTCTCTCTGTCTCTGACTGTCTCTCTCTGTTTCTGTCTCTCTGTCTCTGTGTGCCTGCCTCTCTCTCTCTCTCTCTGTCTCTCTCTCTCTGTCTCTCTCTCTCTCTCTCTCTCTGTGCCTGCCTCTCTCTGTCTCTCTCTCTGTTTGCCTGTCTCTGACTGACTGTCTCTCTCTGTCTCTCTCTGTTTCTGTTTCTCTCTCTCTCTCTCTGCCTGCCTCTCTCTGTCTCTCTCCGTCTCTGTCTCTCTTTCTGTCTGTCTCTCTCTTTCTGTATATATATATATCTGTGTGTCTCTGTCTGTCTCTGTCTGTCTCTGACTGACTCTCTCTCTCTCTGTCTCTCTCTGTTTCTGTTTCTCTCTCTCTCTCTGCCTGCCTGTCTCTCTCCGTCTCTGTCTCTCTTTCTGTCTCTCTCTCTCTTTCTATATATATATATATATATATATATATATATATATATATATATATATATATATATATATATATATATATATATATATATATATATATATATATATATATATATATATCTGTGTGTCTCTGTCTCTGTCTGTCTCTGTCTGTCTCTGACTGACTCTGTCTCTCTCTGTCTCTCTCTGCTTCTGTTTCTCTCTCTCTCTCTGCCTGCCTCTCTCTGTCTCTCTCTGTCTCTGTCTCTCTTTCTGTCTCTCTCTCTCTTTCTGTTTTTCTCTCTCTCTCTCTCTGTGTGTCTCTGTCTCTCTGTCTCTCTCTGTCTCTCTCTCTCTCTGTCTCTCTCTCTGTCTGTCTCTCTCTCTCTATGTCTGTTTCTGTCTCTCTGTCTCTGTCTCTCTGTTTTTGTCTGTCTGTCTGTCTCTATCTGTCTTTCTGACCCTCTCTGCCTCTCTCTCTCTCTCTGTCTCTCTCTGTTTCTGTCTCTGCCTTCCGGGTCTCTTGAACCCCAACCAGAGATCAAACAAGCCAGGTTTTGTGTAAAACACCCTCTCCCCTAATCACAGTCCCTCAACCAGATAACCATGGACCAAGCTTCACCCCCAAATGAACCTAGAAATCTTTGCAAATGACCAGAAGTTGAGTGAACCCACTTAGTTTGCTGTGGCTTCCTTCATTTCCCACAAACAGGGGTGGGAATCTCTCTCCCCCCTTCCATGTTCCCCAGCATCCTTGGATTGGCCGCCGTAACAAAGTCTCTCTGTGACAGCAGGTCCAACTAACCACAAAGGTAGGCGAGATGTTGAGAGCTAGCTGGAGAAACCAGGATGACCAACAACGTCTCCAGCCCTCCGTTCCCCCCTGAACTTACTTCAACAAAGACGAGGGGGCCAAGGCATTGATAAGATCCATGGTGCCCACGGCAGGGGCTGATGGGCTCCCAGCTCAAAGAGGTCCTTCCTTCCTGCTTCGTCACTGTTTTGTGTTGAGTCGCAGAAGGGACACGCTGTCCTCTCTCTCTCTGGACTCTGAACTGGGATTTGCTGGCAGGAGCGAGTGTGTGTGTGTGTGTGTGTAAAGCATGGTGCAAATTCCAAAGTGAACAACAGAACAGATAGCACGCCAGGGCTATATTCTTGGACTGGGTACTGTTTGCCTGCCAAGCAACCTGTTGTTCTGATCTAGGCTTCCCCCAAAAAGCAGGAAGCAGAGTCCTGACAAAACTCCTTTTATTAAAGGAATGTGATTTCCTCTCCTTGACATTCAGCCAAGGCCTGGCAAACAGTCTTTCAAAGGAGTATTTATGAACACAGACCTTATCTAGCTGCCATGTCAATATTTCCCAAAGGAGGTGCTGTGAAAGGAAAGACTGGGCAGAGAGTCTCTGAGATTCAAGGACAGATCTTCACACTCCTGAAACGAATCTAACGGCCGATTGAACCAATTGTCTCCTGCAAACTCCACTCCCCTTTTGCTCCCCTTTTATGTCCTCTGGGAGGGGCCATTCATCGTCCACCTGTGTCCTTACTCCCAAGTTGACCACTCTTCTTTAGCTGTTGCAGGGCAGGTGTCAAAGAAAAAGTGGAACCAGGCCAAAAAGGGAAATTAGATTTAATTCAATTAGAATGTTGTGGAATAAATTGAACAGAGCTAACACAATTCACTCTCCCTCCGCTGTATTTTAAATCACTTTATTGGAAAGTCGCTAGATGGCAGCACGTACTTCTAATTTTAAGCACCTTGAAAGAGTTTCTGCTGTTAAACTGGGGAAAAAAAAGAGATTTTTGTGACGTCACAAATCCTTTCGTTTGTCCTCCTAGCGGTTTCAAGATTACAACCGCCGCAAACCGAGACACCCAAAGCTTTCCAGACGGTGCTGTTGCATTGTGGGTGCCTCATTGGGGGAGGTTTTCAAAAATGGACTGGGCCTCCATTTGGGTGGTATGAGGACTCCTGCCTTGAGCACATTCTAATAGTTTCCTTATGACCTTCTCATCAACACTTTTCCAAAGTTGTGCAAATACAATTCTAGCTGAGGTTAATACATGAATGATTAAATATACATTCTCTTTCATTATAAATTTCAGGTCGAATTCCCAGCAGAAATGTTTCTGGCTTCAGCTCAATAGGTTGTTGTATCGTCTCTTCCAACCGTGTCTTAATTTTTGCCCAATATTTCTTTGCCCCTCCACATATCCACCACCTATGATAATAAAATCCAGGTATTTGGTGGCGCTTCCAACATTTAGGCTAATGATTTAGCTGAGTTGTCTTTAAACATCTTTGCCAATGGAACTGCATCTACATGGAGGGAGGTATGCAGTGGAGTCCCCCAAGGCTCTGTTTTAGGCCCAGTACTCTTCAACATCTTCATCAATGATTTGGATGAGGGAATAAATGGGGAACTCATCAAATTTGCAGATGACACCAAGCTGGCAGGAATAGCCAACACTCCAGAAGAGAGGCTTAAGATACAGAAGGATCTTGACAAACCTGAACATTGGGCGCTATCTAACAAAATGAAATTCAATGGTGAAAAGAGTCAGGTTCTACATTTAGGCAACAAAAACGGAATGCACAGGTACAGTATAGGTGGTACCGTGCTCAATAGTAGTAACTGTGAGAGGGATCTTGGAGTCCTAGTGGACAACCATTGAAATAGGAGCCAGCCGTGGGCAGCAGCTGCCAAAAAAGCCAACACAGTTCTAGGCTGCATCAACAGAGGGATAGAATCAAGATCACGTGAAGGGTTAATACCACTTTATAAGGCCTTGGTAAGGCCACACTTGGAATATTTGCATCCAGTTTTGGTCGCCACGATGTAGAAAAGATGTGGAGACTCCAGAAAGAGTGCAGAGAAGAGCAACAAAGAGGATTAGGGGACTGGAGGCTAAAACATAGGAAGAACGGTTGCAGGAACTGGGTATGTCTAGTTCAGTGTTTCTCAAACTTGGCGACTTTAAGTCCTGTGGACTTCAACTCCCAGAATTCCCCAGCCAGCTATGCTGGCTGGGGGATTCTGGGAGTTGAAGTCCACAGGACTTAAAGTCGCCAAGTTTGAGAAACACTGGTCTAGTTTAATGAAAAGAAGGATTAGGGGAGACATGATAGCAGTGTTAAAATATCTCAGGGGTTGCCACAAAGAAGAGGGAGTCAAACTATTCTCCAAGGCACCCGAGGGCAGGACAAGAAGCAATGGGTGGAAATTAATCAAGGAGAGAAGCAACTTAGAACTGAGGAGAAATTTCCTGACAGTGAGAACAATTCATCAGTGGAACAGAAGTTGCCTCCAGAAGTTGTGAATGCCCCAACACTGGAAGTCTTTAAGAAGATGTTGGATAGCCATTTGTCTGAAACGGTATAGGATTTCCTGCCTAGGCAGGGGGTTGGAATAGAAGACCTCCAAGGTCCCTTCCAACTCTGTTATTGTATTCTATTCAACCTCGGTGGTGGTAGATGTCATCTGTAAAACATCTTGTACAAATTCTCTTTATATGCAGGTGACATTGTTAATTTGTAATTCCTATCCCACAATTTCTGCCATTTATCCAATTCTATCGTATAGCCAATTTTTTTTCTCCCATGCTATCATTGTTTCTTTTACTCGTCCCCCTTCTGATTTTATGCCCAATACGTAATTATACAGTTTCTTTATTAATCTTCTGTTCCTGTTAGAATTTTATCTAACACTGTTAATTCTTTGTCATTTAACATCTTTCTCATATCTGGACTGAATCTGCACATGGGAATATCACGTTATTTCGATCCCTTGGTCACTCATTTCTTCTTTCCTTTTAAGTCTCCCTTCCTCATTTAAAATATTTTTATATCTGACAATGTATCCCATATTAATAATGAAGGAGTCTATGAATCGATATGAATCAATATTGGCTTCTGCTTATATTATTGTATACTGTCTGAAATTAGTTGTTTTCTAGCTTAGCAAATTGTAACCTTAATACTGGACTGCAAATGTCTTGCTGCTGCCTCTCGCTTCTATTGTCAGCTTCAAAGCTAGGGACGTTCTTGAAAACGTAGAAGAAATTGTTACATGGGGATATCAGGCCCTCATAGATAAAGGGACCAAACTAGGAAGTTTTCCTGGCTCCTAAATCCTTAAAGCGTTCTGCCGGAAAATAACTTGGCAAAGGGGGGCTGCCACCCCCTACCCAAGACTATCTGAATTCTCCATAGATAAGGTAGACAGAGAGAGGAGCTTGAACAAAAGGACGTTTTAAAGACCACATTGGTAACGAATCTTTGTCTCTGATTGGATAAACTTTGTTTCTGTCTGCCTAAAATGTATATAATCCTCTGCGCCCCTCTCGCAGGTGTGGCTCTTCCTTCTGTGCGTTTGTTTGTAGGCTTCCGATATAATCTTGTCACCCATCTTTTGCTGCGGCCATCAATAAAAGCTGATATTTTTTGCAAGTCTCGCTCCCTTTGGCGTGTCAGTAGCTCGGGAACACTGCGGGAACCTTACAATAATATTTGGGCGGATCAAGGCTTCCATTGTTGAAAGATCAAACTGGTATCCTCAAATAATGCGGTTCTTTAATTTCCTCCCACGCCAATCGTAATGCATCCCTCATATAATGTCTCTGAAAATACCCATGAAGATGCTGCAAAGATGGATTGGTGGAGCTGGATGGGAAGGGGCTTCTGGATGGGAGGTAAAGGAGGGGGTTTAAAGGAAATTTGGCCTTTTCTTCTGACTTTTGTTGGTTCCAGACCAATGATATTATTTCTGGCTCCTCTTAAGCTCCGTGGTTGCACAAAGGACTTGACAATGGGACGGCGAGCACCGGGGGTGGCGAGATGCCTGTGTGAGTTTGCAGAAAAAAAAGGTTTGCTGTGGTCAAGGAGGCCTCAGAGATACGAGCTGGCTTGGTCTTGCTGGGCCTGCTCCGTGAAGAGGAGGGTGGTGGAGATGTGTCAATGACGTGCTTCCTTTCCTGCCGATTGCTGAGAGGTGTTTGCAGGTTTTCATTCCCAGCTCAGAGAGCAGAGCAGTGAGTAGGCAGAGAGAAGATCCCAGCTCTGCAAATGGACCATCGGGTGGAGCATGGAAGCCGCCAACGGGAGGATGGGTTGAAGGTGTCAAGCTCCTTCTCTTGGCCTTCTCTCCTTCCCATCACCGATTTCGTGGCTCGTTTCTTGATGCTTCCAATTTTACTAACGTATGAATCCTCCCCGCAAGGTAAACTTGATTTCTTCACCTTCTCCATTTCCCGTTTGAAATGGGAGGAAGGATCTGGAAGTGAAGATTCCTCTCCCAAGAGGTAGAAGGGAAGAAATCCTCACTTTTATGCTTGGGGTGTGTGGGTGGTTAGTATCAGAAGAGTAGTTTAAGGAGCGATCAAAATGGTGCGCGCTGAAAATTCTTCCAATTCTCATTTGTGAAAAGCGATCTAATGTCTTTCCCCCCCCCCCCCCGTAAAATTCCTATCTAGGAACCAGATAGTTTTGTAAACATTTGCTCGTTTTAAGCAGCAAAGACCTGAAAAGACTCAAAGGGAAATTTTCTTGACAATGAGATTTAATTTCTTAGAAATGTGCGTTTTTCTCAAAGATACTCTTTTGTTCTTCGCACTTCCTTTCCTGGAATTTTAGAATGTTTTAGGATGTGAATTTGAAATGTTCTTCCCTGTGACAGCCCTTCAAATATTGGAAGAGGCTATCGTATCTCCCCTAGTCTTTCTCCTTGTTAGACCAGACAAACTTAATGCCTTCAATTGTTCATTGCACGGTTTAGACTCCAGTCCCCTCGCCATCTTTGTTGCTCTTCTCTGCACTCTTTTGAGAGTCTCAACATCTTTTTTGTATCATGGCGACTGAAACTGGACTCCGGATTCTATGCTGCATTAACAGAGCGATAGAATTAAAATCACGCGAAGTGTTAATACCGCTTTATAAGGCCTTGGTAAGGCCACACCTGGAGTATTGCATCCAGTTTTGGTCGCCACGATGTAGAAAAGATGTGGAGACTCTAGAAAGAGTGCAGAGAAGGGCAACAAAGGATTAGGGGACTGGGGGCTAAAACATAGGAAGAACGGTTGCAGGAACTGGGTATGAATACCTTAATTAAAAGAAGGACCAGGGGTGACATGAGATTAGTCTTCTGATACTTGAGGGACTGCCCCAAAGAAGAGGGAGTCAAGCTATTCTCCAAAGCACCTGAAGTCAGGACAAGAAGCAATGGGTGGAAACTAATCAAGGAGAGAAGCAACTTAGAACTAAGCAGAAATGTCCTGACAGAACGGTTGATCAGTGGAACAACTTGCCCCCAGAAGTTGTGAATGACCAACACTGGAAGAGATTGGACAACCATTTGTCTGAAATGGTATAAGGTTTCCTGCCTAAGCAAGCTTTTGGACTAGAAGGCCTCTGTGGTCCCTTCCAACTCTGTTATTCTCTCCTCTCCTCTCCCTTTTCTTAACTTCCTTTGTTCTCTTCTCTCCTCTCCACTCCTCCACTCCTCTCCTCTTCTCTTCTCTCCTCTCCTCTCCACTCCTCCACTCCTCTCCCTTTCCTTCCCTTCTCTTCTTTCCTCCCCTCCCCTCCTCTCCTCTCCCTTCTCTCCTCTCCACTCCTCCACTCCTCTCTCTTCTCTTCTCTCCTCCCCTCCACTCCTCTTCCTTCTCTCCTCTCCTCTCCTCTCCACTCTTCCACTCCTCTCCCTTCCCTTCCCTCCTCTCTTCTCCTCTCCACTCCTCTCCACTCCTCCACTCCTCTCCCTTCCCTTCCCTCCTCTCCTCTCCTCTCCTCTCCACTCCTCCACTCCTCTCCCTTCCCTCCTCTCCTCTCCTTTCCTCTCCTCTCCTCCACTCCTCTCTCTTCTCTTCTCTTCTCTTCTCTTCTCTTCTCTTCTCTTCTCTTCTCTTCTCTCCATTCCCCCACTCCTCTCCCTTCCCTTCCCTTCCCTTCCCTTCCCTCCTCTCCTTTCCTTTCCTCTCCACTCCTCCCCCTTCCCTTCCCTCCTCTCCTTTCCTCTCCACTCCTCTCCTCTCCCTTCTTTTCTCTTTTCTTCTCTTCTCTTCTCTCCACTCCTCCACTCCTCTCCCTTCCCTTCCCTCCTCTCCTCTCCTCTCCTCTCCACTCCTCCACTCCTCTCCCTTCCCTCCTCTCCTTTCCTTTCCTCTCCTCTCCTCCACTCCTCTCTCTTCTCTTCTCTTCTCTTCTCTTCTCTTCTCTTCTCTTCTCTTCTCTTCTCTCCATTCCCCCACTCCTCTCCCTTCCCTTCCCTTCCCTTCCCTCCTCTCCTTTCCTTTCCTCTCCACTCCTCCCCCTTCCCTTCCCTCCTCTCCTTTCCTCTCCACTCCTCTCCTCTCCCTTCTTTTCTCTTTTCTTCTCTTCTCTTCTCTCCATTCATCCACTCCTCTCCCTTCCCTTCCCATCCCTTCTCTCCTCTCCTCTCCTCTCCTCCACTCCTCTCTCTTCTCTTCTCTTCTCTTCTCTTCTCTTCTCTTCTCTTCTCTTCTCTTCTGGATGGCCAGATGGTGCAGAGTTCCGGTTTGGCCTCACCAGGGTATATAAAGTGATACAATCACTTGTGATCTCGAAACTATCTTTCAGTTGATGCAGCCTAGAACTGCACTGGACTTTTTTGGCAGCTACAGCAAGCTGTTGACTCATATTTCAGTGGCTGTCCAGCAGGACACCTAGATCCGTCTCACAGTTACTGCTTTTGAGCCAGGCGCCACCTATTCTGTACCTGTGCATTTGGTTTTTTTTTCTAAGTCAACGTGTTATAAAAATGAATGTTTTACTCTGGAAGTCGGGGTTGTGAATAGCATCCAAAAGTCAATCAGAGTCCAAGGCAAAGGATTCCTCAAAGTTCCAACTTATTAAGGGAGCCATGTTGGCACATCTGGGAAAACCCGAATCTGAAAGCTTCCCAGTTTTCTCCAACCCAAAGTTCAAGATCCTGCCCCCACATCCACAAGTCCATCCCATGGTCCAATCTCCCACTGCCATGCTGGCAGTTTCCACCCATCCAGTTCCGGTCAGGTGCAGAGGTGCAAAGACAAAGGATGACCTTGGTTTTCTAGGAAGAATTTTGTTATGGCTACATATCAACTAACTCCGTACAATCCTCCCCTCCCATTTTTCCACAATAGACAATGCATAGTAGAATAATAGAAAGTGTGGCAGGCCAAAGATCCCAAAGAAAAGATGGCTGCAGGCCTGACACTGGACCTTCGCCTGGAAATTCTTGACCATAGAGTCAGAACGCTGAAAGAGGTTCACTTTCCATGTTCCAATAATGGGCCCTCTTTGCACAAAAAATATTCATTTGCAGTGACAAAGCCACAATCGCCAACTTATATTAGCGTTTCCTGTGTCTTTGACATTTGTGGTCAGAGCGCTTCAGCTTCACACGACAAGTTTCAACGTAGACTGATCATAAAAAACAGCTCTATGGAAGAAACACATGAAGGCTCTGGATGAGGCTAATGCAGGGCTCTCTTGCAAAAGAACTTTAATAAATAAATGACTTGGCCAGGCCAAAGGCATGAATTTTCAGGCAGAGGAAGGGATTTCTCTTATGCTGAATTTAGGTAGAGGCTGCAGGGGTGGGATTCAGCTGGTTTGGATGAACCGGATGCTAATTTTATATCTGGTTCGCCGAACCGGTCGTTGCAAGGACTGGCTGGCCTCGCCCACCCCTCCCCTCCCAGGAGTCCCCAGATGATTCGTTTTGGGTGCCAGCTAAGTGCACGGAGGCTCTGGGAGAGTGAAAAAAGGACCTCTGGGAAGTTCTAGGAAATCCAGAAACAGGCTCGTTTCCGTCCTCCGGAGCTTGACCCATTTCCGTCCTCCGGAGCCCTGCGGAGGATGTTTTTGTCCTCCTGGAGGCTTGAGGAAAGCTTCCGGAGCCTGGGGAGGGTGAAAACTCATCTCCCCCCCCCATGGTGCAGGAGGCTGAGTAGGTCATGCACATCATGGCTACACCCACCCAGCAACTGGGCAGAGAACCGGTTGCTAAAATTTTTGAATCCCACCCCTGGGTAGAAGGCTCTTGTTTGTCAGCAAATAGATCAAGGTCTCCCTGAGACCCAATAGAAGTTACGGAATCCCAGCTATTATGAGCCCGGTCCAATATGGCCACTGCTAAGGGGTGATGGGAATTGTAGTCCAGGGATACATGCAGAAGGACACATTTGGCCCATTCTTAGCTCTCAATAGGTCTGTGTTGACTAGTCTGGATCGCCATTGAAGAATTGTTCATTGTGGTTGGTAGAGATGTTGAGAGTAATGGCCTACTTTCTAGACATCGGATGTACACATAAGCCTTGCTTTAATGACTAGGGGAAACAGAGCCTATTTTTTTACAGAATTGTAAGAAGACATGGTAGCCAGTGAAGGAAACACATTGACTCTATTTCTAATCTCAAGAGCTAGGCTGAAGCTGGAGAATTGTATGTAGGAGCTAGGATCAAAGGCCTCTGCTATGCTAGAAACTGGTTTTAGCCAGAATTTACTCACATGGTAGTTAATCTATAGGCAACCCCTAGGAACTAGGACCATAAAAGGTCATTTGTAAATAAGAGCAGGGGGGAATAGAATTAGAGTAGTGGGAGAGGTAATCACGGGCAGAGATAATCAGTAGTGGGATTCAATTTTTTTACTATGGTTCTGTGTGTGTGTGGCTTGGTGGGGGTGGTAGGGGAAGGATACTGCAAAATCCCCATTCCCTCCCCATCCCACTAACCTGCTTTCCAGCTCCGTTCTCCAGTGCAGGGCAACAAAAGAAGACCCAGCCGATCAGCTGGGACTCCAGAGGCAGCGAATAGATCATGGGGCGGGGCCAGCCAGAGGTGGTATTTGCCGGTTCTCCAAACTACTCAAAATTTCCACTACCGGTTTGCTAGAACCGGTCAGAACCGGCTGAATACTACCTCTGGAGATAATGTATTCATTTTAGGCACTTTGGATAGGTTGTGACGGCATGAGTACTAAGCCAATGAGGAAACGATAGGAGGTAAATTTGTAACGGCAATAGGGAATTATAATTATATTGATGATTTAAGGTGTGTCTATTGTACCTGCGTGGGGGCACCCTATGTGTAAAGCAATACATAAAATAACCATTGTTTTCTCTTGGAATTTTTGGTTGGTGATTGTTTATTTCAAACTAGACAACGAATCCCTCATGACCATATTGGAGTGTGCCGTCTGGACTTTGAATCTGGGTTGTAAGTCGCTTTTTTGAGGTCTGTCGTAACTTTCAACATTTATTAAACAATCGGCCGTTAGTCAAAGACTACCTGTAAAGATTTTTATTTGAGAAGAGATAATTTGGTTAGTGGTGCAGTGGTCTAGAGGTGGAGCTCTCACCTCACAATCAGGAGAACTGTGAGTTCGATTCTGGGTAAAGGCAGATATTTCTCTCTCTGGGCACAATGAGAATATATCCGCTGAACAAAACTCCGCATTGGCAACAGGGAAAGGCATCTGGCCAGGAAACACTCTGCTAGCTCCATTCAGTTGCCCAGACTCTACCCTGTAAGCAAGGTTGGTTGCTACCGGCTTGCACTGGTTCAGGAGAACTGGTAGTGGAAATTGCGACCGGGTCGCCAAAGTGGTAGGGACTGCAGACTCGCCATGCCCACAAAGCGGTTCCTCCGTTGCTGTGGCATGTTTTTTTTTGGCATTTTAAATCTTCTGCACATATGCAGACCTATTTACAGGCAACTGGGCATGCACGCGGAGTGCACGTGTACCGAACTGGCAGTAACACTGGCATCAACCTACCCCTTCCTGCAAGGGATTATGGGGTTGTTAAAAGAAGATGATGGTGAGATCATTTGATTGTTTCTGTCAAGTTCTGTAGGTTTCTCTTGGATTCTTGCAACACAATTCTGCTTATAAGCATACAAGAATTTTCATGGGATTCTTTTCAATTTCCCTTTGTTTCTCAGGTTTTCAGAGAACTTTTCTAGCAGCTCCCACCCTGTCCTGGTCACCTTCTCACCAAATTATCATCAAAGGAGAACACATCGAGTTAAAATGTTCTCCTCCAAAAGGAAAGAAGGGAGAGAATTACTTCTTCTTTCACATGAATGAAAAGGGCGAATGGAAGAAATATGCAGAACAGGACGGAAATACTCTGATGGTTCCTGCATTGCGAATGTCTCCAAAAGCAAGCTTTTCTTGTTCTTACATTGGGAGTAGCAGGGAAGGCAGAAAAGCTCAGTCCCCAAAGAGTAACTGGGGTAAATTCTCTGTCATTGGTAAGGAACTTTCTTCTAATTTATAAAGTCTTTACATCACAGTTTCTCCATCTTGACAACTTTAAACTGTGTGGATTTCAACTCTCACAATTCCACATGCTGACTGAGGAATTTTGTGATTTAAGGTTCACAAATTTTGTTTGTCAAGGAGACTCAATACTTGTGTGTATGAATTCATTAAATTTTGAAACATTAATTGTTCAGGAAACAGAAAAAGAGACAGTGCAAGATGTTCAAACAGACCAGTTTGTTTTACTCCAGAAAGCTGAAGGAAATGTGATACAGATAGTCCTTGACTTACTACCGCAATTGAGCCCCACATTTTTGTTGTTAAGTGAGAATTGTTGTGTGTTTTGTCCCATTTCACGACATTTCTTGCCTCAGTTGTTAAGTGAATCACTGTAATTGATAAATTAGTAATCTGGTGGTTAAGTAAATCTGGCTTCGCCGTAGTCTTTGCTTATTAGAAGGTCGCAAAATGCGATCCCGTTACCCTGGGACGCGGCATATGTCATAAATACAAGACAGTTGCCAATCTCTGAATTTTGGTCATGTGATCACAGGGATGCTGCAAAGGTTGTAACTGTGAGAAGTAGTCGTAAGTCACTTTTTCCAGAGCCGTTGTAATTTTGAACGGTCACTAAATGTTGTAAGTCGAGGACTACCTGTATTGCAGGCTTTCACCATGTTTCACCAGGGAGATTTTGGTTTTCCTTCACTGAGATTCTGTCTCTTTAGACTCTCCCTGGAGAGGGAAGGTATATGGGTGAGATTTCAGGGATATTTCTCCCACACTATTCAGGCGGTGATGAGTTATAGGTGCCAATCAAGGTAATCCTGGGGCTGCCTGAAGGACAAGGACATTTGATATTCACTTCTTTTTCCCCTTTGGATCTATCTAGAGCCTTCATCAGCTCCCAGGCTTTCTACAGATCCTCCACAGCCCCTGTATCTAGTTGGGGAGAAGATTGTCCTCTGGTGCTCAATTCCTGACATCACTCTTCAAGGCCGGAGACGCTACCAGTTGTCCCACATAAGGCAAAATGAGGATGAGGCCTCTATAAAGGATCTGGATTGGCATGAAGGCAACATCTCCCTGGTCCTCACAGCCACAAGGGAAGATTCCGGAGTATATAAATGCCGGTACCTAGAATTGAAACATGGGAGAAAAATCCCTTCCGAGTGGAGTCGTCCAGTCTCAATTGTGGTGAAAGGTGTGGATTTTTTCCCCTTCATTTTGAAAATGTGGGTTTCTAGAACTGGGGCTTTATTTATTTAGAGGCTGATTATGAAAGTCTGTCTCTGAAGTATTCACAAAAAGTCTCCGCCCTAAAGCAACGTTTTATACTTAGGCAGGAGAAATCAAAGGTATAAGTATAAATTAGGTGAAACTTGGCTCAGAAATAGGAACGGTGACAGGGATCTTGGAGTCCTTGTGGATGATCCCTTAAACATGGACCAGCTGTGTGCCACAACAGCTAAAAAAAGCTAATGCAATCCTTGATTGTATAAACAGAGGCATAGAATCAAAACCACATAAGGTATTAGTACCATTTTGTGAAGCTTTAGTAAGGCCACGCCTGGAGTACCGTGTCCAGTTTTGGTCATCACATTACAAAAAAGATGTTGAGACTTTGGAAAAAGTGCAGAAAAGATGATTAAAGGCCTGGAGGCTAAAACATATGAAGAACAGTTGCAGGATTTGGGTTGGGCCAGTCTAGAGAAAAGGACTGCGGGGGGGACAATGATGATATGATAGGAGTATTCCAGTTTTGGGAGGCTGCCACAAAGTAGAGGGCATCAACTTATTGAACAAAGCATCCTAAGGCCAGACAAGAAACAATGGGTGGAAACTCATCAAGGAGAGAAGCAACTTGGAATTAAGTAGAAACTTCGTAACAGGGAGGAAAATTCACCAGAGGAACAGCTTTCCACCAGACGTTGTAGGGGCTTCATCACTGGAGGTTTTTTAAGAAGAGACTGGACAGCCACCTATGGGGTCTCCTACTTGAGCAGGGAATTGGAGTAGAAGACCTCCAAGGTCCCTTCCAGCTCTGTTCTGATTGATTGACAGTGGAGTCAAGAACCTCCAAGCTCATTCCCGTTTCTTCTCTTCTCCAGATCCTCTGCCTCCCCCAGTGCTGAAGCTGCACCCTTCTTCTGGATCCCTGGGGGAAGGCAAAGTCCTGTCCATCCTGTGTGTGTCCAGCGAGAGCAACAACACCAAAAGGTTCCATTTCTCCCAGGATGGTGTGGAGATGACCTCCAGCCATGAAGAGCCTGTGAAGAGCATCAGAAACTCCGCGATCCTCACCCTAAATATGTCGGTAGCTTTCCTAAATGCCAAAGATAACAAAAGTCTGCAATTTGCTTGCAGATATGAGGAAAACATAACTGGGCGCTGGGTCATCTCTCCTTGGAGCCAGATACGGAATATCACAGGTGGGTCTTTTCAGCAGGTGGAATTATCTGCTAGCTAAAGGCAGAAGGAACGTTTTGCAAAACTTGATTTAACCATCCAACGAAATCTTGCAGAATGATATTTCTCCCCCTTTTCCTTTGCAGCTGTAACAGACCCATTTGCCCCATCAGTGGCCTATGCAATGCTGGTTCTCCTTGTGCCCGTCCTGGGAGCTCCACTGGTCTTTTACTGGTGCAGGAGGAAGACTGGTAGGTATCCAAGGCCCCAATCAAAGGCAGCATGAACTACCTTTCATCCCACATGTGTGGCTAGAGAAGAGGTTTTATTACAGAAGTGGACGAAGCTACTTGGAAGAGTAAACCTCCAAGAGGTCCTTCTTCAAGACAGTGGAGGCTACTCTGACAGGCATGGTGGCCCTTCTTAATATCAATAACAGAATAGAGCTGGAAGGGACCTTGGAGGTCTTCTAGTCCAACCCCCTGCTCAAGCAGGAGATCCTATACTATTTCAGATAGGTGGTTGTCCAGTCTTTTCTTAAAAACCTCCAGTGATGAAGCACTCACGACTTCTGGTGGCCAGCTGTTCCACTGGTTAATTGTCCTCATTGTTAGAACACTGAACTTCAAAGTGCATCTGACTTTACTTTGTAAAATGATGGAATAAATAAATATATGATAGGATGATAGGACACGGTGGCTCAGTGGCAAGATGCTGAGCTTGTCAATCAGAAAGGTGGGCAGTTCGAATCCCCAGCGTTGCGTAACGGAGTGAGCTCCCGTTACTTGTGCCAAACTAGCAGTTGAAAGCACCTAAAAATGCAAGTAGAAAAATAGGAACCACCTTTGGTGAGAAGGTAACAATGCTCTGTGTGCCTTCGGTGTTTAGCCATGCTGGCCACATGACCACGGAGACGTCTTCAGACAGCACTGGCTCTTCAGCTTTGAAATGGAGATGAGCACCGCCCTCTAGAATCGAGAACGACTGGCACATATGTGCGAGGGGAACCTTTACCTTTTACTTTTAATCTGTAATATGATGGAATAAATAGGGAACAAAATGGTAAGTGAGCACCTGTCTACCCTAGACGAGTTCAAATCACCAGGACCAGACGGATTACACCCCAGGGTTCTGAAGGAACTGGCAGACGAGATCTCAGAACCACTGAACTATATCTTTCAGAGATCCTGGAGCACCGGGGAACTACCAGAGGACTGGAAAATAGCTGATGTGGTTCCCATCTTCAAAAAAAAAAAAAAAAAAAGATCCAGGAAACTACAATATGAGGTCAGGCTGATAGGTCACCTGAGGGTAGAACAAGAAGCAATGGGTGGAAACTAATCAAGGAGAGAAGCAACTTAGAACTGGAGAAATTTCCTGACAGTTAGAATAATTCATCAGTGGAACAGAAGTTATAGAATAGAATAAATTTAATTTGTTAGCCACTCCCTCTCCAAAAGGACTCGGGGCGGCGTACAATAAAAACCATACAAATATACATATACATACAATACATATACACATACATATAAACACATACACATACATGTACATGGAGGAGGTAACAATCGTTAAAAGCATACAATAGTAATCATAGAATTAAAATTAACAATTAAAATACCCTCAGTTAAAATTACAAATTTAAAAAAGACTGTCAGGAGCAATGGGATAAAACTATGGTTGAGTCAGGCCAGCTAATTGGAAAAGGTGGGTCTTGAGCTTTACATGGAAGGAGCGGAGATCGGAGGTAATCCTGATGTCAAGGGGGAGGTCATTCCACAGGGCTGGGCCCATCACAGAGAAGGCTCTGCTCCTAGGCGTCGCCCCCCGACACTGTTTAGTGGACGGCACCTGGAGAAGTCCCTCTCTGTGCGAGCGGATTGGTCGCAGGGATGTATGGGGCAGGATGCGATCCCGCAGGTTGCCTCCAGATGTTGTGAATGCCCCAACACTGGAAGTCTTGAAGAAGATGTTGGATAGCCATTTGTCTGAAACGGTATAGGGTTTCCTGCCTAGGCAGGGGGTTGGACTAGAAGATCTCCAAGGTCCCTTCCAACTCTGCTATTGTATTGTATTGTATTGTATTGTAAATAAATAGTATGATAGTATGAGCAAGTCGTGTTTGTTTATTCCCGTCTTTCTTGTTTTGCACGGATCTGGAAGCATCAGGATGTCAGCGAAGATCTGATCCTAAAGAGGGGAAAGAGGAAACCAGATCAAATGATATCGGATCCGAGAATCTGGAGATGGAGAATTTACAGGTAACGACTTTAAGGAGTCTTTCTTTTCTGGGCAGGACCGTTTATGAAGGATTGGAGGAATCCTGGGCAGTTCCAGAGCTATTGTGTATCACACCAAATTGCCTGGTGGTGAAATTCTGATGGAATGATAGAACCACAACTATAATCTAAAACTATAATTATAGAACTGTAATCAATGGATTATAAAAACCGAAGCTGAAGAGCAATTTTTGAGGGATACTTTCATTTACTTCCTGCTTTGAGTGGCGAGGTCTAACGTCCTTTTTATGTCTGGTAGTCTTTGACTGTAGTAATCTTTTGTTTTCCAATATTTTGTTTTATTTTTCACGAATTGTTGATTTCCAAACTAGGAAGGTTTGGGAGCTTGTCAATGCAATATGAATAGCAACCGCACTGCTTCACAGGGCTTTTACAGCCCTCTCTAAGCAGTTTAGAGTCAGCCTGTTGCCCCCCCCCCAACAATCTGGGTCCTCATTTTACCCACCTCAGAAGGAAGGATGGAAGGCTGAGTCCACCTTGAGCCTGGTGAGATTCGATCTGCCAAATTGCAGCCAGCCAGCAGTCAGTAGAAGTAGCCTGCAGTACTGTATTCTAACCACTGCGCCACCGTGTCTCATATGAAGTGTTGTCTTTGAGAGCATCTTAGATATTAGGGATTCCTCCTCCCAGGTCATAAATAAATCAGAGTGGATGGTATCCTGGTAGAAGTTTCTCCATGAGAGCTCTTTGGATGACAGGGGGTAGAGAATCTGAGTTTGGGCCAGGGGTGAGTTCTACCGTCGTTGGTATCAGTTCGCTTCGCCCACACGCCAGACACACATTCCTCGCACATGCATAGTTCACTGTAAATTGTTTTGCGCATGCGCGAAGACCATGAAAAGCTAATAAGAACATTCCAGCAATGGCAGAGGAGACCCGGGAACCAGTTCGGGGGCGTGGCCATTCTGCCGATTCTGCAACCCAGGAGAAATGACCACTACCGGTTTGCCTCAACTAGTGCGAGCCAGTAGAAACTCACGTCTGGTTTGGGCCTAGGGTAGTGTGGTCGTAGTTCACACTTATTTAGTGTTGGTCAGGATTCTGGGTGGGACACTGGAAGAGTCAACCAGATGGATTCTGGTTGAATTTCAAGCTTGTCTTTTTCTGGCTTTCTAGGATTCAGAGCTCAATTATGCCTTGGTCAGGAACTCATCCTCACTGATCCCTTTGGAACCCAGGACCAAGAATCGTCCAAATACAAGGGAAGAGTACCAAATCATTTACAGTGACGTCCAGGTTCACACAAGCAGAAGAGCAGCCCCATGAGTACCTCTCTCTCAAGGCCACTTTCAGAAGACCAGCCTTTCGATCACCAGGAATGGAGGGCTAGTTCTGTTGGGGAATTTGAGAATAGATGTGGTTGAAACCATTGGAACACGGATGGACTTCAACTCCCAGGATTCCTGACTGGCTGGGGAATTCTGGGAGTTGAAGTCCGCCTACTTTCAAACTGGTAAGATTGAGAAACTCGCGGCCGTACCTTCGGGAGGCCGCCAAAAATCACTCAGAACTTACAGCCTTGACCTTTTGCCCTTCCCAGCTAGTAGAAATATTGGCCTTTTGTCCAGTTGCTGGCCAGGAATTAACACCTGTCCTGCCTTCCACTTTTTGGGCTAAAAGAAACTTTTTGTCTTTGTTGTCAAAGGAGAAACCAGTGGAGGAGATATAAATCCTGTCAAATAAATAAAAAAAATATTGTTGCTGTTCAGTTGCCGAATCGCGCCCAACTCTTCGTGACCGCATGGACCATAGCATGCCCAAATTTTGCCCAAATCCATGTTCATTCCGTCAATGACACAATCCGACCTCCTCATCCTCTCTTTTTGCCTTCCATTTCCCCAACATTGGGGGTCAAATGAATCTTCTCATTAGGTGGCCAAACTATTTGAGCTTCAAAAAATTATGATAAGACTTTTTAAAAATATAATTGATTCTGCAATTGCTGTTGTCGTGGTTTTCCTTCTTCTTGCCTAGCAGCTGTTTTGCCCCAGAGGTCCTATGGGGCCAGAAGATGGGTCTCCACAGGCTTCCCCTCCAGTCACGCAGGTCTCCCATTCACAAGTGAAACATTTGCACTGCTCCAAACACGGAATTTGTAGCCCTGGTTTATCAGCATTTTCATCTTGCAAATTATGCAGATTTATGGCTTCTGCTGCTGATTTTCTTCTCTCGGAGCTGCTGAGGCCCTTCCAGGCTCCCTGATTTGCTGTGACTGGAACTCTGCCCCTTTGAGGGCCACACATTATGAATTTTTGCAACCTGGTCTTTGTAGTACTGATTAGCTAACATGGGTTTCTTGTATTTTAATTATCCTTCTTTCTCTCTTCCTTTCAAACATATGTACAATAATCCACGTATATTTAATCGGTGTCCAGCATACGGTGGCAGGAATCTTGAGCACCTCTGAACAGGAGGAGGGGGTGTGTGGAGGAGCAGAGAGTGGGATTCTGGGAGATGTAGGCTCCACCCAGGAGGAAGGCATGAGAGTGCAGGGGAGCAGAACTACAGGACCCAGCATTCCAAGGGAAAAAGGCGGGGAAAAACGGACTGAGGGAGGAAAACATTTGCAGCTTGAGGGGAAAAAGAGAGAGAGAGAGAGAGAGAGAGAATTTTGCTTTGAGGGGAAAAAATGGCTGTGACTTTCTGGGAGATAATCTGAATTAAAGCCTCAGCAATCTCAAACCACGATCTCATTTCAATAAAGAGTTAAAACGTGGTCCTAGGATGAATATTAGAAGTCTTCCAGCACTTTGGGATTAGGGCAAAATATATCCTGTGGGTTTGCAGATTAACAATCAATAATCTTCGGAAAAATATGAGGTGCAATTTTTTTTGGGAGTGTGTGTGATTTCTGGTCACAATAGAATGAATATAATGTTCCCAAAACTTTTCTATATATATCTATATATTTATCTATATATCTATATATCTATATATCTATATATCTATATATCTATATATCTACATCTATATCTATCTATCTATCTATCTATCTATCTATCTATCTATCTATCTATCTATCTATCTATCTATCTATCTATCTATCTATCATCTATCTAAAAAAATAAAAGACATAAACATAAAAAATTCTCATCCATTACATACATCATGTCGTTTGGTTACAAGCTTTTGTGCATCCATATTTTCAATTACATATATAGTCACAAATTTTCCATCTAATATGACTAGGTACCTCACTTTCATTGTACATCATATATTCAATTACGGTTAATATTTCTTTCCTTTCAGCAAACCTAGTTGCCTTGCATTCTTAATTATCTATTTAATAACAATATACCAATTCCAAATTGTGGAATAGAAATATTAAATTGACGATGTCGACTGCATATAAGGAAAACTTGTATAAAATGTTTTATAGATGGCATTTTCCACCAGCAAGATGGGCAAAAAGGTTTAAAGATAAGTCGTTTTAAGAGGCTGGAAGTGTAATCAAACATCTGGATCATATCATCCCATGTGGTGGACATGCCCAAGAGCAAGAAAACATTGGACAAAAATACACAAAACGGCTGGAAAAAATGATAAAACTACATGTAGACCCGAAACCAGAGATATTTCTGTTGGGCATATGACCAGAAAAAGATGATAAAAAGACTTCAGTTTGATAGCGTCTTTATCTCCTCTTCTGATAATAACCAAACGTTCCAAGGCATAATGTTGAAGATTTGTTCCCCTTGGGAGAGAAATCTTGAGTTCCATCTGCTTCACCTCATTTTATCTCAGAAAATGGAACAAGTAGAAGCGGAGAAATGAAGTTTACCTTGGGCGGTTGATTCACACAGAAGGATCTGGAGAAAAACTGTAAGAAACAAGAAGTGAGCTACCCGATTTATGGTGGGAACAGGAGAAGCTGAAGAAGGCCAAGAGAAGCGATAAACTTTCAACCGATCTGCCCAGTGGTGGCCTCCGTTCTCCAGGGAACGGTCCATTTGTGGAGCTGGGATCTTCTCAGCACCGCCGCTGCTCTGCTTCTGAACTGGGGGTGACAACCCGGTCTGCAAACGTTTCTCTTGGCAACAAAAAGCAAGAGAGGAAGCACGTCATCAATAACTTTCCACCACCCTCCTCTTCACCTTGCAGGCCCAGCAAGGTGAACCCAGCTCACCGCTCAGCTCCGAGGCCTTTGTGACCACACGAAAACTTTTGTGCAATCTCACAAGAGCTTCTCACCGCCTCCAGCCCTAGACAGGACATTGTCAAGTCCCCTGTGTAACACAGAGCTTAAAAAGAGCCAGAAATAACATAATTGGTCTGGAACTGACAAAGCAAAACGCCAAATTTCCTTTACGTGATTCTTTTACTCTTTGCTTCAAAGCTTCTCCCCCAGCTCCAAAACCCTCCCTTTACCTCCAACCCAGAACCTCCTTCCCATCCAGTTCCACCAATCCATAGCGTAGCATCTTTGCCGCATCTTCAAAATTAGTTACCAGGATCCACAGGAGCCCAGGAGGATGGGGGCAGTGAGCCGATGCACAGAGAAAGGCTTTGGGGAGGTCAAGAAGGATGGGGAGCTGAGCTGCGTCCTGGGCTGGATGAGTGACACCGTTCCTCCCTCGGCCGTTGTGTTGGGGGACTGACTCAAGAGAAGTTGCAGCTCTCCCCAGATCTTTTGAGAGTCTGCCGGCTAAGAAATATTGGAAAAGAAAAACCACAAGATGCATCTCTTTTTTAGCTTTTATTTTGCTTTTTCCTCTGACATTAAGTGCTTTTCCTGTGGCTTCAGGAACACCCTTGAAAAACCTTGATTTTCTCTCTCACACGTAAGAGTCTGATGTGAAATCCCCAAAGCATGAAGATTCACCTATGACTAGGTAGATCCAAGGGATATTTAGTGGTTGTTTGATGCCTCAGGCCTATCTCTCTATCCAAATCAAGGTCTCTTTTTTAAACCTCTGATAAAGGACAAAACACAGCCAGGGTTGGAGCTGAAAGACCTCAGGAAATCCAGGCCAAGCAATCAACCCTGGAGCACACATGCCCTTAAAGATTTACTTTCTCCAATACATTAAAGTGCCAATTCAGAAGAAGAAGAAGAACAAGAAGGAGGAGAAGAAGAAGAAGAAGAAGAAGAAGAAGAAGAAGAAGAAGAAGAAGAAGAAGAAGAAGAAGAAGAAGAAGAAGAAGAAGAAGGGGGGATTACAAACAGAACAAGTCAACTCTTTCCAGCAGGCTCAAGTCTACAGATAACTAAGACTCGTAGAATAGGACAGGATAGAATAACAGAGTTGGACAGGACGTTGGAGGTCTCCTAGGATGGTGTTGAAGATTTCCCCTCCCCCCTTTTTATTGGCTTTCCTCTTCTGCTATTTATTGAATTTATTGAATTTATTTATTAAAGCTGACCTCGGAGGTCTTCTAGTTCAACCCCCTGCCTAGGTAGGAAACCCTATACCGCTTCAGACAAATGTTTATCCAACATCTTCTTAAAGACTTCCAGTGTTGGGGCATTCACAACTTCTGGAGGCAACTTCTGTTCCGCTGATGAATTGTTCTAACTGTCAGGAAATATCTCCTTAGTTCTAGCATGCTTCCCAATTCCTGCAACCGTTCTTCGTACGATTTAGCCTCCAGTCCCCTAATCATCTTTGTTGCTCTTCTCTGCACGTTTTCTGGACTCTCAACATCTTTTCTACATCGTGGTGACCAAAACTAGATACAGTATTCCACGTGTGGTCTTACCAAAGCAGCCTAGAGCAAAGTATATGTAAAGCAGTATAAAACACAGCTGGGTATTATGGTTTTCCAGGAGACAAAGGATCTGATGTCCATCAAGAAAGGGAAGAAGGAATATTTTATTTCTTGATCCAAGCCTCATTCATCCCTTCTGAAAACCAGCAGCATTTTTGTTATTATTTTCATGCCAAATCTAACCCTAACCCAAATTTACTCCTCTGGTCCAGAAAAGAAACTTCTTTGCATGAATTGGACAGCCTGATACCATTTTCTTCAGCCAAATTCCCTCTACAGAGACTGAACCATGAATTAGCCTCTGGTTAAAGGAGGAAGGAGCCAAGAACTCTTCATCTCTTGAAGGCTGATGTCCATATCTTCACCTAATAATAAGAGGCTGGGCCAAGAGAGATACATTTTGCTGCAATCAGGGAAGGTTTTCCTGCTTCTGTCAGGATTAAAACGCAGGGGTATAGTAGATCATCTCCTCCTCTTCCTCTTGTCTAAGATGGTTTTTCATTGTTGGACCAATGAAGAGACAGAGTGAAGATGTTCTTGGTGTCGCTGTAGGTGACTTCAGATTCTGGGGGAGGAAGGACATTGTTACTCATTCAATCTGCAGGCAGATGAGGAAGCCATTGAAAACAAGGGATTTCTCCATCATTTTACAGCATTTTTAGAAATAAATAAGGTCGACCCATCTGCTACAGCCCAAAAAGATTGCTAGCCCATCAAGGAAAAGAAGAATTGATCTTTGGCCTCAGATCTGACCCAGTCTACGTTGTTTCCTACCTCAGATTCCTGATGGTGATGAGATGCTCCTGAGAAACCCATTGGGACCTTGTCTTAAAATTTTGGCTAGATTAGAGAAACCTTTAATGGTTTGTAAGATACCAAGTTTTCTTAACTATCTCTTTATATTTGTTTGGGCTTAAAGGCCAAAACATGAAACTGAAGGCCATAAAGAGAATTATTCATCTCCATTTTTAAAAGAAATATATAGGGGTACTACAAGGCTTAAATTCTTTGGTTGAAACCAAAGAAATGAAGAAATGTAGAAGAAGGTATTCAGAGAGATCAAGGCAAAAGGACTCATGGAAGGGAAATCCTTGAATTGAACAGTGAGACTTCTGAAAACTCCTAACAGTATACCAAGATATAGTATAGAATGTATACCATTTACATTATACATTTTTGTATACTATATGTACGTACAATGTTCTATATATTGTATAGAATGCAAAGGATGTGTGTTTTGTTTTATTTTTTTGATAGTTTTCTTATGTACGATGTACATTGAAGATGGCATTTCATTTCGTTGTACGAGGTGCAATAACAATAAAGTAAACTAAACTAAACTAAACTAAACTAAGTTTGTTCCTCATGTCATGTCTGTCCATTCCTCTCAAATCCTGACCTGACTCTCCCTGAGGATTTCTCAGTCAACATCTCCAACCACATCAGGAGCCACATCTGGGACTCCAAGTAAGGGAACCCTTGACCCCAAATGGCTTCACTTACTGCTCTTCTTCTTCCTGCAATAAAAGGCCAAAGGAACCAGAAAGATTATAAGAGGAAGCACCATCCGGGCATAACTCCAAATCAAATTGAAACCTCGGTTCCGAACTGGTTCAACTACAAAAAAAAGAAGGATTTTAAAATGTATTTCTTGGTGGAACATTTTTACCGTGCCCTGTAATTGAAGGTTCAGATGCTTTTTCATCTACAATTGACATGGATTCCTCTTGCCTTAGTCTCACGTCTAGACGTACTGTTTCTCTAGTTCTTTTTTTGTCCTTCCTAACCTCTGAGCTCCAGCACAAGGCCAGTTACACAAAGACTATAACAAATAGCTAAATCAGGGGTTGCAAAACAGCAGATGCCTCCACCCCCTGAAAAGACCCACCTGTGATAGTCTGACTCCAAGGAGACATGACCCAGCGCCCATTGAGGTTTTCCTCGTATCTGCAAGCAAATCGCAGGCTTTCATTGTTTTGGGCATATGGGAAAGCTACCGACATATTTAGGGTGAGGATCGCGGAGTTTCTGCTGCTCTTCAGAGGCTCTTCATGGATGGAGGTCATCTCCACACCATCCTGGGAGAAATGGAACCTTTTGGTGGTGTTGCTCTCGCTGGACACACACAGGATGGACAGGACTTTGCCTTCCCCCAGGGATCCAGAAGAAGGGTGCATCCTCAGCACTGGGGGAGGCAGAGGATCTGGAAAAGAGAAGAAACGGGAATGAGCTTGGAGGTGCTTTGACTCCACTGTCAATCAACCAGAACAGAGCTGGAAGGGAGACTTTTTGTGATTACATCATTATACAGGCTCTAAATGAGTACAGCCCCAGTTCTAGAAACCCACATTTTTAAAATGAAGGGGGGAAAAATTCCACACCTCTCACCACAATTAAGACCAGACAACTCCACTCGGTAGTGATGTTTCTGTCATAGGTCCGTTGTAGGTACCGACATTTATATAATCCAGAATCTTCCCTTGTGGCTGTGCGGACCAGGAAGTTGTTGTCTTCAGACCAATCCAGAACCTTTATAGAGGCCTCATCCTCATTTTGCCTTATGTGGGAAAACTGGTAGCGTCTCCCACTGTGACGTAAGTAGTAGAAAGTATAGCACCACAGGACAATCTTCTCCCCAACCAGGTACAGGGGTTGTGGCGGGCTTGGATAAAGTCTGGGAACTGCTAGAGGCTCTAGATAGATCCAAAGGGGAAAAAGAAGTGAATATCAAATGTCCTTCAGGCAGTCCCAGGATTACCTTGATTGGCACCTATCACTCATCTAACTGCACGAGAGTTCTCGTTTGGACTTTCCTTCATGTAGAACATGACATGTTCTCTTTCCTCAGAAAATACTCCTTGGAATCAGGAGGTTGAAGAAATCTAGGCTGGGCAGCTTTACCACCTGAATAGTGGGGCAGAAATATCCCTGAAATCTCACCCATATACCTTCCCTCTCCAGGGAGAATCTAGGGAGACAGAATCTCAGTGAAGGAGAACCAAAATCTCCCTGCTCCAACATGAAAGACTGCAATACAGATAATGGTTGACTTACGATAGTTCATAAAGTGTCCGTTCAAAGTTACAACAGCACTGAAAAATGTGACTTACGACCGTTTATCATACTTATCATTTTTGCAGCCTTCCCATGGTTACATGATCAAAATTCAGGCGTTTCTCGACTGACCCCTATTTAGGATGGTTGCAGTGTCCCTGGGTTATGTGATCCCCTTTTACGACCTTCTGAGGACAATGGGGAAGCCAGATTCACTTAACAACCAGGCTACCAGCTTATCAATTGCAATGATTCAGTTAGCCACTTTGGCAAGGAATGTCGTAAAATGAGGCAAAACTCACTTAACAAATTCTCAGAAACATGGGGCTCAATTGTGGTCGTAGGTCGAGGACTATCTGTATCACATTTCCTTCAGCTTTCTGCCGTAAAGCAAATTGGTCTCCTTTTTTGTTTCATTAACAATTTCTTTTTAATTTACTGAATTAATGAGCACATGTTGAGTCTCCTTAAACATTTTGTGTTGTGAAAGATGCCTTAGGCATCTTTCTAAGAACGTGATTAATATTTCTCAACCTTGATGAACAAAATTAGTGGATCTTAACTCCCAGGGTTCTTCATATGGAATTCTGGGAGTTGAAGTTCACACAGCTTAAAGTTGTCAAGTTGGAGAGACTATGATGTAAACACTATATAAATTAGAAGGAAATTTCTTACCAATGACAGAGAATTCACCCCAATTACTCCTTGGAGACTGAGCTCTTCTGCCTTCCCTGTTTTTCCCCGTGTAAGAACAAGAAAAATTCGCTTTTGGAGACATTCGCAATGCAGAAACCATCAGAGTATTTCCGTCCTGTTCTGCATATTTCTTCCATTCACCCTTTTCATTCATGTAATCGAAGAAGTAATTTTCTCCTTTCTCTCCTTCTGGTGGGGAACATTTTAACTCGATCTGTTCTCCTTTGACGAGAATTCGGTGAGAAGGTGACCAGGACAGGATGGGAGCTGCTGGGACAGACCCCTGAAAATCTGAAAAACAATGGGAATTTGAAAAAAAATCCCATGGAAATTCTTGCAAGCTTATAAACAGAATTAGAAGTATTGCAAGAATCCAAGAGAAACCCATAGAAGTTGACAGAAACAACCAAATTATCTCTTCTCAAATAAAAAAAGTCTTTACGGGTAGTCCTTGACTTACGACCGGCTGCTTAGTAAATCTTCGAAGTTACGACAGACCTCAAAAAAGCAACTTACAACCCAGATGGCATGTCTCAAAAGTAGGCTCCATTAGGGACATTAAGTCCAGCCTTAAGTATACATCTGATGATTAGAAAGTAGACCATTACTCTCAACCTCTCTACTAACCACAATTAGCAATTTTTCAAGGGAGATCCAGGCCTGTTGAGAGTTAAGGATGGGGCACAGGTGTCTTCCTGCATGTATTCCTGGACTACAATTCCCATCACCCTTAGCAGCAGCCATATTGGACAGGGCTCATGATAGCTGGGATTCTGTAACCTCAGGAGGATCTCCAGGGAGACCTTGATCATCTTTTGCTGACAAACAGGGACCCTCTACCTAAATTCAGCATTAGAGAGATCCTTCCTTCTGTCTGCAGATTCACATCTCTGGCCTGGCTTGCTAATTTATTTATTGAAGGGCTTTTGCAAGAGAGCCACGAATTAGCCTCAACCAGAGCTGTTTGGTCTACCTGAATCGTTTTGTCGATGCTTTTGCTAGATGGAGCCATTGTTAAAACCAGAACTTCTTTCACGTCTATTTTGACACTTGCCACAGGACCCTAAAGAGGCTGGCCACAAATGTCAAAGTCACAGGAAATGCTAGTGTAAGTTGGCGATTGTGGGTTTTGTGCGCGTACTAAAGAATTTTGCAAAATGGGGCCTATTGTCCTGGGCCAAGGAAAGGAGACGTGCAGTTTGCTTAATCTACAGTCAAGAATCCCCAGGTGAAAATCCAGAGGTGAAGCGTTCATCGTTAGCATGTTGACGGACTTGAGCATTGAGCCCTGGCCAGCAAGATGCGGTTGAGTGGTGAGAAAAGTTAGGTTTTGCACTCAGGCAAAGAAAAGAACAACAAGTGCAGAGGGATAGAATAGGTGGCACCTCACCCACTGCAGCAACTGTGAGAGGAATCTTATTTTTAACAGTTTATTTATACATTTTCATTTATGTACAAGTGCTTTGTGAACAGGGTACCGTCTGAGTAAGTTGCTCCCATAATACTTTCCCCGATCCTAAATTCTACCTCTTTTATCCAACCATTTATAAAACAAGCCCCATGTTCAAAAATACTCCACATTTCTTTTATCTTTAATGTCCATTTTGGCACCATCTAATATATTTTTTTAAATTACATCTACTTCTCTCGGTGTTTCCTCAGGTTTCCAGCACTTTGAGAATACAATCCTTGCTGCTGTCAAAACGTGTAGTATTCAATAAAATTCCCCTTATCATATTTTTCTGGTATTATAGCTAACAAAAATATTTCTGGCTTAATGGATGCAGCTTTCACATTTTTTCTAACCATGCATGTATTTTTGTCTGATATTTCTCAGCCTTCACACGTGTCCATCACATATGATAGAATCACTACTGCCGGTTCGCTCGCTGGTGCACCGCACACGCATGCGCAGTGCAATGAAAATTGTTCTGCCCATGCGCAGAAGCAAAAAACAATATGGCGGTACCTATGGCGCCGCCTGGAGAACCAGTTCGGGGGTGTGGCAGGCCTGGGTTGCTACCGGTACCAGTTCAGCCGAACCGCTCCGAACCGGTAGGAACCCAGCACTGGCAGAATCTTGGAATCCTCGTGGACTCTCACTTAAATGTGAGCCAGCAGTGAGTGGCAGCTGCCAAAAAAGCCAATACGGTCCTAGGTTTCACCAACAGAGGGAGATCCCTCCTCCCATTTTACCTCAGAAAATGGAAAATGGAAGTAAAGAGATTAATTTTACCTTCGCCGGTTGATTCACCCAGAAGGATTTGGCAAGAAACCAGAACCAGTTCAGCCGAACCGCTCCGAACCGGTAGAATCTTGGAGTCCTCGTGGACTCTCACTTAAATGTGAGCCAGCAGTGTGTGGCAGCTGCCAAAAAAGCCAATACGGTCCTAGGTTTCACCAACAGAGGGAGATTCCTCCTCCCATTTTACCTCAGAAAATGGAAAATGTGGAAGCAAAGAGATTAATTTTACTTTCGTCAGTTGATTCACCCAGAAGGATTTGACAAGAAACCAGAACCAGTTCAGCCGAACCGCTCCGAACCGGTAGGAACCCAGCACTGGTACAATCTTGGAGTCCTCGTGGACTCTCACTTAAATGTGAGCCAGCAGTGTGTGGCAGCTGCCAAAAAGGCCAATATGGTCCTAGGTTTCACCAACAGAGGGAGATTCCTCCTCCCATTTTACCTCAGAAAATGGAAAATGTGGAAGCAAAGAGATTAATTTTACCTTCGCCTGTTGATTCACCCAGAAGGATTTGGCAAGAAACCAGAAGAAACCAGAAGAGAGCCACCCGATTTATGGTGGGAAAAGGAGGAGGTGAAGATGGTGAAGAGAAGCAATAAACTTTCAACCGATCTGCCCAGTGGTGGCCTCCGTTCTCCAGGAAACGGTCCATTTGTGGAGTTGGGATCTTCTCAACACCGCCGCTGCTCTGCTTCTGAACTGGGGGTGACAACCTGTCCTGCAAACGTTTCTCTTGGCAACAAAAAGCAAGAGAGGAAGCACGTCATCAACAACTTTCTACCACCATCCTCATCACCTAGAAGGCCCAGTGAGGTGAACCCATCTCACCGCTCAGCTCCGAGGCCTTTGTGAATGCAGCAAACATTTTCTGCAATCTCACAAGAACATCTCACTGCCTCTAGCCCTAGAAGTGCCATTGTCAAGTTCCACTATGCAACCCCGGAGCTTAAGAAGAGCCAGAAATAATATAAGTGGTCTGGAACTGACTAAACATAGAGCAAAATGCCACATTTCCTTTACATGATGCTTTTACTCTCGGCTTCAGAGCTTCTCCCTGAGATCCCCAAAGCCCTCCTTTACCTCCAATCCGGGATCTCCTTCCCATCCAGCTCCACCAAGCCATAGCGTAGCATCTCTGCTGCATCTTCAAAATTAGTTACCAGGATCCACAGCGTTGCTCAGAAACTTAACCACTATTAAACTGTTGTAGAAGGTCATCAGAAGTAGTTTAACATGCGGTGGACAAGATGGCTAACTGGTCATCCCTGGAAGGCTCCATAACACTTCCAAATGTTCTTCTCACCGAAAAAAGCAAAGGAGGGGATGAATTCAGGAGAAGAAGAAAGAGGCCCCAAGTTAGAACCCTATTTATTTAATTTTATCCCCGCTATTTCTATGCTGCCTCAATCAGACAAGTCTAAACAGCTCAAAACTCCTGCCGCAGAGCAATCATGCACTACTAACAAAGCCAATAAAATTGACAGTTGACAAAATTAGCTTTTCCCTCCGGCTTTCTTTTGAATCCTTATTGGCAATTCCAACGGAATGATAAAATATAAAACAACAACACACCACCACCACCAGATGAAAAATAACGCAGCTCTTTGACGATATTGCCAAGTTGAAGTGCTTCTTTATTAATGCATTATTCTTCTTTTGATGGCACGGATGTATGGCTCCACTTTGGAAATGCAGGGCTTAGGAGAAGAAGTGGAACGAATCAGGTCAGGTACATAAGGCTGGCATTTAGGTCTTGCAAAAAGCAAGAACGTCTTGGCATCTTGGCTTCTTGTCATTCACACCTCTTTTTTTAAATTTTTCAATTTTATTAACAAACATGTAAAATACACACACACAAAACTTAGACGTACAACACATTTACACAATGCAATACAAACAGGAGCTTCCTGTTCTTTCTAGTAGCAATTATCAATCAATAGTGCTCACCTTATATTATTTCCCCTTCTATTGTATATCATTTGAGTTTCACCATTCTTAACTTTCTTATTTTACTCATAACTATTATTTTTGAGTTTTGTTACATTCCTTCATTGATTCTTGTTTCTTTCCTCCATCCACCTTTACCATTTATCCCATATCTGGTAGAATTCTGATTCTTCTTTTCCCTGAATTTCTTTAGTTAGTTTGTCCATTTCAGCACAATCCATAACCTTTCTTATTATTTCATCTTCACTTGGAGTTAGTTTGTTTTTCCATTTCTGGGCAAAGGCAATCCTTGCTGCCGTAATTATATGTAGTATTAAATACTGGATTTCTTTTTTGTATTTTGCAGACATTATTCTAATAAAAAAAAATTCAGGTTTCCATTCTATTTTAATCCCCATTATTGCCTCCAGCCAATTTTTGATCTTTTCCCAAAACTTTTTAGCCTCCTCACAGGTCCACCATAAATGGTAATACATTCCGTATATCGATTTGCATTTGCAACATTTGGGAGGTATTTGTTGAGATTTTAGCTAACCTTGTTGGTGCCAGGTGCCATGTATAAAACATTTTGTATTGGTTTTCCTTGTATGCAACTGAGAGTGTCATTTTTAAGTTTGTTCCCCAAATTTTTTCCCATTTGTCTAATTCAATATTATAGCCAAAGTTCTGCGCCCATTTTATCATTTGTTCTTTCACAATTTCCTCTTCCATTTTATACTTCAGGAGAAATTTATATATTCTCCCTATCATCTTTCT
Organism: Natrix helvetica; assembly: GCF_964273705.1. NCBI lineage: Eukaryota > Metazoa > Chordata > Lepidosauria > Squamata > Natricidae > Natrix > Natrix helvetica. The sequence goes on along the minus strand of NC_138554.1, from coordinate 3,085,532 downwards.
ATCTGAGCTTTGAATAATTTTATCCAATTCGTGTGGTTCTGTTTCAATGTCATATAATTTGGTATCTTTATTGTATTTAGTTTTGATTTGAAGGTAAGTTAGCCAGTCAACTTTCATGTTCCGTTCTGCCAATTCTTCAATTGTTTTTAAGTTTCCCTGTCTATCAATTAAGTCTCTATATCTTAGCATTTTGTTCAAATCTATAAAATTTGGATGGGTTGACCTTTCTGTCGGTGATAGCCAATTTGTAATTTTCACATAGTGGGTTTTTTATTTATTTTTGAGCCATTTTTGCAATAAAGCTCTTCTGATTAAATGATTTTGAAAGCATTTGTGCGTTTTATTTTTATCACCCCACACCGCTTACCGCACCAGATTGCTATTTTTATTTTTCATTCTCTTTGGGTGCAAGAGAGGATGGGGGCAGTGAACTGCTTCTCAGAGTAAGGCTTTAGTGAGGGGAAGAAGGCCGAGGAGCTGAGCTGCAACCTGGGCTGGATGAATGACGCACGTCCTCCCTCGGTCATTACGCTGGAGGACTGACTCAAGGGAAGTCGCATCTCTGACTCTCTCTGGGGAAGGAAGAAGAGAGTGACAGAGAGGCCAAGAAGAGATTCCCAGGAATCCCGAAGAGAAGATGGAGACCATCCCTTGGATGATAGGTTTGGGACCTCTTTCTTCTACTTGCCATCTCAATCTGACTTTCCTCCTCGCTGAAGAGACGATTGCTTTACTCCCACGTTCTTTTCTTATTCTAGATCTTTCTCAGCAAACAAGAACTTTCCTGTTTCTTACAATTGTGTCTCTTGATTTACGACCATCTTGATTTACGACCATCTGAGCTAAAGGGCGTGTGGGTGGATGCAGGGCAGCCTCTCTTCCTCCCACCAGAAACCCCCAGAAAAAGACCCAAAACTGCAGCTTCAACATCAATTAAAGAGATTAGGAAGTTGGGGCAATGGATGAGCAAAGAAAGGGGTCGTTCTGTGGGACACATTGAGGGGTGTTGAGTATAAGGAGCCCCCCCCTTTCTCCTTCCTGCTCCTGTCAAAAGACTGAGAACTGAAGACATAAGAATAGCTGAATTTTGGAGTGAAAATACTCCCGATAGTCTCGTTTTTTGTACTTCAAGCTAATCCCAGACATAATATAGATGGTTTGGGGACTCTTGTGACCCCCAAAGGCCAGAACATGGGTGGGAGAAGAGCCTTTTTCCTTCATCTCATCTGATGCATCCATTCAGAGAAGAAGATTCAGTTGAGGATGGTGGGGATGAAAGTCTCTCACAGGCTGGGATCATCTCTCCTTCTCTTAACTCCACTTTCCCTCCTTCTCTTTTTCAGTCCTTTCATGGATCCTCCTGGGAGCAGGTAAGAGACCCTCATACACACTTTATTTGTGTTCACAAAAATGTAGGTTGTGGTTGTTGCATCTGGATGGTTTTCTTAGATCACGGAATCGGAATATAGATTTAGAAGGAGATGGAGTAAAAGACCTAAGAGAAGAATATGGAAGACAAGCCGAAAAAGAGAGATAAGATTAAAAGCTTGGATGTGGACAAGAGATGATGGATAAGGGGAGAAAAAGACTAAAAGATTTTCCAGGTTTATACCTTCATAATGTGTACTAATATTAGAATTATATGGACTGGATAATTATTTTGTATGCAGTGTAATAAACATCAGGATAAATATTTTAATATAAATAGATATGAAGAGTGAAAAAGTGATGAATAAGAATTACGTATCAATTGGAAAATGAGAGCTTGAATGATGGTATTATCGAACATGTATAAAATATGATTAGCGGTGAAATGATAAAATCAAACAATGAACGATTAGAAATGAAAAAAATATAGTTTAATGTAAACGTGTGTATTAATAGTAGAACAGCTGAAGATGGGAAATAGAAAAGAAACATCTTAGGATATTGCAGCAGCATGGGTGGGTGGGTGTGGGTGTAAAAGGTTAAGACAGAGATAGAAAGAAGAGGGGAATAATAGTATAGATATATTAATATATTAAGGTATACGAAAGAATAGGAAGGAGGTCTCAGCGCTGGTTCTTGAGGCAAACTAGCTTGCCGTGCCAGCTCTGATCTGATTTTGCAATGCAAGAAAACGAAACTCCAACCCTCCTGGGGTTTCCAAGCTTTTCCTGGTTGAAAGGTTGGAAGTAGTTCTCAGTGAATCCGTCAGGAAGACTTCTGGCTTAGAGGAAGAAGAAGGGGAGCAGGGCCATAGAATTGTCCTCACCTGGAGAAGAGAGAATCAGTCAGTCAAGGATCCCCAGAGCTGTTTAGAGATGGGAATCGGAGTGGATGTTCTGGTGTAGAGATTTGGTTCCAGGAAGAGATCAGAAGGAAGGACTCAAGGCTTCTTTTTCTTTTCTTTGCTTCACGGACAGATTCAGCTCTTCTGCCCGCCAAACTGTCCTCATCTCTTCCATACACCATCATTATCAAAGGAGAAGAGATTCCTTTAAATTGCTCCCTCCCAGAGGGATCTTCTGCAAAATCGTTCTTATTCTACTGCAAGGATCAATCGGACGTACCAATCAAACATGAAGATACCTATAAAAATACCCTCATTCTGAAGACTGCGGATCTGGATTCAGGCCAAACAAAGATAGTATGTACATGTATGTTCTGGGGATCATCTGGAGGAAGCCAGTTTTCTTCCAACAGTAACCAGTTGGTCTTCTCAATCATTGGTAAGATTAATATTTATTGTCGAGAAATACTTAAATCAAAGCCCCAGTGCTCAACCTATGAAAATATACATCAAACCATTCAAAAATTCATCCAATGAACAAAAAAGCAAAGAAGCCAATTCATAGTTATAGGAATAATATGTCTTCTATAAGAAAATGTTTAGAAGGACCGTTTTTTTATGGGGGAAAAGATCTTCCCGATGGATTATTATGGTGGTGAGAATATTGTGAGAGCAGTTTCAGAAACGAGGGTGACTTCTCCACTCTTACACACTTCATAGCTATGTACCGATCTCCTGGGTTGCCTATTGCAGAAGTTTGCATTGCTTTTATTTGAAGATTTGAACAGTTTTAAAAAGTCAGATGATGGATGGATATTCTGAGAGGATTGCCACTTATTACTCGTGACGGTCACGTGACGTGACTTCTTGTTAAATGGGGCGCAGCCTGTTCTATCTTTGTATTTCCGTGGCCTTTCTACTTTTACTACCGGTTCACTTCGCGTGCGCTTTGCAATTCAATGTCAATTTTTCTTCACGCACGTGCAGAACGATTTACAGTGAACTGCGCACACGCGCACACTACTAAACAACATGCCGGCAACAGCAGCGACCGGGAACCAGTTCGGGGGCGTGGCCAACCTGGGTTGCTGCTGGTTCTGCGACCCAGGACAAAATACCATTCCGGTTCAGCTGTATTGGGCAGAATTGGGCAGAATACCATTCCGGTTCAGCTGTACCGGGCAGAATTGGGAGCAAGCCACCTCTGTGTGACTGTCATGTGACTGCTTGTTAAGTGGGGCATGGTGTATTCTATCTATGTATTCTGGTGGCCCTTCTGATTCCCAGCAATCAAGTGATTTCCAAAGTTTAATTGGGTCAAAAGTAGGAATCAGTCATCACTAGGTCCATCAGGAAGGGCCCTGACTTTGGGGGAGAAAGAGTGCACGAGTTTAGTCTGGCAAGATTCTGTCTATTTGGCTGTTTGCACAAATCCATTAGTATAACAGAATAACAGTTGGAGAGACCTTGGAGGTCTTCTACTCCAACCCCCTGCTCAAGCAGGAAACCTTACATCATTTCTGACAAGTGGCTGTCCAGTCTCTTCTATAAAACGTCCAGTGCTGGAGCACCCAAATCTCTGAAGGCAAGCCCTTCCACTAATTGTTCTGATTGTTAAGAAATTCCTCCTTAGTTCCAGGTATCTTCTCTCCTTGATGACTTGATTGCCAATAAAATGAAATTCAATGGTGAAAAGAGTCAGGTTCTACATTTAGGCAAGAGAAACGGAATGCACAGGTACAGTATAGATGATACCTTGCTCAGTAGTGGTAACTGTGAAAGGGATCTTGGAGTCCTAGTGGACAACCATTTAAATAGGAGCCAGCCGTGTGCAGCAGCTGCCAAAAAAGCCAACACAGTTCTAGGCTGCATCAACAGAGGGATAGAATCAAGATCAAGTAGACCATAACCTACTACTAGATAAAGTAGAAGAATGTGGGTTAGACAGCATCACCACCAGATGGATTCGTAACTGGCTGACCAACTGCACTCAACGTGTAGTCCTCAACGGAACTGCATCTACATGGAGGGAGGTATGCAGTGGAGTACCCCAAGGCTCTGTTTTAGGCCCAGGACTCTTCAACATCTTCATCAATGATTTGGATGAGGGAATAAATGGGGAACTCATCAAATTTGCAGATGACACCAAGCTGGCAGGAATAGCCAACACTCCAGAAGATAGGCTTAAGATACAGAAGGATCTTGACAAACTTGAACATTGGGCACTATCTAATAAAATGAAATTCAATGGTGAAAAGAGTCAGGTTCTACATTTAGGCAACAAAAACGGAATGCACAGGTACAGTATAGGTGGTACCTTGCTCAACAGTAGTAACTGTGAGAGGGATCTTGGAGTTCTAGTGGACAACCATTTAAATAGGAGCCAGCAGTGTGCAGCAGCAGCCAAAAAAGCCAACACAGTTCTAGGCTGCATCAACAGAGGGATGGAATCAAGATCATGTGAAGTGTTATTACCACTTTATAATCCCTTGGTAAGGCCACACTTGGAATACGGCATTCAGTTTTGGTCGCCACAATGTAGAAAAGATGTGGAGACTCTAGAAAGAGTGCAGAGAAGAGCAACAAAGAGGATTAGGGGACTGGAGGATAAAACATATGAAGAACGGTTGCAGGAACTGGGTATGTTTAGCTTAAGAGAAAGAAGGACTAGGGGAGACATGATAGCAGTCTTCCAATATCTTAGGGGTTGCCACAAATAAGAGGGAGTCAAACTATTCTCCAAGGCACCTGAGGGCAGGACAAGAAGCAATGGGTGGAAACTAATCAAGGGGAGAAGCAACTTAGAACTGAGGAGAAATTTCCTGACAGTGAGAACAATTAATCAGTGGAACAGAAGTTGCCTCCAGAAGTTGTGAATGCCCCAACACTGGAAGTCTTTAAGAAGATGTTGGATAGCAATCTGTCTGAAACGGTATAGGGTTTCCTGCCTAGGCAGGGGGTTGGACTAGAAGACCTCCAAGGTCCCTTCCAACTCTGCTATTGTATTGTATTGTATTGTATTGTATTGTATTGTATTGTATTGTATTGTATTGTATTGTATTGTATTGTATTGTATTGTATTGCATTGCATTGCATTGCATTGCATTGCATTGCATTGCATTGCATTGCATTGCATTGCATTGTATTGTATTGTATTGTATTGTATTGTATTGTATTACTTTCCATCCATTGTTTCTTATCCTGCCTTCTTTGGTGCTTTGGAGAATAGGTTGACCTTCCTCCACTTTGTGGCAGCCCCTCAAATACTGGAAGACTGCTATCATGCCGCCCCCCCCCCCCACTTCTTCTTTTCTCTAGACTGGCCAAACTCAATTCCTGCAACCGTTCTTCATATGTTTTAACCTGCGGGCCTTTCATCATCTTAGTTGCTCTTCTTTGCACTTTTTCGTAAGTCTCAACATCTTTTTTTTTTACATCGTGGTAATCAAAACTGAATGCGTTATTCCAAATGTGGTCTTACCAAGTTGTTACGAAGTAGTGTTAACACTTAATGTCATCTTGATGCTATCCCTCTGTTAGGTTGGTTGATTCTCTGTCATTCTTGGGTTGGGCCTGAGAGTTTGCCTTCTTAACTTTGGCCTCATTGAATGGTGTTCTCTCTTTTGAAAGCACGTTTTCTGCACAGGAGAGGTCAGGAGTTGGGAAGGCTGCATGAACTGTGGTGTAGAAGAAGAGCTTTGATGTGAAGAAGGAGGCCAAGGACAGAGCTGTGGAATATGTGTACGGGTGTCCTTGGTGAAGATGACCCGGTTCTTTTTTCTTGCCAGGGTTAGAGGACAGAATTATGCGTAGGTGCAGCCTTTCAGCTGCACAGCTCTGCTTGTCCAGTCCTGCTTTCTTCCAAATTCTCCACTCACACTGAGTCACACCAGGCCACCATGGACTGGTTTAAACCAAGACAATTCTGGAAATATTCCACCATACAGATTTCAATCCAGAAGGTGTAATATCCTTGCTAATTCTCCAATAAGTCAACTGGTGGCCTTTTCTGATTGTCGTTGGGATGAGACATTTTTGTCGCATAGAAATCAGTGACAAGGACAGCTGTTCTCCTGTTAAAACAATGTTTATTTATTGTATGGCACATGTACTTCACATTTTGATAAATAAAGCAAGAGATAAAAATACAAAATGTGAAATGGAAAGCTTAAAATATTATAAACATATATCTAGACTAGCTGGATAACCGTGCTTCGCGACAAAACTATGTGATTGGGCAATGCAGGAGAAATCTGGTCCACAATCCATTGGCTCAGTGGTGGCCGGTGATTGAAAGACATAAGGGAATATCACTCCCGCCGCCTTGAATCCAGAAGCAGTTCTATAGGTGGAAGGCATAGACATTTTGGTGAGGTACCGACGTTTAGTACTGTAAGTAGCCCCAGACTGCTCCTGAGAAAAGGAGTGGAACATCTGCCAGTTTGAACTGAGGTAACGGAATGTGAGGCAACTGGCAATTGGAACAGAGTTCTTTTCAGATGGGGAGGGGGAGTAGAACTCCTTAGCATCAGAGTGTGTTAATTACTGTATAAGAAATACTAATGATCTGATGGTCATTTTGAAAAATCCTTTCTTAGCAAGCACTTAGAAGCCAAGAGGAACATATGTGTCAAATTTCAAGTTTGTAGGCTTTACGGTTTTGGAGATTTTGTGATGAGTAAGTGGTACTTGGCTTTTATATATATGTAGATTACAGGTAGAATTTTTTGTTTTGTTTGCCACAGCCTGGAACTCAACAAAATTTCCACTCTAGGTTCTAATTTGGTACTCTGTCACTAGATGCTGGAGAGTTAAAGAAAAGTCACCACAAACTTTTTACTAAAAATGAAACCGTCATAAACAAACTGAGCCCTGTGATTTTTCTAGTCGCTGAAATATAGCAAGAGAGAGAGAGAGAAGTGGGGAATTTTTGTTTCTTGACCTGAGGCAGGATTTTTTTTAAACAAGGAAAGATTTATTGTAATTTTCCCTCTAAATTAAAGTAAAATAAATTTTCCTCTTTCGTTTTCCACTTTAAATCTCATTTTGCAGAATATCACTGCTTTGCTTCATAGAAATGGTATCTTAGGGCCAAGGAGGCACTGTGGATGATTTGAGGAAACTTCTCTGCTTCACAGTAGACATTAATTTATCTCCGAACATTTTATGCAGACGGCCCCCCTTCCCCAGAGCTGAGAGTGGATCCGTTGTCCCAGAGGGTGAAGGAAGGTGACCCCTTGCTCTTCCTCTGCTCAACGGAAGGAGAAAACGCAGAGAAGAAGTTCCACTTCTACAAGGATGGGGTGGAGATCACCAGCAGCTATGAAGGTCTTAGGAAGGAGTCCAGTGATCTCTCAGATCCTCTTCAAAATGTCTCTCTGAGAATCCCGCATGCCACCTTCAACCACAGTGGGGAATTTGCTTGCAGTTATGAGAAAAATATAAATGGGCGCTGGGTCATGACTTCTTGGAGCCAGGGAGTGAAGGTCACAGGTGAGCCCGTCGGGGGAAGGATGGATGGGATGAATTCTTGGGATGTGAGACCATCAGGAACTCCCACCACCACAGGGTACACTAGGAAGGACAAAGGAAGTCCCGGGGAAAGGCAAATTGGCTTCTGTGGGGTTGCTAAGTAAACTCCACAGAGGCATCCATGAGAAATGCAGAAGTGAGTTTGCTGTAAGAGATTATTTCAACCAGAGATTTAATATGATCCAAACCTTGAAGAACGGGATGGGTTAAGACATTCTGATAAGAAATACTAAATCATCCCTTTTTTTTTCTTACTCAAACCAGTGTGGACCCAAGATTCAGATCCTATGTGGAGATATTCCTGGATGGCGATTCTTCTTATAATCCTGCTGGTTCCACTTGCCTTTTATTGCTGGATAAAGAAGAGGAGTAAGTGAAGCAGTTTGGGTTGAAGGGTTCCCTTACCTGGAGTCCTAGAATGACAGAGGAGGGGGAAGGAGAGTCAGGCCTGGATTTGAGAGAGACAGGGAGAAAATACACGAGGAAGACGGAAATAAACCATTTCATGTTTCTCTTTATTTTTATCGCCGCCTTGGAAGAATCTCAGCTTGCAGACAAGAAAGAGGAAGAAGGTGGCCGTGGAAAAGTGACGTGCAGTCAGGTGAGGCAAGTGAGGCACAGCCTCACCACTCTCATCATGAAAAGAAAAAAAAATGTAAAAGGAAAAAGCTGAGCTAGTTGCTGCCTCACCATGGATGACTCTGCTTAACTGTTTTAAAAAGCCTCTAAAAGAGTGACTTTAGGCGTTTTATGATCACTCGAGCAGAGTTAAACAAGGGTTAAAAGCCTAAAAATCCCTGACGTAGGTGAGGCACACAGTTCTCCTGCCTCATAGTAGAGGGTGCTTTTTTGGAGGCTTTTTTCCAACAGTTAAGCAGAGTCATCAACAGAAGCCAGGCAAAGAGCCGTGCTGTAGCACACACACTTTCCCCCAGCCTCTTTCTTTTGGAAGTCTTGGATCGGCTCCCCTCCGGCTTCTCTGCCTCTCCTCTCACCCTAGCTTGCCAGCAGGAAGTGAGTGGGTGGGCTTTATTGCATTCCAGGCATTTTCCACCTAGACAGCAGGCTGCATTGGCAATGGGGGAGGTGTTTGGGGAAGGCAGCAGGGGAATGGGGGAGATGGCAGAGGAGCTGCTTTCAAGCCACTGGAAAAGATATCCAATCCAATTTTTGTGTATGTGTGTGTGTGTGTTTGTTTGAGAGTGAGTGAGAGAGGGAAGGGAGTAGGAGAGATAGTCGAATCCAGTTTCTCTCTGTGTGTTTGTGTTTGTGTGTGTGTATGTGTATGTGTGTTTAAGAGAGGGGGAGGAAGAGAGAGAGGGAGGGAGGAGGGGAAGGGAGAAGAAAAAGAAAATGAAAAGAGGAAAATTATTTCGCAAAGGAGAAAAACAAATGCTGTCGCTTTAAATCGGAACTGAGCATGCCTAGCTGTGGAATTCTGGGAGTTGAAGTCCACAAGTCTAAAAATATTTGAAACCCACCACTGTGTCAGTTCCTCACCAGCCATAAACCTCACCGCACCGCCTTGGAATGATGGAGCCTCCAGCAGCAACAGCAGTTAGACCCTCTCCTTTCAGGGTAGCTGGTGGGATTAATGAGTGACTTCAACCCTCTCCAGAGAAAGATCTCTTCACAATGGAGAGTGAAGTTATGTTCCTTAAATCCCCACTAATGACTTACAGTTTCCTGTGGAGTCATCTGACTGTCATTGTGTAGAAACAAGAGGGGCGCAGGTGGGCTTTCGAGTGCCTGAACTACTCCGTTGTAATGTTGGTAGATAGCTGAATTTCAACAATTTCAAGCAGTATTTACTTTCCAAAGGTTGTCTTGATTTCTGTGAATAGCTATTTTTTGTTCTTTCACTTGTTTGATTTCAGCCAAAAAAATTAGGCATTGTAGGACCCCTAGATATGCCGTTATGACCTTCAGCCTAACAAATTATACGTTGGCCATAAAATTAAATGATCTTGAAGCCCACAGAAAAAAATACAAACAGAAAAAGTATATTTCAGACCACTAGGTATCTTAGAAGCCATTAAAGAGTCCTCCAATTTGGAGGGGGGAGGGGGAGTTTTAGGGGGATGTGCTTGTGGGTTTGTCAACAGCATCTCAACACCATCAACAATCTGAGCGTCAAGACTCTGACTAATGAACTCAAGCAACTCAGAACCCTAAGACTTGGCTCCTTCTCTAAGGAGGACATCGTATCGGCACAGCTTCAATGGAAAGCCAAGTCGAGATCTCTCCCACGGTTTCAGTAGAATTGAACTAGGAAATAACCCCATCCTAAGGGTCACAGGTCACATTGGCCAATTATGTCAATTGGCAGGCTCTTCAGGCACTCACTCATCTCCCATCCTTATCGCTGGAGATGACCTCGGTTCTGAGAAGAAAGCTCTTGGTTGTGTCTAGTGATGCATTCTGGCCTCCTTCCCCCCTGTGTGGCAACTGAGGAGAGAGAGATGGCTGAGGTCAGGATCAGTCCGAAGTTGACAGTGAGACAAGAAACTAGACTGGGTCAGATCTGATGCCGAAGGTCTATCCTTCTTTTCCTTGATGGGCTGGCAATCTTTCTAGGCTGTAGCAGATGTATCAAGCTTATTTATTTCTAAAAATGCTGTAGAATGATGGAGAAATGCCATGTTCTCAACGGCTTCCTCATCTGCCGGCAGATTGAACAACGTCTTCTCATTCCCTCATTTTTCCCAGGACTCTGAGGCCACCTACAACTGCATCCAGGACTCTTTCTTTCTTTCTTTTTTAATTGTTTTAATTAAACAAAAAAAAAAAAACTACACAAAAACATTCTTCATTACACCTTCCAGAAAGCATGTCGATTGGTTACAATTAAATTTCGTTCGTTACTACAATCGTTCTTTATATTTCATTCATATTGAATTGTACATTTTAAATCAGAAATCTTTATACCATCAATATACCATCATTCTCATTTAACTATATTGGTTTAAACGTGCTTTTGTCTAGAATCATTTATATTTATATTATAATAAATCTAGACAAAAATTTATTGCTAGAATTTATAAGTACCGCGGAGAGATTACATCTTTATAACAAAATCTAAACAACAACAGAATTTTTTTTTAATAAAATTAGTAAATCTTTTCCCCAGGTCCCATATTATAGTTTATATCCAAATTGTTTTTACCAGTTAGAGTTATTATTTCATTATTATTGTCATGATGGGTTATGTGTTAACGAATAAACATTTTAAAAATGAAAACATTCTATAAGCAGCTACAATGTTCTACTTATTTATCACCTAGAATTAACAAATTTTTTATTTTTATTTTTATTATTTTTCCCCCCATTCAATTATGTTTTATTTGGGTTTCACCATTCTTAACTTTCTTATTTTACCCATAACTATTATTTTTAAGTTTTGTTACATTCCTTCATTGATTCTTGTTTCTTTCCTCCATCCACCTATACCATTTATCCCATATCTGGTAGAATTCTGATTCTTCTTTTCCCTGAATTTCTTTAGTTAGTTTGTCCATTTCAGCACAGTCCATAACTTTTCTTATTATTTCATCTTCACTTGGAGTTAGTTTGTTTTTCCATTTCTGGGCATAGGCAATCCTTGCCGCCGTTATTATATGTAGTATTAAATACTGAATTTCTTTTTTGCATTTTGCAGACATTGTTCCTAATAAGAAGATTTCCGGTTTCCATTCTATTTTAACTCCCGTTATTGCCTCCAGCCAATTTTTGATCTTTTTCCAAAACTTTTTAGCCTCCTCACAGGTCCACCATAAATGGTAATACGTTCCGTGTATCGATTCGCATTTCCAACATTTTGGGGAGGTATTTGATGATATTTTAGCTAACCTTGTTGGTGCCAGGTGCCATCTATAAAACATTTTGCACTGGTTTTCCTTGTATGCAACGGAGAGTGTCATTTTTAAGTTTGTTCCCCAAAATTTTTCCCATTTGTCTAATTCAATGTTATAGCCAAAGTTCTGTGCCCATTTTATCATTTGTTCTTTCACAATATCCTCTTCCATTTTATACTTCAGGAGAAATTTATATATTCTCCCTATCATTTTTCTATCTGGGCTTTGAATGGTTTTATCCAATTCGCGTGATTCTGTTTCAATGTCATCTAATTTGGTATCTTTATTGTATTTAGTTTTGATTCGAAGGTAAGTTAACCAGTCAACTTTCATGTTCTCATCCAGGTCTCTTTCACTCTGTCTCCTCCTGGACCAAGATGGAAGAACCATCCTACACAAGAGAAAACAGAGGAGACACCTTACTATAACTTTGTGCCTTAACTCAAAAAGGAGCAAAATCAACCCTGATTGGAGCAAAATGTGTCTCTCTCGGTCCAGTCTCTAGGCCTAAACATGGGCATCCTCCTTGAAGAGATGATGAAGTGAAGCTGAACTTCAATTTATGGCAGAAGAGAGAAGAAATAGAGAAAAATTCTGGGCATAATTTACTCTAGGACTGTCAGGAAATTGCGCAGCCCATGTCCAAATGGTATCCGTGACGCTGATATAAACTTGTAGTTTTATGTAAATAAATATATTTTACAACTACAGGTGTCAAGTTTCCCAACAGTGCTGTAACTGATTCATAATAATCAAGCCAATGTTTTAACACAAAAACCAGTGATTTATTGATAGCATCATTAGGGAAGATTTGTTCGCAGCCAAATCTTGGCTCTGTTTATCTGCTTCTGAACTTTATCCCTGTTCCTTCCCTCCCCTCAGTCTGTGTCATAAATCACGTTACCCAATAGATGCACCCCTCCCATCCCGGCAGCAGTAATCTGAGATCCGATTTCAGCCGACATTATGTCATGACATCATTCTGTCCCCATGATAACACGGAGAGTTGATAAAGGTAGTAGTTGTCTTACATCAGTTTGTTTAGTGACCATTTGAAGTTACAAAGGCACTAAAAAAAGTGACTCATGACCATTTCCTGCACTTGTGACCGTTGGTCATTCCCATGGTCACCTGATTAAAATTCAGATGCTTGGCAACTGACTCATATTTATGATGGCTGCAGTGTCCCGGGGTCACGTGATCCCCTTTTGCAACCTTCTGACAAGCGATGTCAATAAGTCAGGTTCACTTAATTACGGAAGCCATTCACTTAACAATTGTGGCAAGAAAGGTCATAAAATGGGGCAAACTTCACTTAACAAATGTCTCACTTTAGCAACAGAAATTTTGGGCTCAACTGTGGTCAGAAGCTGAGGACTCCCTGAATATATAGAGCAAAAAAGTTATCCAGGCTCAACAGGAGCATTGTGAGGTAAATCACTGAGCGCACAGAGCTCACAGAAGAAAAAGGCGGGAAAAAAGGGAACCTCCCCCGCCACACACCCAGTAACCAATCCCAGCACAGATTGCCTCACCCAGGAGCCAGCACACTTATTTTTTGTTTTTTAGATGTTTTAACATCTTATTAAGTTATAAGATACAAAATACAAAAGTAAATAGGAAAGCAGTGAGGGAAAAGTTGGGGGGGGGGAGTGAGGAAGAGTTGGGAAAAAGAAGTGTTGACTTCAAATTCCCTCTGTCACAGTCAAATAAGTCATTTACATCAAATCACATTTTTTTTGTTTTTTCATACTAATATAAACTAGCCATTTCTATAAGGATCTAACAATCCAATCAGTGGAACCCAAAATCAAAGTTTCATTCTTTTCCACCTCAAGCACAAAGTTCAGAAGCGGTTTCCATGTGGAAACAAAGTACTTCTATTCTTTTCTTTCATCAAAATAGTCAATGTTGCCATCAGCTTCTGCAGCCATTTGTCCATGGTGGAAATCAAAGTGTCCTTCCATTTTTGTGCGTACAATAATCTTGCTTCTGTCAACATATATAGGGTCAAATTTTTCCTCTAAGTCTTTTCCGTTAGACGCAAAGGGAAAGTTTTTGGTTTCATCTTTATCTTCATTTTCAAGATTTTCCCTATTAATATATGAATCATGCTCCAAAATTTCTTGGCTTTATCACATGGCCACCATACATGATAAAAAGTCTTTACTTTTACACTTCCAACATTCAATTGACGTATCTTTGTACATCTTAGATAACTGATCTGGTGTTAGATATCAGTGATACATCATCTTCTTAAAAACAAAAATCTTTTAAATTACAGTTTAGTATAAATTTGAAACCCTTCATCCACATATTTTCCGATTGTTCAAGCATGAGGGGATAAATGGGGAACTCGTCAAATTTGCAGATGACACCAAGCTGGCAGGAAGAGCCAACACTCCAGAAGACAGGCTTAAGATACAGAAGGATCTTGACAAACTTGAACATTGGACACTATCTAATAAAATGAAATTCAGTGGTGAAAAGAGTCAGGTTCTACATTTAGGCAAGAAAAAAAATGCACAGGTACGTATAGGTGGTACCTTGCTCAACAGTAGTAACTGTGAGAGGGATCTTGGAGTCCTAGTGGACAATCATTTAAATAGGAGCCAGCCGTGTGCAGCAGCTGCCAAAAAAGCCAACACATTTCTAGGCTGCATCAACAGAGGGATAGAATCAAGATCACGTGAAGTGTTAATACCACTTTATAAGGCCTTGGAAAGGCCACACTTGTAATCCTGCATCCTGTTTTGGTCGCCACGAAGTAGAAAAGATGTGGAGACTCTGGAAAGAGTGCAGAGAAGAGCAACAAAGATGATTAGGGGACTGGAGACTAAAACATATGAAGAACGGTTGCAGGAACTGGGTATGTCTAGTTTAAGAGAAAGAAGGACTAGGGGAGACATGATAGCAGTCTTCCAATATCTCAGGGGTTGCCACAAAGAAGAGGGAGTCAAACTATTCTCCAAGGCACCTGAGGGCAGGACAAGAAGCAATGGGTGGAAACTAATCAAGGAGAGAAGCAACTTAGAACTGAGGAGAAATTTCCTGACAGTGAGGACAATTAATCAGTAGAACAGAAGTTGCCTCCAGAAGTTGTGAATGCCCCAACACTGGAAGTCTTTAAGATGTTGGATAAACCATTTGTCTGAAATGGTGTAGGGTTTCCTCCCTAGGCAGGGGGTTGGACTAGAAGACCTCCAAGGTTCCTTCCAACTCTCCTATTGTATTGTATTGTATTATTGCATCACATTATATCCAAAATTCCCTGCCCACTGAATCATGCAGTGTTTTACATGTTCGCTTTCAAAATTCAATTGCAATAACATTTTATAAATCTTAGCAATATGTTCATCCTTTCTGTTAGATACTTGCTCTAACTACAGTGGTTTTCACCAAGGTCCTCTGTTCCGGCGGGAACAGAGGTTTAATCCTATTGGTCGGAGGGTCTGACCGCTCCCTATAAAAGGGCTGCTGTCAGATTCAACCTTCGCTGGGTTGTTCTTACTTGTTGTACTTAATAAAGAGCTGTTGTTACCGTTAAGCCTGTGTGTGCCTATCCATTACCCAATCTAACAGTTTTCACACAGTAAGATTTCAAGTTCATTGTTAACAAAATAAAACCCATAATTCTCTTATCCAACTTAAATCTTTATTTCAGTTGTTGGTAGGTAAACCAATGGCAAACGTAACCATCCGATTCAAGTCCTTTCCTTGTTTTTGTCTTTGAAGATGTTTTGCTTCTCATCCCAGAAGCTTCTTCAGCTCCGATAGAACAGTAGGGAATGGGAGGATGTACAGTATATTCCTTGCACACATCTGGCAGTTTGCATCCTTTTAGAGCAACGGGTGTCAAACTCAAGGCCTGGGGGCGGGATCCAGCCCACGGGGTGCTTAGATCTGCTTAGATGCAGGGCTGCCTGGAAACAACGAAGGACCAGCCTGCAGTGCCTCTGCCAGCAAAAATGGAGCATAGGAGAGCTGCAAGTGGCTTTTCTGAGCTCCGTTTTGCTGGCAGAGGTTGTAGGAGGCCATTGTGGCCAAAAATGGAGCTCGCAAGGTTCCAAGGGCAGAACTCCCAAGCTTCATTTTTGCCGGCAGAGGGTTGCAGGACACGGTCGCAGCTGAAAATGGAGCTCAGGAGCTCTTGGTTGGCTAGAACACAAGTTATGTTGAGCTGGCCATGCCCACCCCAGCCAGAGAAGGTCAAACACAATTTTTGCGCGTGCAAAATTTTTCGGTAGTCATGCCGGCGCAGGAACCCACCCCTGAATGTGGGGATCCAGAAACTATCCTTGATTTAAAAACAACAACAACAACTCTGCTCTTGAATTACATTCTGGATTTTACAATGATGTTGACCCCACCCACCATCTGTGCCGGAGACCCTCCTTCTCCATCCTGGACTCATCCGCAACTGGACCCAGAAACTGAACTCATTAACTCAGAAATGGAGGCTTTCCCACAGCACATCTCTACTTTGGCTTTTATTTTGCTTTTTCTCTGACATTTAAGCTTCACTGGAGATCCCAACTCCATGCAATGTGCAGTCATCAAAAACACCGAAGGAGGGAAAAAAGTGACTGTGGGCTTAATAAAACATATCTCTCAGAAATGTGACAGTGAGAAGGGGGTCATCACTTAGGAGGACCCAGAAACACTCCACCTCCTGCACATGCATGTGTAACCCCCCACCATCCACACGCATGTGGGCACCGCCCCCCACGCATGTGTGCACATCTCCCAGCAGAGATCCCCAAATCAGCCGATTGGCTAAAAAAGTGTAGGCACATGCGCAGGGGAGCTGACCTGAGCGACGGCCTGCAGTGATGCCCCCTGTGGCATGACTGCCATAGGTTCGCCATCGGAGTTATAGGAGAGAGATTAGATTGCCCCTATAGATTAAAAGGCCAATTATGAAGAAGATTTTAAAAAAGTATGTTACGAAGAGAAGAAATTATAATGGAAATCTTCTCCCCAGCGGGCTCAAGTCTATATTGAGATAGAACTGAGATTCGGTGAAAATATTTACATTTAGTAACTGAAGCAGTGACGTTTGTGCAGAGAGAACACGCCACTATACCTGATTGATTGGAGAGTGCTGGTGCCTGTGTGAGGCAATCTGTGCTGTGATTGGTTCCTGTGTGTGTGGAGGGGGAGGTTCCTTTTTTCCCGCCTTTTTCTTCTGTGAGCTCTGTGATTTACCTCACGATGTTCCTGTTGAGCCTGACTAACTTTTTTGCTCTGTATATTCAGGGAGTCCTCAACTTTCGACCACAATAGAGACCAAAATTTCCGTTGCTAGGTGAGACATTTGTTAAGGGAATTTTGCCCCGTTTTAAGACCTTTCTTACCTTTCTTAAGTGAATGGCTTTAGTTGTTCATTTAGTGACAAAGGGACTTTTCCATTCACTTTGCTTATCAGAAGGTCACAAAAGGGGATCACGTGACCCCGGGACACTGCAACCGTCATAAGTATGAGTCAGTGGCCAAGCCTCTCAATTTTGATCATGGGAATGACCAATGTGGAAAACGGTCATAAGTCACTTTTTTCACTGGCGTTGTAATTTCAAACGGTCACTAAATAACCTGTTGTAAGACAAGGACTAGCTGTAGTTGTAAAATGTATTTATTTGTGTAAAACTACAAGTTTGTGTCAGCATCTCTGACTCCATTTGGACACCAGCTGTGCAATTCCCTGTCATACTCCTAGAATAAGATTATGCCCAGGATTTTGCCCTATTTGATGTGTTTTCTGCCGTAAACTGAAGTTCGGCTGCCCCTCGTCATTTCTCCAAGGGTGATGTCCATGTCTAGGCCTGATAAGGAACTGGGCTGAGAGAGGCACATTTTGCTGCAATCTGGATGACTTTGCTGCCTCCTTTTTGGTTAGAACACAATGTCACTGTACAATATCTCCTCTTCTTCCCGTTGCGTACGACGGTTCTTCCTTGTTGATCCAGGAAGAGACGGAGTGAAGGAGTCCCGGATGCAACTGTAAGTGACCTCAGAGTCCTAGGGAAAGTGAGACAATAGAACAAATGAGCTGGAAGGGACCTTGGAGGTCTTCTAGTCCAGCCCCCTGCTCAAGCAGGAGAACCTATACTATTTCAGAGAAGTGACTGTCTCTAGACTCTTCTTCTGAGAAGCCATTGCTCATTCTGCCTGCAGGTGAGGAATCCACTGAGAACATGGGATTTCTCCATCATTTTATAGCATTTTTAGAATAAATACGATCGGCACATCTAGGCCTAGAAAGATTGCCAGCCCATCAAAGAAGGAGAAGGATTGACCTTCAGCATCAGACTTGTGTCATATTCTGGAGGGTTTGGAGATGCTCCTGAGAAACCCACATGGCCAATCCCCTGAAAATTTCCCCCGACACTTAATTATAGGAATCTTTAAGGCCTTCTAAGAAACTTGGCTTTTGAAAAAAAAACCATTTCTGTTTGTGTGGGCTTCAAGGCCATTCAATTTCTTGGCCAACACACGATTGTGTAGACGGAAAGCCATAAAGAGAATTATTCGGCTTCCTCACTTTTAAAGAAAAATCTAGTACTTGCAAAATTCCTAAATTCTTTGGTTGAACCTAAGCAAGTCAAGAAAATTAGAGCAGATGTTTAGAGAGCTCAAGGCAAACGGTCTATATGGAAAGTAAATCATGTTTGCATTGAAGGGTTGAAGTTCAGAAGCTCTGAATCCTATCCACATCACTCCTGTTTCTTTATGGCGGTTGGGAGACTCCAGAAGACACCATCAATAGTGGGGGATAAAACCCTGGTTTCGCTCTCCAAGGTAAACAGACCTGTAAACATATACTTCCCTGATTAAAGTCACCCACGAATCCCACCAGCTACCTTGACAGGTGAGGAAGTAGCTGCTGTTGCTGCTTGAAGCTCCGTCACTGCAAGATCATTTCTTTCCTCTTTCTTTTCCACGAGCTGAAATTGTCCCTGGGATGCTGATGCTTCCAAGGGAGAAATAATAATAATAATGATTAAAAAAGAAAGATAACATGGCTTCTTTTCATCGATCTCACATATTGTTTGCCCTTCTCTCTCGGGTCTTGCTCTCCTTTCCTGCCTCCCCAGAGAATCTCTCGGCCAACATCTCCAACCCCATCAGGAGCCACATCTAGGACTCCAGGTGAGGGAACCCTTGAACCCAAACCTTTCACTTACTGATCTTCTTCTTCCAGCAATAAAAGGCAAAGGGAACCAGCAGGATTATAAGGATTATAAGAGGAATCGCCATCCAGGAATATATCAAAATAGGATCTGAATCACGGGTCAAAACTGGTTTGACTAACGAAAAAGAAAAATGATTTAGTATTTTAGGCAGAACATTTTTACTCTGCCTGTTATTGAAGGTTTAAAATCCATTAAATCTACAAATGAAACAGACCCCCCCCCCTTTTTTTTTTAAAATCAAGCTCAGTTCTGGATTTTTCATGGACCTCTCCCACAAAACTAATTTGTTTTTCTCCAGGACTTTCTTTGTCCTTCATGCCTTTCATGTTGGTCTCGAGATTGAACCAAATCCAAATCTCCTACCTGGCTCAACTGTGACGTTCACTGCCTGGCTCCAAGAAGACTTGACCCATCGGCTGCTTCTCTTTTCTTCATAACTGCAAGCAAATTCTCCATTGTGGTTGAAGGAGGCATGAGGGATTCTCAGAGAGGCATTTTGAAGAGGATTTGTGGCTTCACTGGAGGGTTCCAGAAGACCTTCTTCCCTGGAGGGGATCTCCACCCCATCCTTGTAGAAATGGAACTTCTTCTCTGCGTTGTCTCCTTCCGTTGAGCAGAGGAAGACCAAGGGGTCACCTTCCTTCACCCTCTGGGACAACGGTTCCACTCTCAGCAATGGGGAAGGGAGGCCGCCTGCACAAAATGTTCACAAGGGAGATATATTAATGTCTACCTTGAAGCAGAGGAGTTTCCTCAAATCATCCAGAGTATCTCCCTGAATCTAAGGTACCATTTCTATGAGGCAAAGCAATGATATTTCAGATAGTGGAGGTTAAAATGGTAAATAAGGAAGGAGAATGAATTTGACTTTAGCTTAGAGTGAAAATAACACAAAGTCTACTCCTTTTCACACAAGAGAGACTGGACCAAAAAATCATTACCTCTATCTTCCCATCAACTGAATCTTCCAATTGAAGAAAAGCAAATTTCTGTAATAGGCAGTACAGTACACAAAATGTATAAGTAGGTGGATATGAAGCATTCAAAGCCAAATACCACTCACTCATCACGAGATCTTGAGAACTGTAAAGCCTACAAACTTGAAATTTGGCATGTATATTCCTCTTGGCTTTTAGGTGCTCACTAAGAAAGGATTCTTCGAAATGATCATCAGATCATTAGTATTTTTTATACAGCAATTAACACACTCTGATGTTAAGGCATTCTACTCCCTCATCCCACTTGAAAAGAATTCTGCTCCAACTGCCAGTTGCCTCACATTCAGTTCAAACTGGCAGACGTTCCACTCCCTCACTCAGGAGCCATCTGGGGCTCCTTACAGTACCAAACATCGGTACCTCACCAAGATGTCTACACCCTCCACCTATGGAACGGCTTCCGGACTCAAGGTGGGGGGAGTGATATTCCTTTATGTATTTCAATCATTGATCTCACCACTGAGCCAACAGATTAAACCGGAGTGAGTCAGATTTCTCCTAAATTGCCCGATCACATAGTTTCTACGCGAAGCATGGGTATCCAGCTACTGTTGTCATAGCCATAATATCCCATTGGGGAGATATTTTTCTCATGGAAAGAACATCCTGCTAACCATTTTCTTGCAGGAGGTGTCATTTATTTAGCGATGGGTTTGCTTCTTTTGTATTTTGTTTACTGGATTTATATTTGAAAGGTCTATTGTGCATTTTCATAGCTTGAGCATTGTGCTACCCTTTGCTATGAATATTTTAGGGTAATAAATATTCATCTTACCAACCACTGAGAAGACCAGCTCGTTACTTTCGGGAGAATAAGTCCCTCCCGGCGATGTTTCCATGATCTTGCATATACACTTTATCTTTATTTGGCTAGAGTTCAGATTTCCAGTCCTGAGGTTGAAGGTATTGTTAGGGAGATGTTGATCTTTAATTGGTAAGTCGGATTGATCCTTACAGTAGAAAAAGAACCTCCCTCTATGGGATTCCTGGGGATTCCCTGACTTGACTCCCTTGGAGAGGGAGCAACTCAAGGAAATCTCTTCTCCTTTAATAACAAAGTTGTTTGGGAGAGACGAGGACAGCCTGGGGGCTGTTAGAGATGAACCTGAAGAAAGAAAGAGAAGCCATTGAGTCCTTCCTTCTGAACTCCTCCAGGAACCAAATCTCTACACCAGAACATCCACCCCGATTCCCAGGATGACTCCCATCCATCATCTGCTCTGAGGATCCTTGACCCATTATTTCCTCTTGCCAGGACAAAAGTTGGAACAAAAAGGACCAACACTGCAAATGAAAGATCCTCCTACCCTTGATACCAAGATTTCAACCCTCCCTGATCTTTTAGGCCCATCTTCCTTTCTGCTCTCCTTACTTTGCAGGCCCTTCTTCATTTTATATTGGGAGAAGACATTGTTGAGGTGGACATTTTTTTGGAGGGTCCATCTTAGACTCACCAGGGACATGAAGAGAAGGATTTTCAGGGTTATTGGGTAAAAACAGCTATTCATTCTTCAGTTTGGCAAAGTTTATCAAACCAAAGATTAGATAATCTTGTGTTGGCTCTTCAGGGAGACTCAGAGATGTGTCTCCATGAAGGGAGGCACCTCAACAGTGTTTGATCATAGCCATCTGCAGAGATGCCTCCTGAAGAAGCAACAAGGACTGGATTCGCCCATTTCACCAACCCAAGTGGAAAAGAACAGCAGAGCAGCTGCACCCCACAGAGATGGACTTCTCTTCTTCTGAATCACTCCATGGGCTTTCGGTTTCATTTGACCTTCTCCCTCCTTCAGAGGCCGCAACAATCACAGTTTAAGTGTTTGTGAAGAGAAGCAAAGTCTGCACGAGGGTCTCTTACCTGCTCCCAGGAGGATCCAACGAAGAACTGAAAGAGAGAAGGAGGGAAGGTGGAGTTAAGAGAAGGAGAGATGATCCCAGGCTGTGCAAGAATTTCATCCTCAACTGAATCTTCTTCCCTGAATGGACTCAGCAGATGAGATGCTGCCCTGAAGGAGGAGGAGGAAGTGGTCTTGTACCACCCATGTTCTGGCTATTGAGGGAGAGGGAGTGGGTCATAAGAGTCCCCAAACCTTATTATGGCTGAGATGAAGAGCAGATGTGGAAATCTTCAGGGCCCCAGATAGGTTTCTTCTCCAAAGTTCAGCTGTCCTGATATCCTCAGTTCTCAGTTATTTGAGAGGAGCAGGAGGGAGAAAAGGGAGGCTCCTTATACTCATTTCCGTTCACTGTAACTACAAAATGGCCCCTTTCTTTGCTCATCCATTACCTCAACTTCCTATCTCTTTTAGGCAGTGAAACACTTCTGGATGTTTCTGATGGGAGGAAGAGAGAGACTGCTGTGGTGGTACCTTCCTCAACAGTAGTAACTGTGAAAGGGATCTTGGAATCCTAGTGGACAACCATTTAAATAGGAGCCAGCCATGTGCAGCAGCTGCCAAAAAAGCCAACACAATTCTAGGCTGTATCAACAGAGGGATAGACTCAAGATCCCGTGAAGGGTTAATACCACTTTACAATCCCTTGGTAAGGCCACACTTGGAATACTGCATTCAGTTTTGGTTACCACGATGTAGAAAAGATGTGGAAACTCTAGAAAGAGTGCAGAGAAGAGCAACAAAGAGGATTAGGGGACTGGAGAGTGAAACATATGAAGAACGGTTGCAGGAACTTGGTATGTTTAGCTTAAGAGAAAGAAGGACTAGGGGAGACATGATAGCATTGTTCCAATATCTCGGGGGTTGCCCCAAAGAAGAGGGAGTCAAACTATTCTCCAAGGCACCTGAGGACAGGACAAAAAGCAGTGGGTGGAAACTAATCAAGGAGAGAAACAACTTAGAACTGAGGAGAAACTTCCTGACAGATTAATCAGTGGAACAGCTTCCCTCCAGAAGTTGTGAATGCCCCAACACTGGAAGTCTTTAAGAAGATGTTGGATAGCCATTTGTCTTAAACAGTATAGGGTTTCCTTCCTAGGCAGAAGGCAGACAAAATGGAGAGGAGAGGTAGGAATAATGCTCCATTGCTCAAAAGATTCCTTGCCAAGGAAGAAGAAAACTCAGTTGTCCTGAGAAGGATTAGAAGAAGAAAAGGAACTGGGACGAAAGCAATCACCTCTTTGGGGAGGAGAAGAGTCAGATTGAGATGGGAGGTAGAAGAAGAAGAAGGTTCTCAAACCTATAATCCAAGGGATGGCCTCCATCGTCTCTTCGGGATTCCGGGGTAGCTCTTCTTGGCCTCCGTCGCTCTCTTCTTCCTTCCCCAGAGAGATTGAGAGATGCAGCTTCTCTTGAGACAGTCCTCTAACTCAACAGCCAAGAGAGGAACTGCGTCACCCACCCAGACCAGGACAGAGCTCAGCTCCCCGGCCTTCTTCAACCACACCAAAGCCTTTCTCTCTGCAGCAGAGAACTGCCCCCATCCTCCCCGCCTCTCTTGTGCCCCAAGACAATTGAAAATAACAATAACCATCTCGTGAACTGGGAGGTTAAAAAGCAAAATACCCGGGTAAGTTTACTCTGCAGCAAAGCCTAAACGCCACCTGACATGTCAGCTCCACTTCTTATCCTGAGCCACAGATTTCTATAGTGGAGGCATAGAATAAAAAAAAGGATAAACTATGAATTATGAAAAGTTGAGAGCTGTATGTTCTGCTAAAACAGTTCTGGAAATTGCTGTTTGAGTCTAAGCATCGTAAGAATTCTCCTCACTGTGAAATTCCTGAAGGGCACTCAAGCTATCATCTATTTTGATAAAGGGTTAAAATTTGTCCTCAGATAAATATGACAAACCTTCCAGAATTTGAAATTAGGGCAAAGAATATCCTGGATTTGGAAACGAATAGCCAATAGCTCCCTGCAAAATAACAGGCATGGAGTTTATTTTGGCTTGATATTTATCTTGATTCCAGATAAAATGAAAGTGGACTTCCCCAAAACCGTTTTTTTAAAATTAAATCTATGATTTGCTCTGGAACTGCACCCCCAAACGTACAATTATATGAAGGGATTCAACCCACTGTTAAAATCATTATTATTTCTACACCCCATTCTAGTCCAATCAGAGGTGCTTTGCTAATTCTTGTTGAATTCTTGTTTTATTTGTATTATTTTATTTCCAGTTGCTGAATTGCATTGACGTGTGTGTCCCTTCTTGTGCACGTCCCAGAAGCCTTTGTGATCCTTGCGCCTGAGAAATATTGCGGTAGAAAAATCCACAAAGTGTGTCCATTTTTTAGCTTTTATTTTGCTTTTTCTCTGACATTACTGAAGATCCCAGAATCGGGATCTCCACGCACCATCCACCCATCAAAATACTGAAGCAGAAGAAAAATAATAGTGGACCTAAGAAAAAGGAAATCTGAAATCTCTGTGAAAATGTGACAGGGAGGAGAGGTCATCACCTAGTATTTAAAGGAAAATGCCCTAAAGGGATGGGCACCGTCTTCCATATTCTGCCCATATTCAAACAAATATGGAGAGAAACAGCCCAACAAGGAAAGAGTTCCAGGTCTTCTCTTCACTTTGAGAGAGTCAGATGTGAAACCTCAAAAGGATGAATGAGCTGGCAGGTTCCTGAGATGTTTTAGTGTTGAAAGAGTCTCTAAACTAGGCCTCATTCCAATTTGATGCATCGGGATTCAGGAGAACAAGTGGTTCAACTCTGTAACAGAAATCTTCCCAGCAGGCTCAAGTCTAGACATAACTAAGACTCGTAGAACAGGGCAATGCTGAAGATTTCCCCATTTTTTCATAGGTTTTCTCTTCTGCCATAAACTGAAGCTCATCTGCACTTCATCATCTCTTCAAGAATGATGTCCATGTCGACTTCCGGTGGCACTGTAGGCATTGAAGGACGTTCCTTTGGGACCGCCAGCCTCGTGATCACATTTAAGCTGCTAGAACAGCATAAATCAGCTGTCAAGCGGCTTGAAAACTCTCCCCTTGGGAAAAGAGGGGGGGAAGAGCAGCTGGGCAAGGGTAAAGCTGCCCATAGACCCCTCGGAGCAATTCTGGGGCTCGAAGTGTGAGAGCTCCCCAAGCAGCCCGACAAGGCTCCGCATCTCGGGACGCTTCTGCTGCAGCAGAAACAAAACGCCATGACCAGCCCTGCAATCAATGTTTTAATCTACAATTGAATAAGAAGCAGGCAGAGCAAAGACAGGAGTGATTATAATAAGTAAAAACTTTAACTCCGACGCAGTATCACTTCCTTCTGCGAAGATTGAGGAGAACAAAGGGTAATAAAGATGGAATCTGCAAGTCAAAGGATGTGATCAAAGCGAAACTTAAAAGGAAAGTATTTGTTAAGTGTTTGTTAAAAGACTCAAGAGCTCAAGATTAAAGAAAACAGTTTTGCTTTACTAATGAGCTATAAGATTTAACAAGTTTGGGGATTAAATGGACTTTTTGGATTTAATAATTTGGTTGTTGGAAAGTGTGATTTGAATATTCAGAAATGCCTTCAAAACAAATCAACAAAATAAGTGCCGCTAAGAGTGCTGGAAGTCACCCGGTCCAGCCACCTAAATTGCAGTCTTTATTATCTTTAGTGGATACACAAACAGTGACATTTGAAGCTCTCCAAGGTGCTTTAAAGGCACAAGCCTCATTTTTGCAAGAAAAAAATCACATGTGTCTGATGAAATGTCTGAAATTAAGGACTTAATTCAAACCCGCAATCAACAAATAAGAGAGGATACAGTGGATGCGTTTAAGGGTTTGTTTGCTTTTGTAACATCA
This sequence comes from Natrix helvetica, assembly GCF_964273705.1. Lineage (NCBI taxonomy): Eukaryota > Metazoa > Chordata > Lepidosauria > Squamata > Natricidae > Natrix > Natrix helvetica. The sequence continues at coordinate 3,059,924 of NC_138554.1, read as the reverse complement.
TTGGACGACAGGGTGGAAGAAATTACTCAGTCTAATGTGAATTTGGAGAATAAAGTTGCTGAGATTCAAACCAAGATTGAAAAATCAGAGGCAGAAGTTACAATGATACAATACAGAGCGATGGAATTTGCTTTGAGAATAAGAGGCCTGAAAGAAGATAACCAAGAAAATTTGAAAGAAATCTTTGCAGAAGCTTTCACTCAGTTAATTGGTGAACCAAAAGCAGAATACGATTGGCAGATGGAAAAAAATTATCGTGTTAACTCATGGATTGCTAGACAGAGACAACTATCAAGAGATATTGTAATCTACTTTGTTACCAGGAAAACAAGGAATGGAATATTACAAGCGACTTACGAAAGCAAATTACAGGTGGAAGGGCAGGAGGTGGCAGTACTGAAGGAAATTCCTTTTAAAATATTGAGATCCAGAAAGGATTATGCATTCCTAGTTGATGAACTTAGAAATCGCCAGATACAGTATAGATGGGAGACCCCAGCCGGATTGGTGGTTTATTATTTAGAAGAAAGATATCGTCTTAATTCAGTTTGGAAGGCAAAAGGTTTTTACGGTAATGTACTAAAGGCTGGATATCCACCATCTCCAGGATCAATCCAAAAGAAGAATCAGAAAAATAACAGGATGTGAGATAGTAAAAAAGGTTATCCACTTAGGAGTGTATATTACAATTTTAAATGGGAGATTCCATAAGGATAATTATGACCATTATGGCACAAAATATAGATAGAGATGGATAAATGGGAGAACTTACAATAGTTTTTGCTGGGAAGGATAAAAGTAGTAAAATGAAAGTCTTGTTTAAGTTTATATTTTCTCTTTAAATGATACCAAGATTTTTAAGAAAGGAGGAAAAAAGATGCAAATATGGAAGAATGGTAGAAAGGTATTGATAATTTTGTTTAATAATGATGGGAATATGGGAAAAGATTTGGGTCAGGAATGAAAAATTTATGCAAGATTAAAACTTGATAGAGAGTTTTTATAAGATGTTTTATAGATGGTTTTTAGATCTTAAAAAGTTAGCTTGTGTGTATCCCAATTTATAATTTAAATGTTAGAAACGTGATTGTGTTGATGCTATGTATTATTATGTATGGTCGATCTGTAAAGAAGCTAAAGCATTTTGGATAAAAAATATGGTGGATTACTTAAAATATTCTCAAAAAGAGGATAAAGTTCACTCTTCAGTTGTTTTTGCCAGGTATAATTACAGACTGTACAATTATAGAGACTAATTTGATTCTGAATTTAATAATGGCAACACGATTGCTGGAAGAAGGAAGAATTGCTTACTATTCAAGATTGGACGTTAAAAGTAGCAAATTTAGCAGAGACAGCTAAAATTTCAGCATATTGGAAAGATTACTCAGAGGAGAAACACAAGTTGGAATGGAGAAGATGGATTGACTATATTCAAAATAAATTTAGGACTAAGGAACTTCAATTAGATTATGAATGAATAAGGAATGTTATAGTTTATCCAAACTCCTTAATAAAAGGGGAGTTAATGTACAAGACGAAGGCAAGATGTTCTAGTTAGTTAGCTTATGTTAGTGTATGATTGATTGTTAAATGTTTATACCCTGTATTTTGCTCTGGGAAGTTGCGGGGAGGGAGGGTTGGAGGGGTGGCAGGGTTGGGGTGGAGGGAGGGAAGGGGAAATATCTGTAAATTTTACTAAAACTTTTCGATAATAATAATTAAAAAAGAATGATATCTAGGCCTAATAAGTGACTGGGCCAAGAGAGACACATTTTGCTGCAATCAGGGATGACTCTGCTGCCTCCTTTTGGATTGGGGCACAACTTCACTGTACAACATCCTCTCTTCTTCCTGTGGTGTAAGACGGTTCTTCCTTGTTGGTCCAGGAGCAGACCAAATGGAGGAGTCTTGGATGCAGCTGTAGGTGACCTCAGAGTTTTGGGGAAATTTAGTGAAAGAACAGGCACTGTTCACACATCCAATCTCCTGCAGCCGAGGAACCTATTGAGAACAAGGGGTTTCTCCATCAGTTTTCAGCTCTTTAGAAATAAATAAGATTGACTGGTCTGCTACAGCCAAGAAAGATTCCAAGCCCAACAGGTGAAGACACTTAGGGAAGATGTTCAGAAAGATCAAGGCTTAAAGGAAGTAAATCCTGCTTGAGTTTCAGGGTCAGAGTTCAGCTATCTACGAAGACTACAACAAGACTACAACAAGGTGGTTCAGGCACTCTAAAGCCAATCTGCATCACCCTTGTCTCTGCACAAAGACAGTTGGGTGGCTCCAGAGGAGACCCTCAGTGGGGATCCCAGGAACCCGGCTTCACTTGTCAAGACCCTTTCCCGTGGACCCTGATTAAAGTCACCTATGAATCCCATCACCTACCTTGACAGGCGAGGGTCTGGCTGCTCTTGCTGCTTGAGGCTCCATCCCTCCATCATTTCTTTCCTCTTTTTGAGATTGTCCCTGGGAGGGAGATTCTTCCAATAGAATAATAAAAATAAGGATGAAACTACTATTTCTACCATCCTCATGTGTTATCTTCCCAGATGATATGATCTCTCATATTCATGCTTGGTTCTCCTTTCTTCCTTCCCTGGAGGGCTATCTAGGATTCCAGATAAGGGGACTCTTGAACCCAAACCCTTCACTAATCAAACTAATCAAGGAGAGAAGCAACGTAGAACTGAGGAGGAACTTCCTGACAGTGAGAACAATTAATCAGTGGAACAGAAGTTGCCTCCAGAAGTTGTGAATGCCCCAACACTGGAAGTCTTTAAGAAGATGTTGGAGAGCCATTTGTCTGGAATGGTATAAGGTTTCCTGCCTAGGCAGGGGGTTGGACTAGAAGACCTCCAAGGTCCCTTCCAACTCTGCCATTGTATTGTATTACTTACTGTTCTTCTTCTTCCAGCAATAAAAGGCAAAAGGAACCTGCAGGATTACAAGGGAGAGCGCCACCCAGGAATATCTCCATATAAGGTCTGAATCTTGGGTCCAAACTGGTTTGACCAATAAAGAAGAAGGATGAATTAGTATTTCTAATCCAAACGTCTTAGATGTTCTTCAAGGTTTGGATCATATGAAATCTATAAATGAAATAACCATCTCTTACAGCAAACTCTTGATTTTTCATGGACCTCGCCAGGGAATTTTCTTAGCAACCCCACAGAAGCCATTTGCCTTTCTCCATGCCTTTCTTTGTCCTTCCTAGTCTAGCCTACGGTGGTGGGACTTCCTGATGGTCTCCGTTATGTATTGAATGTATATAGTTGCGGTAACTGTGCTAAAGTGAAACTAACCTTTAGATGACCCTAACTGTTAACTGTGCTAAAGGGAATCTAACCTTTAGATGACCCTGACTGTTAACTGTGCTAAAGTGAAACTAACCTTTAGATGACCCTGTTAACTGTGCTAAAGTGAAACTAAACTTTAGATGACCCTAACTGTTAACTGTGCTAAAGTGAAACTAACCTTTAGATGACCCTGACTGTTAACTGTGCTAGAGTGAAACTAACCTTTAGATGAGCCTAACTGTTAACTGTGCTAAAGTGAAACTAACCTTTTGATGACCCTAACTGTTAACTGTGCTAAAGTGAAACTAACCTTTAGATGAGCCTAAACTGTTAACTGTGCTAAAGTGAAACTAACCTTTCCCTGAAGCGCAGAAAACCAGCTTTACGGGCAAACCGGAAGTTCAGGAACAGACTTCCAGTTTGCTCATAGTGCCGATTTAAGCCACCCGGAGCCTTCAGGGGCCTTCCAGAGGCTTCCCTGAAGGCTCGGGAGGACAAAACAATGACCCCTCCCATAGGGCCAGTTTTTTGAGGGCCTCCGGGGGGGGCAGGGAGGTTGTTTTCGCCCTCCCCAAGCTCCTATAAAGCCTCTGGAGCCTGGGGAGGCTGAAAAATGGCCTCACAAGAAGGCTAAAGTCAGCTGGCGAGCGCACGCATGTGCACTGGCCAGCTGACAGGGCAATGCCTCGTATACCCTGACAAATGGTTCAGCGTGCCACCTGTGGCACGCATGCCATAGGTTCGCCATCCCGGGCTTAGAGTATAAATCACAGGCAATTGCCTGCAGTTCCTCAGTTCCATTTGTGAGTCAATAAAAGCTGTTGCAGCTATGCTGGTCTGGTTCTTGCCTACTGAAGCCCACAACACAATAGTCTCACATCCAAGAATTCATCCCATCCATCCTTCCCCCGACGGGCTCACCTGTGACCTTCACTCCCTGGCTCCAAGAAGTCATGACCCAGCGCCCATTTATATTTTCCTCATAACTGCAAGCAAATTCCCCACTGTGGTTGAAGTTGGCATGTGGGATTCTCAGAGAGCCATTTTGAAGAGGATCTGAGAGATCACTGGAATCCTTCCTAAGACCTTCATAGCTGCTGGTGATCTCCACCCCATCCTTGTAGAAGTGGAACTTCTTCTCTGCATTGTCTCCTTCCGTTGAGCAGAGGAAGAGCAGGGGGTCACCTTCCTTCACCCTCTGGGACAATGGATACACTCTCAGCACGGGGGAAGGGAGGCCGTCTGTATAAAATGTTCGGAGATAAATTAATGTCTACTGTGAAGCAGAGAATTTTCCTCAAATCATCCACTGTGTCTTCTTGAACCTAAGGTACCATTTGTATGAAGCAAAGCAGCGATATTATGTAAAATGAAATTTAAAGTGGGGAAAACAAGAGTGGAAAATTAATTTTACTTTAACTTAGAGGGGAAATTACAATAAACCTTTTCTTGCTTATTTCAAAAAAACTGTCTCAGGTCAAGAAACGAAACCTCCCCACTTTTCCCTCTCCTGCTGTACTGCAGTGACTATAAAAACCTCAGGGCTCAGCTTCATTTATGACGGTTTCATTTTTGGTAAAAAGTTTGTTGTGTATTTTCTTTGCTTTAACTCTCCAGGATCTAGTAACAGAGTGTTAAATTAGAGCCTAGAATGAAGATTTTATCACTGGTTGTGGCAAACAAAAAATCATACCTGTAATCTATATATATAAAAGCCAAGTACTACCCACTCATCACGAAATCTCCAGAACCGTAAAGCCTACAAACTTGAAATGTGTCACATATGTTCCTCTTGTCTTCTACGGGCTTGCTGAGAAAGGATTTTTCAAAATGACCATCAGATCATTAGTATTCTTTATACAATAATTAACACGCTCTGACGCTAAGGAGTTCTACTCCCCCTCCCCATCTGAAAAGAACTCTGTTCCAACTGCCAGTTGCCTCACATTCCGTTACCTCAGTTCAAACTGGCAGACATTCCACTCCTCTCAGGACTGGTCTTGGCCCCTTATAGTTCTAAACATTGGTACCTCACCAAAATGTCTACGCCTTCCATCTATGGAACTGCTATATTTTCATAGGTTGAGCATTGGTGCTGCCTTTGATTTAAGTATTTCTCAGGAATAAATATTCATCTTACCAATGATTGAGAAGACCAACTGGTTACTGTTGGAAGAAAATTGGCTTCCTCCAGATGATCCCCAGAACATACATGTACATACTATCTTTGTTTGGCCTGAATCCAGATCCGCAGTCTTCAGAATGAGGGTATTTTTATGGGTATCTTCATGTTTGATTGGTACGTCCGATTGATCCTTGCAGTAGAATAAGAACGATTCTGCAGAAGATCCCTCGGGGAGGGAGCAATTCAAAGGAATATCTTCTCCTTTGATAATGACGGTGTGTGGAAGAGACGAGGATAGGTTGGCGGGCAGAAGAGCTGAATCTGTCCCTGAACCAAAGAAAAGAAAAAGAAGCCTTGAGTCCTTCCTTCTGATCTCTTCTTGGAACCAAATCTCTACCCCAGAACATCCACTCCGATTCCCAGAATGGCTCCCATCTCTAAACAGCTCTGGGGATCCTTGACTGACCGATTCTCTCTTCTCCAGGTGAGGACAATTCTATGGCCCTGCTCCCCTTCTTCTTCCTCTAAGCCAGAAGTCTTCCTGACGGATTCACTGAGAACCACTTCCAACCTTTCAACCAGGAAAACCTTGGAAACCACAGGAGGGTTGGAGTTTGGTTTTCTTGCATTGCAAAATCAGATCAGAGCTGGTACAGCAAGCTAGTTTGCCTCAAGAACCAGCGCTGAGACCTCCTTCCTATTCTTTCATATACCTTAATATGTTAATATGTCTATATATTATTATTCCCCTCTTATTTCTATCTCTGTCTTAAACTTTTACACCCGCACCCACCCACCCATGCTGCTGCAGTATCCTAAGATGTTTCTTTTCTATTTCCCATCTTCAGCTGTTTTATTATTTATATTATATATTATATGTTAAAGTTTCATCCTTCCTTCTTTCATTATTCAATGTACACTTCTAATGCCAATCGCAATCATTTGGGCATTTAAAGTGCATCTATTCATAACCGCCCTGCCGCCCTTTTTAGGGTGACCCGCTCCCTCCTTTCTCAGAGGCCGCGGGAAGCACCCTTGCAGGGTAGAGCAGAGGAGTTTGGGGACTATCTGCAGGACAAAATCGCTCAGATTCGCAGCGAATGGGTCTCCGCTAGCGGTCTAGAAGAGACGTCGGAGGCGGGTCTTGAGGCTCCATTCTGGGAGGAGTTTGACTCTGTTACTTCCGACGATATGGACGGGTTATGTGGACGACTGCGAGCCACCACATGTTTACTGGACCCGTGTCCCTCCTGGCTTGTACTGGCATCCTGGGAGGTCACACGAGGTTGGCTCCAGGAATTAGTGAATGCTTCACTGAGGGAGGGGTCCTTACCGGCCGTCTTGAAAGAGGCGGTGGTGAGGCCCCTACTCAGAAAGCCTTCCCTGGACCCAGCTAATTTAGTTAATTACCATCCCGTCTCCAACCTTCCCTTTTTGGCGAAGGTTGTAGAGAGTTTGGTGGCGCAACAGTTCCCACGGCACCTGGAGGAAATTGATTATCTGGATCCGCGCCAGTCCGGCTTCCGGCCCGGTCACAGCACGGAGACGGCATTGGTCGCGTTGGTGGATGATCTCTGGAGGGCCAGAGATGGGGGCTGTTCATCCATATTGGTCCTGTTAGATCTCTCGGCGGCTTTTGATACCATCGACCATGGTATCCTATTGCGTTGCCTGGAGGGGTTGGGGGTGAGGGGCACCGTTTTGCGGTGGTTCTCGTCCTACCTCTCTGGTCGAACGCAATGTGTGTTGACAGGGGGGCAGAGGTCGAGCCCGAGGCCGCTCACTTGTGGGGTGCCACAGGGGTCGGTCCTCTCGCCTCTCCTGTTCAACACATACATGAAGCCACTGGGCGAGATCATCCGTGGGTTCAGGGTAGATTACCATCTGTACGCTGACGATACGCAGCTGTACATCTCTACCCCGGACCACCCCAACGATGCCGTCGAAGTGATGTCCCGATGTTTGGAAACCGTTCGGATCTGGATGGGAAGTAACAGACTCAAACTCAACCCGTCCAAGACGGAGTGGCTGTGGCTACCGGCACCCCGGTTCAACCAGTTACGTCCATCACTGGCCATTGGGGGCGAACAGCTGGCCCCCGTGGATCGGGTACGCAATTTGGGTGTCCTCCTGGATGCCCGGCTGTCAATGGATGACCATGTGACAGCCGTGGCAAGGGGGGCATTCCACCAGGTTCGCCTGGTGCGCCAATTGCGTCCCCTATTGGACCGGAACGCCCTATGTACAGTCACTCATGCGCTTGTGACGTCTCGACTAGACTACTGTAATGCTCTCTACATGGGGCTCCCCTTGAGATGCACCTGAAGGCTGCAGTTGGTTCAGAATGCGGCCGCGCGGACAATTGTGGGAGCTACTAGATACTCCCACATAACACCTTTCCTGCGCGGGCTGCACTGGCTACCTGTGGCTTTTCGGGTGCGTTTCAAGGTGTTGGTCATCATCTTTAAAGCGCTTCATGGCACAGGACCTAGTTATTTGCGGGATCGTATCCTGCCCCATACATCCCTTCGGCCGATTCGCTCTCACAGAGAGGGACTCCTCTGGGTGCCGTCCACTAGGCAATGCCAGCGGGCGACGCCCAGGAGTAGGGCCTTCTCTGTGATGGGCCCGACCCTTTGGAATGACCTCCCCCCAGATATCAGGACTATCACCGACCTCCGCTCCTTCTGTAAGAAACTAAAGACCCACCTGTTCAATCTAGCCGGCCTGGCCTAATTCCTAATTCCCAATTTTAGTTCCTCAAGCCTGCATTTTAAAAATTTTTCTAGGCGTATACTTTTAGTTGTTTTTTAATTTAATTTTAATTTTTACTTTTTGTACAGTTGTATGAGGTTTAATTCGTTTTTAAGGGTATGGGATATTCGTCTTTTGTATTTGTTTTAATGACACACCTGTACACCGCCCCGAGTCCCTTCGGGGAGAGGGGGCGGTCTAGAAATATTGAAAATAAATAAATAAATAAATAAATATTCTTTCCAATCCTCCAATTTGTGTAGTTCTACTATTAATACACACATTTACATTAAACTATATTTTTTTCATTTTCTAATTGTTCATTGTTTGATTTTATCATTTCACCGCTAATCATATTTTATACACGTTCGATAATACCATCATTCAAGCTCTCATTTTCCAATTGATACGTGATTCTTATTCACCATTTTTTTCATAATTCCCTTATTTCACTCTTCATATCTATTTATATTAAAATATTTATCCTGATGTTTATTACACTACATACAAAATAATTATCCAGTCTGTATAATTCTAATATTAGTACACATTATTAAGGTATAATCCTGGAAAATCTTTTAGTCTTTTTCTCCCCTTATCTATCATCTCTTGTCCACATCCAAGGTTTTAATCTTATCTCTCTCTCTTTTGGCTTGTCTTCCATATTCTTCTCTGAAGTCTTTTACTCCATCTCCTTCTAAGTCTATATTCCGATTCCGTGATCTAAGAAAACCATCCAAATGCAACACCACAACCTACATTTTTGTGAACACAAATAAAGTGTGTATGAGGGTCTCTTACCTGCTCCCAGGAGGATCCATGAAAGGACTGAAAGAGAGAAAGAGGGAAGGTGGAGTTAAGAGAAGGAGAGATGATCCCAGACTGTGCAAGACTTTCATCCCCACCATCCTCAACTGAATCTTCTTCTCTGAATGGATGCATCAGATGAGATGAAGGAAAAAGGGTCTTCTCCCACCCATGTTCTGGCCTTTGGGGGTCATAAGAGTCCCCAAACCATCCTCATCATGTCTGAGATTAGCTTGAAGAACAAAAAAAGGAGACTATCAGGAGTATTTTCACTCCAAAATTCAGCTATTCTGATGTCTTCAGTTCTCAGTCGTTTGACAGGAGCAGGAAGGAGAAAGGGGAGGCCCCTTATACTCAACACCCCTCAATGTGTCCCACAGAATGACCCCTTTCTTTGCTCATCCATTGCCCCAACTTCCTAATCTCTTTAATTGACTTTGAAGCTGCAGTTTTGGGTCTTCTTCTGGGTGTTTCTGGTGGGAGGAAGAGAGGCTGCTCTGCATCCACCCAAACTCCCTTTAGCTCAGATGGTCGCAAATCAAGAGACAGAATTGTGGGGAGGCAGGTAAGTGCCCCCCCTTGTTCAAATTGCACCAAAGAAAGAAACAGGAAAGTTCTTGTTTGCAGAGAAAGATCTAGAATAAGAAAAGAACGTGGGAGTAAAGCAATTGTCTCTTCAGTGAGGAGGAAAGTCAGATTGAGATGGCAAGTAGAAGAAAGAGGCCCCAAACCTATCATCCAAGGGATGGTCTCCATCTTCTCTTCGGGATTCCTGGGAATCTCTTCTTGGCCTCTCTGTCACTCTCTTCTTCCTTCCCCAGAGAGAGTCAGAGATACGACTTCCCTTGAGTCAGTCCTCCAGCGCAATGACCGAGGGAGGACGTGCGTCATTCATTCAGCCCAGGTTGCAGCTCAGCTCCTCGGCCTTCTTCACCTCACTAAAGCCTTTCGCTGAGAAGCAGTTCACTGCCCCCATCCTCTCTTGCACCCAAAGAGAATGAAAAATAAAAATAGCCATCCGGTGCGGTAAGCGGTGTGGGGTGATAAAAATAAAACGCACAAATACTTTCAAAATCATTTAATCAGAAGAGCTTTATTGCAAAAATGGCTCAAAAAAAACAACAACCCACTATGTGAAAATTCTGAATTGCCTATCACCGACAGAAAGGTCGACCCATCCAAATTTTATAGATTTGAACAAAATGCTAAGATATGGAGACTTAATTGATAGACAGGGAAACGTAAAAACAATTGAAGAATTGGCAGAACGGAACATGAAAGTTGACTGGCTAACTTAACTTCAAATCAAAACTAAATACAATAAAGATACCAAATTATATGACATCGAAACAGAACCACACGAATTGGATAAAATTATTCAAAGCTCAGATAGAAAGATGATAGGGAGAATATATAAATTTCTCCTGAAGTATAAAATGGAAGAGGAAATTGTGAAAGAACAAACGATAAAATGGGCGCAGAACTTTGGATCTAATATTGAATTAGACAAATGGGAAAAATTTTGGGGAACAAACTTAAAAATGACACTCTCAGTTGCATACAAGGAAAACCAATACAAAATGTTTTATAGATGGCACCTGGCACCAAAAATGTTTGCTAAAATCTCAACAAATACCTCCCAAATGTTGGAAATGCAAATCGATATACGGAATGTATTACCATTTATGGTGGACCTGTGAGGAGGCTAAAAGAATCCGGAAAAAGACCAAAAATTGGCAAAAAGATTTTTACAGTAATGTACTAAAGGCTGGATATCCACCATCTCCAGGATAAATCCAAAAGAAGAATCCGAAAAATAACAGGATGTGAGATAGTAAAAAAGGTTATCCACTTAGGAGTGTATATTACAATTTTAAATGGGAGATTCCATAAGGATAATTATGACCATTATGGCACAAAATATAGATAGAGATGGATAAATGGGAGAACTTACAATAGTTTTTGCTGGGAAGGATAAAAGTAGTAAAGTGAAAGTCTTGTTTAAGTTTTTATTTTCTCTTTAAATGATACCAAGATTTTTTAAAAAGGAGGAAAAAAGATGCAAATATGGAAGAATGGTAGAAAGGTATTTTGATAATTTTGTTTAATAATGATGGGAATATGGGAAAAGATTTGGGTCAGGAATGAAAAATTTATGCAAGATTAAAACTTGATAGAGAGTTTTTATAAGATGTTTTATAGATGGTTTTTAGATCTTAAAAAGTTAGCTTGTGTGTATCCCAATTTATAATTTAAATGTTAGAAACGTGATTGTGTTGATGCTATGTATTATTATGTATGGTGGATTTGTAAAGAAGCTAAAGCATTTTGGATAAAAAATGTGGTGGATTACTTAAAATATTCTCAAAAAGAGGATAAAGTTCACTCTTCAGTTGTTTTTGCTAGGTATAATTACAGACTGTACAATTATGGAGACTAATTTGATTCTGAATTTAATAATGGCAACACGATTGCTGGAAGAAGGAAGAATTGCTTACTATTCAAGATTGGACGTTAAAAGTAGCAAATTTAGCAGAGACGGCTAAAATTTCAGCATATTGGAAAGACTACTCAGAGGAGAAACACAAGTTGGAATGGAGAAGATGGATTGACTATATTCAAAGTAAACTTAGGACTAAGGAACTTCAATTAGATTATGAATGAATAAGGAATGTTATATTTTATCCAAATTTACCTTAATAAAAGGGGAGTTAAAGTACAAGAGGAAGGCAAGATGTTATAGTTAGTTAGCTTATGTTAGTGTATGATTGATTGTTAAATGTTTATACCCTGGATTTTGCTCTGGGAAGTTGCGGGGAGGGAGGGTTGGAGGGGTGGCAGGGTTAGCATGGAGGGAGGGAAGGGGAAATATCTGTAAATTTTACTAAAACTTTTCGATAATAATAATTAAAAAAGAATGATATCTAGGCCTAATAAGTGACTGGGCCAAGAGAGACACATTTTGCTGCAATCAGGGATGACTCTGCTGCCTCCTTTTGGATTGGGGCACAACTTCACTGTACAACATCCTCTCTTCTTCCTGTGGTGTAAGACGGTTCTTCCTTGTTGGTCCAGGAGCAGACCAAATGGAGGAGTCTTGGATGCAGCTGTAGGTGACCTCAGAGTTTTGGGGAAATTTAGTGAAAGAACAGGCACTGTTCACACATCCAATCTCCTGCAGCCGAGGAACCTATTGAGAACAAGGGGTTTCTCCATCAGTTTTCAGCTCTTTAGAAATAAATAAGGTTGACTGGTCTGCTACAGCCAAGAAAGATTCCAAGCCCAACAGGTGAAGACACTTAGGGAAGATGTTCAGAAAGATCAAGGCTTAAAGGAAGTAAATCCTGCTTGAGTTTCAGGGTCAGAGTTCAGCTATCTACGAAGACTACAACAAGACTACAACAAGGTGGTTCAGGCACTCTAAAGCCAATCTGCATCACCCTTGTCTCTGCACAAAGACAGTTGGGTGGCTCCAGAGGAGACCCTCAGTGGGGATCCCAGGAACCCGGCTTCACTTGTCAAGACCCTTTCCCGTGGACCCTGATTAAAGTCACCTATGAATCCCATCACCTACCTTGACAGGCGAGGGTCTGGCTGCTCTTGCTGCTTGAGGCTCCATCCCTCCATCATTTCTTTCCTCTTTTTGAGATTGTCCCTGGGAGGGAGATTCTTCCAATAGAATAATAAAAATAAGGATGAAACTACTACTTTCTACCATCCTCATGTGTTATCTTCCCAGATGATATGATCTCTCATATTCATGCTTGGTTCTCCTTTCTTGCTTCCCTGGAGGGCTATCTAGGATTCCAGATAAGGGGACTCTTGAACCCAAACCCTTCATTAATCAAACTCATCAAGGAGAGAAGCAACTTAGAACTGAGGAGGAACTTCCTGACAGTGAGAACAATTAATCAGTGGAACAGAAGTTGCCTCCAAAAATTGTGAATGCCCCAACACTGGAAGTCTTTAAGAAGATGTTGGAGAGCCATTTGTCTGGAATGGTATAAGGTTTCCTGCCTAGGCAGGGGGTTGGACTAGAAGACCTCCAAGGTCCCTTCCAACTCCGCTATTGTATTGTATTACTTACTGCTCTTCTTCTTCCAGCAATAAAAGGCAAAAGGAACCAGCAGGATTATAAGGGGAGGTGCCACCCAGGAATATCTCCATATAAGGTCTGAATCTTGGGTCCAAACTGGTTTGACCAATAAAGAAGAAGGATGAATTAGTATAATAATAATAATAATAATAATAATAATAATAATAATAATAATAATAATAATAATAATAATAATAATAATAATAATAATAATAATAGTAATAATAATAATAATAATAATAATTTTATTTGATTAGCCGCAACCCTCTCCCGAAGGCCTCGGGGCGGCGTACAATCAAAGCAAATAAAATACAGATAAAGACAACATACATACATAAAAAACAAAGACATATACATGTGCATGGAGGAGGTAGATTAATAAGTGAAGACAATTAAAAAACACAAATTAAAATCCCATTAAATAAAAATTACCAATTAAAAAACCCGTCAGGAGCGTTATGAAGTTATGGTTGAGCCAGGCCAGCTATTTGGAATAGGTGGGTCTTGACCTTTATACGGAAGGAGCGGAGGTCAGTAGTGGTCCTAATATCCGGAGGGAGGTCATTCCACAGGGCTGGGCCTGCCACAGAGAAGGCTCTGCTCCTAGGCGCCGCCACTCGGCACTGTCTGGTGGACGGCACCTGGAGAAGTCCCTCTCTATGCGAGCGGATGGGTCGTAGGGATGTATGGGGCAGAATACGATCCCGCAGGAAACTAGGTCCTGAGCCATGGAGCGCTTTAAAGATCGTAATCAAGACCTTGAAACGCACCTGATAGACCACAGGAAGCCAGTGCAGCTCGCGCAGGAGAGGTGTCACATGGGAGTACCTAGTACTCCCCATAATCACCCGCGCGGCCGCATTCTGGACCAACTGCAGTCTCCGAGTGCATTTCAAGGGAAGCCCCATGTAGAGAGCGTTGCAGTAGTCCAGGCGAGACGTCACCAGCGCATGGGTGACCGTGCGTAGGGCGTCCCGGTCCAATAGGGGGCGCAATTGGCGCACCAGGCGAACCTGGTGGAACGCCCCCCTGGCCACGGCTGTCACATGGTCATCCATGGACAGCCTGGCATCCAGGAGGACGCCCAAATTGCGCGCCCGCTCCACGGGGGCGAGTTGAATGCCCCCAATGGCCAGAGATGGAATTAACTGGTTGAACCGGGGGGCCGGAACCCACAGCCAGTCCGTCTTGGAAGGGTTTCTAATCCAAACGTCTTAGATGTTCTTTAAGGTTTGGATCATATGAAATCTATAATTGAAATAACCATCTCTTACAGCAAACTCTCGATTTTTCATGGACCTCGCCAGGGAATTTTCTTAGCAACCCCACAGAAGCCATTTGCCTTTCTCCAGGCCTTTCTTTGTCCTTCCTAGTTTAGCCTATGGTGGTGGGACTTCCTGATGGTCTCTGTTATGTACTGAATGTATATAGTTGCGGTAACTGTGCTAAAGTGAAACTAACCTTTAGATGACCCTGTTAACTGTGCTAAAGTGAAACTAACCTTTAGATGACCCTGTTAATTGTGCTAAAATGAAACTAACCTTTCGATGACCCTGTTAACTGTGCTAAAGTGAAACTAACCTTTCGATGACCCTAAACTGTTAACTGTGCTAAAGTGAAACTAACCTTTAGATGACTCTAACTGTTAACTGTGCTAAAGTGAAACTAACCTTTAGATGACACTAAACTGTTAATTGTGCTAAAGTGAAACTAACCTTTAGATGAACTGAACTGTTAACTGTGCTAAAGTGAAGCTAACCTTTAGATGACCCTAACTGTTAACTGTGCTAAAGTGAAACGAACCTTTAGATGACCTCAACTGGTTTGGAGGGAAATGTAGAACATTAATATTTGGGCGGGCTTTTTCTAGTTCTATGATTGGTTAAGGCCTTGTGGGCCTAGAGCAGCGATGGTAAACCTTTTTTGGCTCACATGCCAAAAGCAAGGGGGAGCACGGGGTGTGTGTGTGTGCAGGCATGCCACACCCATAATGCAATGCGTGACCCCCAGCACGCATGACAGGCGCAACCCCTCCATTTTTTCATGCTTTTTTCGCCCTCCCCAGGCTCTAGAGGCTTTATAGGAGTCTGGGGAGGGTGAAAACAGTCCCCTCCATCCCCCGGAGTCCCTCCAGAGGCTTCAGAAGCTTCCCTGAAGCCTCCGCAGCACAAAAAATCCAGCTTTATGGGCAAACCGGAAGTTCAGGAACAGACTTCCATTTTGCTCATACTACCGGTTTAAGCCTCCCGGAGCCTTCCAGAGGCTTCCCTGAAGGATCTGGAGGACAAAACAATGACCGCTCCCGTAGGGCCAGTTTTTTGTGCTCCGGAGGCTTCAGGGAAGCTCCTGAAGCCTCCGGAGGGCCTCCGAGGGGGCCAGGGAGGTTGTTTTCGCCCTCCCCAAGCTCCTATAAAGCCTCTGGAGCCTGGGGAGGGTGAAAAATGGCCTCACAAAAAGGCTAAAGTCAGCTGGCCAGCGCACGCCCATGCGCGCTGGCCAGCTAACAGGGCAATGCCTTGTGTACCCTGACAAATGATTCAGCATGCCACCTGTGGCACGCATGCCATAGGTTCGCCATCCCGGGCCTAAAGTATAAATTACAGGCAATTGCCTGCAGTTCCTCAGTTCCATTTGTGAGTCAATAAAAGCTGTTGCAGCTATGCTGGTCTGGTTCTTGCCTACTGAAGCCCACAACACAATAGTCTCACATCCAAGAATTCATCCCATCCATCCTTCCCCCGACGGACTCACCTGTGACCTTCACTCCCTGGCTCCAAGAAGTCATGACCCAGCGCCCATTTATATTTTCCTCATAACTGCAAGCAAATTCCCCACTGTGGCTGAAGGTGGCATGCGGGATTCTCAGAGAGCCATTTTGAAGAGGATCTGAGGAATCATTGGAATCCTTCCTAAGACCTTCTTCCCTGGAGGTGATCTCCACCCCATCCTTGTAGAAGTGGAACTTCTTCTCTGCGTTGTCTCCTTCCGTTGAGCAGAGGAAGAGCAAGGGGTCACCTTCCTTCACCCTCTGGGACAACGGATCCACTCTCAGCTCTGGGGAAGGGGGGCCGTCTGCATAAAGAGTTCGGAGATAAATTAATGTCTACTGTGAAGCAGAGAAGTTTCCTCAAATCATCCACAGTGCCTCCTTGGCCCTAAGATACCATTTGTATGAAGCAAAGCAGCGATATTCTGTAAAATGAGATTTAAAGTGGAAAACAAAAGAGGAAAATTTATTTTACTTTAATTTAGAGGGGAAATTACAATAAATCTTTCCTTGTTTAAAAAAAATCCTGCCTCAGGTCAAGAAACAAAAATTCCCCACTTCCCTCTCTCTCTTGCTATATTTCAGCAACTAGAAAAATCACAAGGAACAGTTTGTTTATGACGGTTTCATTTTTGGTAAAAAGTTTGTTGTGACTTTTCTTTAACTCTCCAGCATCTAGCGACAGAATGCCAAATTAGAACATAGAGTGGAAATTTTGTTGAGTTCCAGACTGTGGCAAACAAAACAAAAAATTCTACCTGTAATCTACATATATATAAAAGCCAAGTACCACTTACTCATCACAAAATCTCCAAAACCACAATGCCTACAAACTTGAAATGTGTCACGTATGTTCCTCTTGGCTTCTACGGGCTTGCTAAGAAAGGATTTTTCAAAATGACCATCAGATCATTAGTATTTCTTATACAGTAATTAACACACTCTGATGCTAAGGAGTTCTACTCTCCCTCCCCATCTGAAAAGAACTCTGTTGCAATTGCTAGTTGCCTCACATTCCGTTACCTCAGTTCAAACTGGCAGATGTTCCACACCTTTTCTCAGGAGCAGTCTGAGGCTACTTACAGTACTAAACGTCGGTACGTCACCAACATGTCTATGCTGGGAATCAGAAGGGCCACCAGAATACATAGATAGAATACACCATGCCCCACTTAACAAGCAATCACATGAGAGTCACACAGATGTGGGTTGTTCCCAATTCTGCCCAATACAGCTGAACCGGAATGGTATTTTGTCCTGGGGGTCACCTTCCTTCACCCTCTGGGACAATGGATCCACTCTCAGCACGGGGGAAGGGAGGCCATCTGCATAAAATGTTCACAAGGAAAATATATGCATCAATGTCTCCTTTGAAGCAGAGGAGTTTCCTCAAATCATCCAAAGTACCTCCTTGAATCTAAGGTGCCATTTCTATGAGGCAAAGCAATGATATTTCAGATAATGGAGGTTAAAATGGAAAATAAGGAAGGAGAATGAATGTGACTTTAGCTTAGAGTGAAAATAACACAAAGTCTACCCCTTTTCACACAAAGGAGTCACCTTCCTTCACCCTCTGGGACAACGGATCCACTCTCAGCACGGGGGAAGGGAGGCTGCCTGCATAAAATGTTCACAAGGGAGATAAATTAATGTCTACTGTGAAGCAGAGAAGTTTCCTCAAATCATCCACAGTGCCTCCTTGGCCCTAAGATACCATTTGTATGAAGCAAAGCAGTGATATTTTGCAAAATGAAAGTTAAAGTGGGGAAAACAAGAGTGAAAATTAATTTTACTTTAACTTAAAGGGGAAATTACAATAAACCTTTTCTTGCTTTAAAAAAAAAACCTGCCTCAGGTCAAGAAACAAAACCTCCCCACTTTTTCCTCTCTTGCTGTACTGCAGTGACTATAAAAACCTCAGGGCTCAGCTTCATTTATGACGGTTTCATTTTTGGTAAAAAGTTTGTTGTGAATTTTCTTTGCTTTAACTCTCCAGGATCTAATAACAGAGTGTTAAATTAGAGCCTAGAATGGAGATTTTATTCCTGGTTGTGGCAAACAAAAAATCATACCTGTAATCTATATATATAAAAGCCAAGTACCACCCACTCATCACGAAATCTCCAGAAACGTAAAGCCTACAAACTTGAAATGTGTCACATATGTTCCTCTTGGCTTCTATGGGCTTGCTAAGAAAGGATTTTTCAAAATGACCATCAGATCATTAGTATTTCTTATACAATAATTAACACGCTCTGACGCTAAGGAGTTCTACTCTCCCTCCCCATCTGAAAAGAACTCTGTTCCAACTGCCAGTTGCCTCACATTCTGTTACCTCAGTTCAAACTGGCAGATATTCCACTCCTTCTCTCAGGAGTGGTCTGGGCCCCTTATAGTACTAAACATTGGTACCTCACCAAAATGTCTATGCCTTCCATCTATGGAACTGCTATATTTTCATAGGTTGAGCATTGGTGCTGCCTTTGATTTAAGTATTTCTCGGCAATAAATATTCATCTTACCAATGATTGAGAAGACCAACTGGTTACTGTTGGAGGAAAATTGGCGTCCACCAGATGATCCCCAGAAGAAACATGTACATACTATCTTTGTTTGGCCTGAATCCAGATCCGCAGTCTTCAGAATGAGGGTATTTTTATGGATATCTCCATGTTTGATTGGTACGTCCGATTGATCCATGCAGTAGAATATGAACGGTTTTGCAGAAGATCCCTCGGGGAGGGAGCAATATAAAGGAATCTCTTCTCCTTTGATAATGTCGGTGTGTGGAAGAGATGAGGACAGGCTGGGGGGCAGAAGAGATGAATCTGTCCGTGAAGCAAAGAAAAGAAAAAGAAGCCTTGAGTCCTTCCTTCTGATCTCTTCTTGGAACCAAATCTCTACCCAAGAACATCCACCCCGATTCCCAGAATGGCCAAAGTTAAGAAGGCAAACTCTCAGGCCCAACCCAAGAATGACAAAGAATCAACCAACCTAACAGAGGGATAGCATCAAGATGACATGAAGTGTTAACACTACTTCATAACAACTTGGTAAGACCACATTTGGAATAACGCATTCAGTTTTGATTACCACGATGTAAAAGAAATGATGTTGAGACTTAGAAAAAAGTGCAACTAAGATGATGAAAGGCCCGCAGGTTAAAACATATGAAGAACGGTTGCAGGAATTGAGTTTGGCCAGTCTAGAGAAAAGAAGAAGTAGGGGGGGGGACGACATGATAGCAGTCTTCCAGTATTTGAGGGGCTGCCACAAAGTGGAGGAGGGTCAACCTATTCTCCAAAGCACCAGAAGGCAGGACAAGAAACAATGGATGGAAAGTAATCAAGGAGAGAAGATACCTGGAACTAAGAAGGAATTTCTGAACAATCAGGACAATTAGTGGAAGGGCTTGCCTTCAGAGATTTGGGTGCTCCAACACTGGACGTTTTATAGAAGAGACTGGACAGCCACTTGTCAGAAATGATGTAAGGTTTCCTGCTTGAGCAGGGGGTTGGAGTAGAAGACCTCCAAGGTCTCTCCAACTGTTATTCTGTTATACTAATGGATTTGTGCAAACAGCCAAATAGACAGAATCTTGCCAGACTAAACTCATGCACTCTTTCTCCCCCAAAGTCAGGGCCCTTTCCTGAGGGACCTAGTGATGACCGATTCCTACTTTTGACCCAATTAAACTTTGGAAATCACTTGATTGCTGGGAATCAGAAGGGCCACCAGAATACATAGATAGAATACACCATGCCCCACTGAACAAGCAGTCACATGACAGTCACACAGATGTGGGTTGCTCCCAATTCTGCCCGGTACAGCTGAACCATAATAATCCATCGGGAAGATCTTTTCCCCCATAAAAAGACGGTCCTCGTAAACATTTTCTTATAGAAGACATATTATTTCTATAACTATGAATTGGCTTCTTTGCTTTTTTGTTCATTGGATGAATTTTTGAATGGTTTGATGTATATTTTCATAGGTTGAGCACTGGGGCTGCCTTTGATTTAAGCATTTCTCGACAATAAATATTAATCTTACCAATGATTGAGAAGACCAACTGGTTACTGTTGGGAGAAAGTTGGCTTCCTCCAGATGATCCCCAGAACATACATGTACATACTATCTTTGTTTGGCCTGAATCCAGATCCACAGTCTTCAGAATGAGGGTATTTTTATGGGTATCTTCATGCTTGATTGGGACGTCCGATTGATCCTTGCAGTAGAATAAGAACGATTCTGCAGAAGATCCCTCGGGGAGGGAGCAATTCAAAGGAATCTCTTCTCCTTTGATAATGACGGTGTGTGGAAGAGATGAGGACAGGCTGGGGGGCAGAAGAGCTGAATCTGTACGTGAAGCAAAGAAAAGAAAAAGAAGCCTTGAGTCCTTCCTTCTGATCTCTTCTTGGAACCAAATCTCTACCCCAGAACATCCACCCCAATTCCCAGAATGGCTCCCATCTCTAAACAGCTCTGGGGATCCTTGACTGACTGATTCTCTCTTCTCCAGGTGAGGACAATTCTATGGCCCTGCTCCCCTTCTTCTTCCTCTAAGCCAGAAGTCTTCCTGACGGATTCACTGAGAACCACTTCCAACCTTTCAACCAGGAAAAGCTTGGAAACCCCAGGAGGGTTGGAGTTTCGTTTTCTTGCATTGCAAAATCAGATCAGAGCTGGCACGGCAAGCTAGTTTGCCTCAAGAACCAGCACCGAGACCTCCTTCCTATTCTTTCATATACCTTAATATGTTAATATATCTATACTATTATTCCCCTCTTATTCCTATCTCTGTTTTAACCTTTTACACCCACACCCACCCACCCATGCTGCTGCAATATCCTAAGATGTTTCTTTTCTATTTCCCATCTTCAGCTGTTTTATTATTTATATTCCCCTTATTCGTCTGTTCTGTTTATGTTAAAGTTTCATCCTTCCTTCTTTCATCATTCAATGTACACTTCTAATGCCAATCGCAATCATTTAAAGTGCATCCATTCATATTCTTTCCAATCTTCCAATTTGTGTAGATCTATTATTAATACACACGTTTACATTAAACTATATATTTTTTCATTTTCTAATCGTTCATTGTTTGATTTTATCATTTCACCGCTAATCATATTTTATACATGTTCGATAATACCATCATTCAAGCTCTCATTTTCCAATTGATACGTAATTCTTATTCATCATTTTTTCACTCTTCCTATCTACTTATATTAAAATATTTATCCTGATGTTTATTACACTACATACAAAATAATTATCCAGTCTATTTAATACTAATATTAGTACACATTATGAAGGTATAATCCAGGAAAATCTTTTAGTCTTTTTCTCCCCTTATCCATCATCTCTTGTCCACATCCAAGCTTTTAATCTTATCTCTCTCTTTTGGCTTGTCTCCCATATTCTTCTCTGAAGTCTTTTACTCCATCTCCTTCTAAGTCTATATTCCGATTCCGTGATCTAAGAAAACCATCTAGATGCAACAACCACAACCTACATTTTTGTGAACACAAAGAAAATGTGTATGAAGGTCTCTTACCTGCTCCCAGGAGGATCCATGGAAGGACTGAAAGAGAGAAAGAGGGAAAGTGGAGTTAAGAGAAGGAGAGATGATCCCAGCCTGTGCAAGACTTTCATCCCCACCATCCTCAACTGAATCGTCTTCTCTGTATGGATGCATCAGATGAGATGAAGGAAAAAGGCTCTTCTCCCACCCATGTTCTGGCCTTTGGGGGTCACAAGAGTCCCCAAACCATTCTTATCATGTCTGGGATTAGCTTGAAGAACAAAAAAGGATTCTATCAGGAGTATTTTCACTCCAAAATTCAGCTATTCTGATGTCTTCAGTTCTCAATCATTTGACAGGAGCAGGAAGGAGAAAGGAGGGGCCCTTATACTCAACACCCCTCAATGTGTCCCACAGAACGACCCCTTTCTTTGGTCATCCATTGCCCCAACTTCCTAATCTCTTTAATTGACTTTGAAGCTGCAGTTTTGGGTCTTCTTCTGGGTGTTTCTGGTGGGAGGAAGAGAGGCTGCTCTGCATCCACCCAAACTCCCTTTAGCTCAGATGGTCGCAAATCAAGAGACAGAATTGTGGGGAGGCAGGTAAGTGCCCCCCGTTGTTCAAATTGCACCAAAGTAAGAAACAGGAAAGTTCTTGTTTGCTGAGAAAGATCTAGAATAAGAAAAGAACGTGGGAGTAAAGCAATTGTCTCTTCAGCGAGGAGGAAAGTCAGATTGAGATGGCAAGTAGAAGAAAGAGGCCCCAAACCTATCATCCAAGGGATGGTCTCCATCTTCTCTTCGGGATTCCTGGGAATCTCTTCTTGGCCTCTCTGTCCCTCTCTTCTTCCTTCCCCAGAGAGAGTCAGAGATGCGACTTCCCTTGAGTCAGTCCTCCAGCGTAATGACCGAGGGAGGACGTGCGTCATTCATTCAGCCCAGGTTGCAGCTCAGCTCCTCGGCCTTCTTCACCTCATTAAAGCCTTTCTCTGAGAAGCAGTTCACTGCCCCCATCCTCTCTTGCACCCAAAGAGAATGAAAAATAAAAATAGCCATCCGGTGCGGTAAGCGGTGTGGGGTGATAAAAATAAAACGCACAAATACTTTCAAAATCATTTAATCAGAAGAGCTTTATTGCAAA
This sequence comes from Natrix helvetica, assembly GCF_964273705.1. Classification (NCBI taxonomy): domain Eukaryota; kingdom Metazoa; phylum Chordata; class Lepidosauria; order Squamata; family Natricidae; genus Natrix; species Natrix helvetica. The sequence goes on along the minus strand of NC_138554.1, from coordinate 3,037,409 downwards.
AATGGCTCAAAAAACAACAACAACCCACTATGTGAAAATTCTGAATTGCCTATCACCGACAGAAAGGTCGACCCATCCAAATTTTATAGATTTGAACAAAATGCTAAGATATAGAGACTTAATTGATAGACGGGGAAACTTAAAAAACAATTGAAGAATTGGCAGAACGGAACATGAAAGTTGACTGGTTAACTTACCTTCAAATCAAAACTAAATACAATAAAGATACCAAATTATATGACATCGAAACAGAACTACATGAATTGGATAAAATTATTCAAAGCTCAGATAGAAAGATGATAGGGAGAATATATAAATTTCTCCTGAAGTATAAAATGGAAGAGGAAATTGTGAAAGAACAAACGATAAAATGGGCGCACAACTTTGGCTATAATATTGAATTAGACAAATGGGAAAAATTTTGGGGAAGAAACTTAAAAATGACACTCTCAGTTGCGTACAAGGAAAACCAATACAAAATGTTTTATAGATGGCACCTGGCACCAAAAATGTTTGCTAAAATCTCAACAAATACCTCCCAAATGTTGGAAATGCAAATCGATATACGGAATGTATTACCATTTATGGTGGACCTGTGAGGAGGCTAAAAAAATCTGGAAAAAGACCAAAAATTGGCAAAAAGATTTTTACAGTAATGTACTAAAGGCTGGATATCCACCATCTCCAGGATAAATCCAAAAGAAGAATCCGAAAAATAACAGGATGTGAGATAGTAAAAAAGGTTATCCACTTAGGAGTGTAAATTACAATTTTAAATGGGAGATTCCATAAGTATAATTATGACCATCATGGCATAAAATATAGATAGAGATGGATAAATGGGAGAACTTACAATAGTTTTTGCTGGGAAGGATAATAGTAGTAAAATGAAAGTCTTGTTTAAGTTTTTATTTTCTCTTTAAATGATACCAAGATGTTCTAGTTAGTTAGCTTATGTTAGTGTATGATTGTTAAATGTTTATACCCTGTATTTTGTTCTGGGAAGTTGCGGGGGGAGGGAGGGTTGGAGGGGTGGCAGGGTTGGGGTGGAGGGATGGAAGGGGAAGGGGAAATATCTGTAAATTTTACTAAAACTTTTCGATAATAAAAAAAAAGAATGATATCAAGGCCTAATAAGTCACTGGGCCAAGAGAGACACATTTTGCTGCAATCAGGGATGACTCTGCTGCCTCCTTTTGGATTGGGGCACAACTTCACTGTACAACATCCTCTCTTCTTCCGGTGGTGTAAGACGGTTCCTCCTTGTTGGTCCAGGAGCAGACCAAATGGAGGAGTCTTGGATGCAGCTGTAGGTGGCCTCAGAGTTTTGGGGAAATTTAGTGAAAGAACAGGCACTGTTCACACATCCAATCTCCTGCAGCCGAGGAACCTATTGAGAACAAGGGGTTTCTCCATCAGTTTCCAGCTCTTTAGAAATAAATAAGGTTGACTGGTCTGCTACAGCCAAGAATGATTCCCAGCCCATCAGGTGAAGACACTTAGGGAAGATGTTCAGAAAGATCAAGGCTTAAAGGAGGTAAATCCTGCTTGAGTTTCAGGGTCAGAGTTCAGCTATCTACGAAGACTACAACAAGGTGGTTCAGGCACTCTAAAGCCCATCTGCATCACCCTTGTCTCTGCACAAAGACAGTTGGGTGGCTCCAGAGGAGACCCTCAGTGGGGATCCCAGGAACCCGGCTTCACTTGTCAAGACCCTTCCCCGTGGACCCTGATTAAAGTCACCTATGAATCCCATCACCTACCTTGACAGGCGAGGGTGTGGCTGCTCTTGCTGCTTGAGGCTCCATCCCTCCATCATTTCTTTCCTCTTTTTGAGATTGTCCCTGGGAGGGAGATTCTTCCAATAGAATAATAAAAATAAGGATGAAACTACTACTTTCTACCATCCTCATGTGTTATCTTCCCAGATGATATGATCTCTCATATTCATGCTTGGTTCTCCTTTCTTGCTTCCCTGGAGGGCTATCTAGGATTCCAGATAAGGGGACTCTTGAACCCAAACCCTTCATTAATCAAACTCATCAAGGAGAGAAGCAACTTAGAACTGAGGAGGAACTTCCTGACAGTGAGAACAATTAATCAGTGGAACAGAAGTTGCCTCCAAAAATTGTGAATGCCCCAACACTGGAAGTCTTTAAGAAGATGTTGGAGAGCCATTTGTCTGGAATGGTATAAGGTTTCCTGCCTAGGCAGGGGGTTGGACTAGAAGACCTCCAAGGTCCCTTCCAACTCCGCTATTGTATTGTATTACTTACTGCTCTTCTTCTTCCAGCAATAAAAGGCAAAAGGAACCAGCAGGATTATAAGGGGAGGTGCCACCCAGGAATATCTCCATATAAGGTCTGAATCTTGGGTCCAAACTGGTTTGACCAATAAAGAAGAAGGATGAATTAGTATAATAATAATAATAATAATAATAATAATAATAATAATAATAATAATAATAATAATAATAATAATAATAATAATAATTTTATTTGATTAGCCGCAACCCTCTCCCGAAGGACTCGGGGCGGCGTACAATCAAAGCAAATAAAATACAGATAAAGACAACATACATACATAAAAAACAAAGACATATACATGTGCATGGAGGAGGTAGATTAATAAGTGAAGACAATTAAAAAACACAAATTAAAATCCCATTAAATAAAAATTACCAATTAAAAAACCCGTCAGGAGCGTTATGAAGTTATGGTTGAGCCAGGCCAGCTATTTGGAATAGGTGGGTCTTGACCTTTATACGGAAGGAGCGGAGGTCAGTAGTGGTCCTAATATCCGGAGGGAGGTCATTCCACAGGGCTGGGCCTGCCACAGAGAAGGCTCTGCTCCTAGGCGCCGCCCCTCGGCACTGTCTGGTGGACGGCACCTGGAGAAGTCCCTCTCTATGCGAGCGGATGGGTCGTAGGGATGTATGGGGCAGAATACGATCCCGCAGGAAACTAGGTCCTGAGCCATGGAGCGCTTTAAAGATCGTAATCAAGACCTTGAAACGCACCTGATAGACCACAGGAAGCCAGTGCAGCTCGCGCAGGAGAGGTGTCACATGGGAGTACCTAGTACTCCCCATAATCACCCGCGCGGCCGCATTCTGGACCAACTGCAGTCTCCGAGTGCATTTCAAGGGAAGCCCCATGTAGAGAGCGTTGCAGTAGTCCAGGCGAGACGTCACCAGCGCATGGGTGACCGGGCGTAGGGCGTCCCGGTCCAATAGGGGGCGCAATTGGCGCACCAGGCGAACCTGGTGGAACGCCCCCCTGGCCACGGCTGTCACATGGTCATCCATGGACAGCCTGGCATCCAGGAGGACGCCCAAATTGCGCGCCCGCTCCACGGGGGCGAGTTGAATGCCCCCAATGGCCAGAGATGGAATTAACTGGTTGAACCGGGGGGCCGGAACCCACAGCCAGTCCGTCTTGGAAGGGTTTCTAATCCAAACGTCTTAGATGTTCTTTAAGGTTTGGATCATATGAAATCTATAATTGAAATAACCATCTCTTACAGCAAACTCTCGATTTTTCATGGACCTCGCCAGGGAATTTTCTTAGCAACCCCACAGAAGCCATTTGCCTTTCTCCAGGCCTTTCTTTGTCCTTCCTAGTTTAGCCTATGGTGGTGGGACTTCCTGATGGTCTCTGTTATGTACTGAATGTATATAGTTGCGGTAACTGTGCTAAAGTGAAACTAACCTTTAGATGACCCTGTTAACTGTGCTAAAGTGAAACTAACCTTTAGATGACCCTGTTAATTGTGCTAAAATGAAACTAACCTTTCGATGACCCTGTTAACTGTGCTAAAGTGAAACTAACCTTTCGATGACCCTAAACTGTTAACTGTGCTAAAGTGAAACTAACCTTTAGATGACTCTAACTGTTAACTGTGCTAAAGTGAAACTAACCTTTAGATGACACTAAACTGTTAATTGTGCTAAAGTGAAACTAACCTTTAGATGAACTGAACTGTTAACTGTGCTAAAGTGAAGCTAACCTTTAGATGACCCTAACTGTTAACTGTGCTAAAGTGAAACGAACCTTTAGATGACCTCAACTGGTTTGGAGGGAAATGTAGAACATTAATATTTGGGCGGGCTTTTTCTAGTTCTATGATTGGTTAAGGCCTTGTGGGCCTAGAGCAGCGATGGTAAACCTTTTTTGGCTCACATGCCAAAAGCAAGGGGGAGCACGGGGTGTGTGTGTGTGCAGGCATGCCACACCCATAATGCAATGCGTGACCCCCAGCACGCATGACAGGCGCAACCCCTCCATTTTTTCATGCTTTTTTCGCCCTCCCCAGGCTCTAGAGGCTTTATAGGAGTCTGGGGAGGGTGAAAACAGTCCCCTCCATCCCCCGGAGTCCCTCCAGAGGCTTCAGAAGCTTCCCTGAAGCCTCCGCAGCACAAAAAATCCAGCTTTATGGGCAAACCGGAAGTTCAGGAACAGACTTCCATTTTGCTCATACTACCGGTTTAAGCCTCCCGGAGCCTTCCAGAGGCTTCCCTGAAGGATCTGGAGGACAAAACAATGACCGCTCCCGTAGGGCCAGTTTTTTGTGCTCCGGAGGCTTCAGGGAAGCTCCTGAAGCCTCCGGAGGGCCTCCGAGGGGGCCAGGGAGGTTGTTTTCGCCCTCCCCAAGCTCCTATAAAGCCTCTGGAGCCTGGGGAGGGTGAAAAATGGCCTCACAAAAAGGCTAAAGTCAGCTGGCCAGCGCACGCCCATGCGCGCTGGCCAGCTAACAGGGCAATGCCTTGTGTACCCTGACAAATGATTCAGCATGCCACCTGTGGCACGCATGCCATAGGTTCGCCATCCCGGGCCTAAAGTATAAATTACAGGCAATTGCCTGCAGTTCCTCAGTTCCATTTGTGAGTCAATAAAAGCTGTTGCAGCTATGCTGGTCTGGTTCTTGCCTACTGAAGCCCACAACACAATAGTCTCACATCCAAGAATTCATCCCATCCATCCTTCCCCTGACGGGCTCACCTGTGACCTTCACTCCCTGGCTCCAAGAAGTCATGACCCAGCGCCCATTTATATTTTCCTCATAACTGCAAGCAAATTCCCCACTGTGGCTGAAGGTGGCATGCGGGATTCTCAGAGAGCCATTTTGAAGAGGATCTGAGGAATCATTGGAATCCTTCCTAAGACCTTCTTCCCTGGAGGTGATCTCCACCCCATCCTTGTAGAAGTGGAACTTCTTCTCTGCGTTGTCTCCTTCCGTTGAGCAGAGGAAGAGCAAGGGGTCACCTTCCTTCACCCTCTGGGACAACGGATCCACTCTCAGCTCTGGGGAAGGGGGGCCGTCTGCATAAAGAGTTCGGAGATAAATTAATGTCTACTGTGAAGCAGAGAAGTTTCCTCAAATCATCCACAGTGCCTCCTTGGCCCTAAGATACCATTTGTATGAAGCAAAGCAGCGATATTCTGCAAAATGAGATTTAAAGTGGAAAACAAAAGAGGAAAATTTATTTTACTTTAATTTAGAGGGAAAATTACAATAAATCTTTCCTTGTTTAAAAAAAATCCTGCCTCAGGTCAAGAAACAAAAATTCCCCACTTCCCTCTCTCTCTTGCTATATTTCAGCGACTAGAAAAATCACAGGGCTCAGTTTGTTTATGACGGTTTCATTTTTGGTAAAAAGTTTGTTGTGACTTTTCTTTAACTCTCCAGCATCTAGCGACAGAATACCAAATTAGAACCTAGAGATGAAATTTTGTTGAGTTCCAGGCTGTGGCAAATAAAACAAAAAATTCTACCTATTATCTACATATATATAAAAGCCAAGTACCACTTACTCATCACAAAATCTCCAAAACCACAATGCCTACAAACTTGAAATGTGTCACGTATGTTCCTCTTGGCTTCTACGGGCTTGCTAAGAAAGGATTTTTCAAAATGACCATCAGATCATTAGTATTTCTTATATAGTAATTAACACACTCTGATGCTAAGGAGTTCTACTCTCCCTCCCCATCTGAAAAGAACTCTGTTGCAATTGCTAGTTGCCTCACATTCCGTTACCTCAGTTCAAACTGGCAGATGTTCCACACCTTTTCTCAGGAGCAGTCTGAGGCTACTTACAGTACTAAACGTCGGTACGTCACCAACATGTCTATGCTGGGAATCAGAAGGGCCACCAGAATACATAGATAGAATACACCATGCCCCACTTAACAAGCAATCACATGAGAGTCACACAGATGTGGGTTGCTCCCAATTCTGCCCAATACAGCTGAACCGGAATGGTATTTTGTCCTGGGGGTCACCTTCCTTCACCCTCTGGGACAATGGATCCACTCTCAGCACGGGGGAAGGGTGGCCATCTGCATAAAATGTTCACAAGGAAAATATATGCATCAATGTCTCCTTTGAAGCAGAGGAGTTTCCTCAAATCATCCAAAGTACCTCCTTGAATCTAAGGTGCCATTTCTATGAGGCAAAGCAATGATATTTCAGATAATGGAGGTTAAAATGGAAAATAAGGAAGGAGAATGAATGTGACTTTAGCTTAGAGTGAAAATAACACAAAGTCTACCCCTTTTCACACAAAGGAGTCACCTTCCTTCACCCTCTGGGACAACGGATCCACTCTCAGCACGGGGGAAGGGAGGCTGCCTGCATAAAATGTTCACAAGGGAGATAAATTAATGTCTACTGTGAAGCAGAGAAGTTTCCTCAAATCATCCACAGTGCCTCCTTGGCCCTAAGATACCATTTGTATGAAGCAAAGCAGTGATATTTTGCAAAATGAAAGTTAAAGTGGGGAAAACAAGAGTGAAAATTAATTTTACTTTAACTTAAAGGGGAAATTACAATAAACCTTTTCTTGCTTTAAAAAAAAACCTGCCTCAGGTCAAGAAACGAAACCTCCCCACTTTTTCCTCTCTTGCTGTACTGCAGTGACTATAAAAAGCACAGGGCTCAGCTTCATTTATGACGGTTTCATTTTTGGTAAAAAGTTTGTTGTGAATTTTCTTTGCTTTAACTCTGCAGGATCTAATAACAGAGTGTTAAATTAGAGCCTAGAATGGAGATTTTATTCCTGGTTGTGGCAAACAAAAAATCATACCTGTAATCTATATATATAAAAGCCAAGTACCACCCACTCATCACGAAATCTCCAGAAACGTAAAGCCTACAAACTTGAAATGTGTCACATATGTTCCTCTTGGCTTCTATGGGCTTGCTAAGAAAGGATTTTTCAAAATGACCATCAGATCATTAGTATTTCTTATACAATAATTAACACGCTCTGACGCTAAGGAGTTCTACTCTCCCTCCCCATCTGAAAAGAACTCTGTTCCAACTGCCAGTTGCCTCACATTCTGTTACCTCAGTTCAAACTGGCAGATATTCCACTCCTTCTCTCAGGAGTGGTCTGGGCCCCTTATAGTACTAAACATTGGTACCTCACCAAAATGTCTATGCCTTCCATCTATGGAACTGCTATATTTTCATAGGTTGAGCATTGGTGCTGCCTTTGATTTAAGTATTTCTCGGCAATAAATATTCATCTTACCAATGATTGAGAAGACCAACTGGTTACTGTTGGAGGAAAATTGGCGTCCACCAGATGATCCCCAGAAGAAACATGTACATACTATCTTTGTTTGGCCTGAATCCAGATCCGCAGTCTTCAGAATGAGGGTATTTTTATGGATATCTCCATGTTTGATTGGTACGTCCGATTGATCCATGCAGTAGAATATGAACGGTTTTGCAGAAGATCCCTCGGGGAGGGAGCAATATAAAGGAATCTCTTCTCCTTTGATAATGTCGGTGTGTGGAAGAGATGAGGACAGGCTGGGGGGCAGAAGAGATGAATCTGTCCGTGAAGCAAAGAAAAGAAAAAGAAGCCTTGAGTCCTTCCTTCTGATCTCTTCTTGGAACCAAATCTCTACCCAAGAACATCCACCCCGATTCCCAGAATGGCCAAAGTTAAGAAGGCAAACTCTCAGGCCCAACCCAAGAATGACAGAGAATCAACCAACCTAACAGAGGGATAGCATCAAGATGACATGAAGCGTTAACACTACTTCATAACAACTTGGTAAGACCACATTTGGAATAACGCATTCAGTTTTGATTACCACGATGTAAAAGAAATGATGTTGAGACTTAGAAAAAAGTGCAACTAAGATGATGAAAGGCCCGCAGATTAAAACATATGAAGAACGGTTGCAGGAATTGAGTTTGGCCAGTCTAGAGAAAAGAAGAAGTGGGGGGGGGGGCGACATGATAGCAGTCTTCCAGTATTTGAGGGGCTGCCACAAAGTGGAGGAGGGTCAACCTATTCTCCAAAGCACCAGAAGGCAGGACAAGAAACAATGGATGGAAAGTCATCAAGGAGAGAAGATACCTGGAACTAAGAAGGAATTTCTGAACAATCAGGACAATTAGTGGAAGGGCTTGCCTTCAGAGATTTGGGTGCTCCAACACTGGACGTTTTATAGAAGAGACTGGACAGCCACTTGTCAGAAATGATGTAAGGTTTCCTGCTTGAGCAGGGGGTTGGAGTAGAAGACCTCCAAGGTCTCTCCAACTGTTATTCTGTTATACTAATGGATTTGTGCAAACAGCCAAATAGACAGAATCTTGCCAGACTAAACTCATGCACTCTTTCTCCCCCAAAGTCAGGGCCCTTTCCTGAGGGACCTAGTGATGACCGATTCCTACTTTTGACCCAATTAAACTTTGGAAATCACTTGATTGCTGGGAATCAGAAGGGCCACCAGAATACATAGATAGAATACACCATGCCCCACTGAACAAGCAGTCACATGACAGTCACACAGATGTGGGTTGCTCCCAATTCTGCCCGGTACAGCTGAACCATAATAATCCATCGGGAAGATCTTTTCCCCCATAAAAAGACGGTCCTCGTAAACATTTTCTTATAGAAGACATATTATTTCTATAACTATGAATTGGCTTCTTTGCTTTTTTGTTCATTGGATGAATTTTTGAATGGTTTGATGTATATTTTCATAGGTTGAGCACTGGGGCTGCCTTTGATTTAAGCATTTCTCGACAATAAATATTAATCTTACCAATGATTGAGAAGACCAACTGGTTACTGTTGGGAGAAAGTTGGCTTCCTCCAGATGATCCCCAGAACATACATGTACATACTATCTTTGTTTGGCCTGAATCCAGATCCACAGTCTTCAGAATGAGGGTATTTTTATGGGTATCTTCATGCTTGATTGGGACGTCCGATTGATCCTTGCAGTAGAATAAGAACGATTCTGCAGAAGATCCCTCGGGGAGGGAGCAATTCAAAGGAATCTCTTCTCCTTTGATAATGACGGTGTGTGGAAGAGATGAGGACAGGCTGGGGGGCAGAAGAGCTGAATCTGTACGTGAAGCAAAGAAAAGAAAAAGAAGCCTTGAGTCCTTCCTTCTGATCTCTTCTTGGAACCAAATCTCTACCCCAGAACATCCACCCCAATTCCCAGAATGGCTCCCATCTCTAAACAGCTCTGGGGATCCTTGACTGACTGATTCTCTCTTCTCCAGGTGAGGACAATTCTATGGCCCTGCTCCCCTTCTTCTTCCTCTAAGCCAGAAGTCTTCCTGACGGATTCACTGAGAACCACTTCCAACCTTTCAACCAGGAAAAGCTTGGAAACCCCAGGAGGGTTGGAGTTTGGTTTTCTTGCATTGCAAAATCAGATCAGAGCTGGCACGGCAAGCTAGTTTGCCTCAAGAACCAGCGCTGAGACCTCCTTCCTATTCTTTCATATACCTTAATATGTTAATATATCTATACTATTATTCCCCTCTTATTCCTATCTCTGTTTTAACCTTTTACACCCACACCCACCCACCCATGCTGCTGCAATATCCTAAGATGTTTCTTTTCTATTTCCCATCTTCAGCTGTTTTATTATTTATATTCCCCTTATTCGTCTGTTCTGTTTATGTTAAAGTTTCATCCTTCCTTCTTTCATCATTCAATGTACACTTCTAATGCCAATCACAATCATTTAAAGTGCATCCATTCATATTCTTTCCAATCTTCCAATTTGTGTAGATCTATTATTAATACACACGTTTACATTAAACTATATATTTTTTCATTTTCTAATCGTTCATTGTTTGATTTTATCATTTCACCGCTAATCATATTTTATACATGTTCGATAATACCATCATTCAAGCTCTCATTTTCCAATTGATACGTAATTCTTATTCATCATTTTTTCACTCTTCCTATCTACTTATATTAAAATATTTATCCTGATGTTTATTACACTACATACAAAATAATTATCCAGTCTATTTAATACTAATATTAGTACACATTATGAAGGTATAATCCAGGAAAATCTTTTAGTCTTTTTCTCCCCTTATCCATCATCTCTTGTCCACATCCAAGCTTTTAATCTTATCTCTCTCTTTTGGCTTGTCTCCCATATTCTTCTCTGAAGTCTTTTACTCCATCTCCTTCTAAGTCTATATTCCGATTCCGTGATCTAAGAAAACCATCTAGATGCAACAACCACAACCTACATTTTTGTGAACACAAAGAAAATGTGTATGAAGGTCTCTTACCTGCTCCCAGGAGGATCCATGGAAGGACTGAAAGAGAGAAAGAGGGAAAGTGGAGTTAAGAGAAGGAGAGATGATCCCAGGCTGAGCAAGACTTTCATCCCCACCATCCTCAACTGAATCTTCTTCTCTGTATGGATGCATCAGATGAGATGAAGGAAAAAGGCTCTTCTCCCACCCATGTTCTGGCCTTTGGGGGTCACAAGAGTCCCCAAACCATTCTTATCATGTCTGGGATTAGCTTGAAGAACAAAAAAGGATTCTATCAGGAGTATTTTCACTCCAAAATTCAGCTATTCTGATGTCTTCAGTTCTCAGTCGTTTGACAGGAGCAGGAAGGAGAAAGGGGGGGCCCTTATACTCAACACCCCTCAATGTGTCCCACAGAACGACCCCTTTCTTTGGTCATCCATTGCCCCAACTTCCTAATCTCTTTAATTGACTTTGAAGCTGCAGTTTTGGGTCTTCTTCTGGGTGTTTCTGGTGGGAGGAAGAGAGGCTGCCCTGCATCCACCCAAACTCCCTTTAGCTCAGATGGTCGCAAATCAAGAGACAGAATTGTGGGGAGGCAGGTAAGTGCCCCCCGTTGTTCAAATTGCACCAAGTAAGAAACAGGAAAGTTCTTGTTTGCTGAGAAAGATCTAGAATAAGAAAAGAACGTGGGAGTAAAGCAATTGTCTCTTCAGCGAGGAGGAAAGTCAGATTGAGATGGCAAGTAGAAGAAAGAGGCCCCAAACCTATCATCCAAGGGATGGTCTCCATCTTCTCTTCGGGATTCCTGGGAATCTCTTCTTGGCCTCTCTGTCCCTCTCTTCTTCCTTCCCCAGAGAGAGTCAGAGATGCGACTTCCCTTGAGTCAGTCCTCCAGCGTAATGACCGAGGGAGGACGTGCGTCATTCATTCAGCCCAGGTTGCAGCTCAGCTCCTCGGCCTTCTTCACCTCACTAAAGCCTTTCTCTGAGAAGCAGATCACTGCCCCCATCCTCTCTTGCACCCAAAGAGAATGAAAAATAAAAATAGCCATCCGGTGCGGTAAGCGGTGTGGGGTGATAAAAATAAAACGCACAAATACTTTCAAAATCATTTAATCAGAAGAGCTTTATTGCAAAAATGGCTCAAAAAACAACAACAACCCACTATGTGAAAATTCTGAATTGCCTATCACCGACAGAAAGGTCGACCCATCCAAATTTTATAGATTTGAACAAAATGCTAAGATATAGAGACTTAATTGATAGACGGGGAAACTTAAAAAACAATTGAAGAATTGGCAGAACGGAACATGAAAGTTGACTGGTTAACTTACCTTCAAATCAAAACTAAATACAATAAAGATACCAAATTATATGACATCGAAACAGAACTACATGAATTGGATAAAATTATTCAAAGCTCAGATAGAAAGATGATAGGGAGAATATATAAATTTCTCCTGAAGTATAAAATGGAAGAGGAAATTGTGAAAGAACAAACGATAAAATGGGCGCACAACTTTGGCTATAATATTGAATTAGACAAATGGGAAAAATTTTGGGGAAGAAACTTAAAAATGACACTCTCAGTTGCGTACAAGGAAAACCAATACAAAATGTTTTATAGATGGCACCTGGCACCAAAAATGTTTGCTAAAATCTCAACAAATACCTCCCAAATGTTGGAAATGCAAATCGATATACGGAATGTATTACCATTTATGGTGGACCTGTGAGGAGGCTAAAAAAATCTGGAAAAAGACCAAAAATTGGCAAAAAGATTTTTACAGTAATGTACTAAAGGCTGGATATCCACCATCTCCAGGATAAATCCAAAAGAAGAATCCGAAAAATAACAGGATGTGAGATAGTAAAAAAGGTTATCCACTTAGGAGTGTAAATTACAATTTTAAATGGGAGATTCCATAAGTATAATTATGACCATCATGGCATAAAATATAGATAGAGATGGATAAATGGGAGAACTTACAATAGTTTTTGCTGGGAAGGATAATAGTAGTAAAATGAAAGTCTTGTTTAAGTTTTTATTTTCTCTTTAAATGATACCAAGATGTTCTAGTTAGTTAGCTTATGTTAGTGTATGATTGTTAAATGTTTATACCCTGTATTTTGTTCTGGGAAGTTGCGGGGGGAGGGAGGGTTGGAGGGGTGGCAGGGTTGGGGTGGAGGGATGGAAGGGGAAGGGGAAATATCTGTAAATTTTACTAAAACTTTTCGATAATAAAACAAAAAGAATGATATCTAGGCCTAATAAGTGACTGGGCCAAGAGAGACACATTTTGCTGCAATCAGGGATGACTCTGCTGCCTCCTTTTGGATTGGGGCACAACTTCACTGTACAACATCCTCTCTTCTTCCGGTGGTGTAAGACGGTTCTTCCTTGTTGGTCCAGGAGCAGACCAAATGGAGGAGTCTTGGATGCAGCTGTAGGTGGCCTCAGAGTTTTGGGGAAATTTAGTGAAAGAAGAGGCACTGTTCACACATCCAATCTCCTGCAGCCGAGGAACCTATTGAGAACAAGGGGTTTCTCCATCAGTTTCCAGCTCTTTAGAAATAAATAAGGTTGACTGGTCTGCTACAGCCAAGAATGATTCCCAGCCCATCAGGTGAAGACACTTAGGGAAGATGTTCAGAAAGATCAAGGCTTAAAGGAGGTAAATCCTGCTTGAGTTTCAGGGTCAGAGTTCAGCTATCTACGAAGACTACAACAAGGTGGTTCAGGCACTCTAAAGCCCATCTGCATCACCCTTGTCTCTGCACAAAGACAGTTGGGTGGCTCCAGAGGAGACCCTCAGTGGGGATCCCAGGAACCCGGCTTCACTTGTCAAGACCCTTCCCCGTGGACCCTGATTAAAGTCACCTATGAATCCCATCACCTACCTTGACAGGCGAGGGTGTGGCTGCTCTTGCTGCTTGAGGCTCCATCCCTCCATCATTTCTTTCCTCTTTTTGAGATTGTCCCTGGGAGGGAGATTCTTCCAATAGAATAATAAAAATAAGGATGAAACTACTACTTTCTACCATCCTCATGTGTTATCTTCCCAGATGATATGATCTCTCATATTCATGCTTGGTTCTCCTTTCTTGCTTCCCTGGAGGGCTATCTAGGATTCCAGATAAGGGGACTCTTGAACCCAAACCCTTCATTAATCAAACTCATCAAGGAGAGAAGCAACTTAGAACTGAGGAGGAACTTCCTGACAGTGAGAACAATTAATCAGTGGAACAGAAGTTGCCTCCAAAAATTGTGAATGCCCCAACACTGGAAGTCTTTAAGAAGATGTTGGAGAGCCATTTGTCTGGAATGGTATAGGGTTTCCTGCCTAGGCAGGGGGTTGGACTAGAAGACCTCCAAGGTCCCTTCCAACTCCGCTATTGTATTGTATTACTTACTGCTCTTCTTCTTCCAGCAATAAAAGGCAAAAGGAACCAGCAGGATTATAAGGGGAGGTGCCACCCAGGAATATCTCCATATAAGGTCTGAATCTTGGGTCCAAACTGGTTTGACCAATAAAGAAGAAGGATGAATTAGTATAATAATAATAATAATAATAATAATAATAATAATAATAATAATAATAATAATAATAATAATAATAATAATAATAGTAATAATAATAATAATAATAATAATAATAATAATTTTATTTGATTAGCCGCAACCCTCTCCCGAAGGACTCGGGGCGGCGTACAATCAAAGCAAATAAAATACAGATAAAGACAACATACATACATAAAAAACAAAGACATATACATGTGCATGGAGGAGGTAGATTAATAAGTGAAGACAATTAAAAAACACAAATTAAAATCCCATTAAATAAAAATTACCAATTAAAAAACCCGTCAGGAGCGTTATGAAGTTATGGTTGAGCCAGGCCAGCTATTTGGAATAGGTGGGTCTTGACCTTTATACGGAAGGAGCGGAGGTCAGTAGTGGTCCTAATATCCGGAGGGAGGTCATTCCACAGGGCTGGGCCTGCCACAGAGAAGGCTCTGCTCCTAGGCGCCGCCCCTCGGCACTGTCTGGTGGACGGCACCTGGAGAAGTCCCTCTCTATGCGAGCGGATGGGTCGTAGGGATGTATGGGGCAGAATACGATCCCGCAGGAAACTAGGTCCTGAGCCATGGAGCGCTTTAAAGATCGTAATCAAGACCTTGAAACGCACCTGATAGACCACAGGAAGCCAGTGCAGCTCGCGCAGGAGAGGTGTCACATGGGAGTACCTAGTACTCCCCATAATCACCCGCGCGGCCGCATTCTGGACCAACTGCAGTCTCCGAGTGCATTTCAAGGGAAGCCCCATGTAGAGAGCGTTGCAGTAGTCCAGGCGAGACGTCACCAGCGCATGGGTGACCGTGCGTAGGGCGTCCCGGTCCAATAGGGGGCGCAATTGGCGCACCAGGCGAACCTGGTGGAACGCCCCCCTGGCCACGGCTGTCACATGGTCATCCATGGACAGCCTGGCATCCAGGAGGACGCCCAAATTGCGCGCCCGCTCCACGGGGGCGAGTTGAATGCCCCCAATGGCCAGAGATGGAATTAACTGGTTGAACCGGGGGGCCGGAACCCACAGCCAGTCCGTCTTGGAAGGGTTTCTAATCCAAACGTCTTAGATGTTCTTTAAGGTTTGGATCATATGAAATCTATAATTGAAATAACCATCTCTTACAGCAAACTCTCGATTTTTCATGGACCTCGCCAGGGAATTTTCTTAGCAACCCCACAGAAGCCATTTGCCTTTCTCCAGGCCTTTCTTTGTCCTTCCTAGTTTAGCCTATGGTGGTGGGACTTCCTGATGGTCTCTGTTATGTACTGAATGTATATAGTTGCGGTAACTGTGCTAAAGTGAAACTAACCTTTAGATGACCCTGTTAACTGTGCTAAAGTGAAACTAACCTTTAGATGACCCTGTTAACTGTGCTAAAGTGAAACTAACCTTTCGATGACCCTAAACTGTTAACTGTGCTAAAGTGAAACTAACCTTTAGATGACTCTAACTGTTAACTGTGCTAAAGTGAAACTAACCTTTAGATGACACTAAACTGTTAATTGTGCTAAAGTGAAACTAACCTTTAGATGAACTGAACTGTTAACTGTGCTAAAGTGAAGCTAACCTTTAGATGACCCTAACTGTTAACTGTGCTAAAGTGAAACGAACCTTTAGATGACCTCAACTGGTTTGGAGGGAAATGTAGAACATTAATATTTGGTCGGGCTTTTTCTAGTTCTATGATTGGTTAAGGCCTTGTGGGCCTAGAGCAGCGATGGTAAACCTTTTTTGGCTCACATGCCAAAAGCAAGGGGGAGCACGGGGGGTGTGTGTGTGCAGGCATGCCACACCCATAATGCAATGCGTGACCCCCAGCACGCATGACAGGCGCAACCCCTCCATTTTTTCATGCTTTTTTCGCCCTCCCCAGGCTCTAGAGGCTTTATAGGAGTCTGGGGAGGGTGAAAACAGTCCCCTCCATCCCCCGGAGTCCCTCCAGAGGCTTCAGAAGCTTCCCTGAAGCCTCCGCAGCACAAAAAATCCAGCTTTATGGGCAAACCGGAAGTTCAGGAACAGACTTCCATTTTGCTCATACTACCGGTTTAAGCCTCCCGGAGCCTTCCAGAGGCTTCCCTGAAGGATCTGGAGGACAAAACAATGACCGCTCCCGTAGGGCCAGTTTTTTGTGCTCCGGAGGCTTCAGGGAAGCTCCTGAAGCCTCCAGAGGGCCTCCGAGGGGGCCAGGGAGGTTGTTTTCGCCCTCCCCAAGCTCCTATGAAGCCTCTGGAGCCTGGGGAGGGTGAAAAATGGCCTCACAAAAAGGCTAAAGTCAGCTGGCCAGCGCACGCCCATGCGCGCTGGCCAGCTAACAGGGCAATGCCTTGTGTACCCTGACAAATGATTCAGCATGCCACCTGTGGCACGCATGCCATAGGTTCGCCATCCCGGGCCTAAAGTATAAATTACAGGCAATTGCCTGCAGTTCCTCAGTTCCATTTGTGAGTCAATAAAAGCTGTTGCAGCTATGCTGGTCTGGTTCTTGCCTACTGAAGCCCACAACACAATAGTCTCACATCCAAGAATTCATCCCATCCATCCTTCCCCCGACGGACTCACCTGTGACCTTCACTCCCTGGCTCCAAGAAGTCATGACCCAGCGCCCATTTATATTTTCCTCATAACTGCAAGCAAATTCCCCACTGTGGCTGAAGGTGGCATGCGGGATTCTCAGAGAGCCATTTTGAAGAGGATCTGAGGAATCATTGGAATCCTTCCTAAGACCTTCTTCCCTGGAGGTGATCTCCACCCCATCCTTGTAGAAGTGGAACTTCTTCTCTGCGTTGTCTCCTTCCGTTGAGCAGAGGAAGAGCAAGGGGTCACCTTCCTTCACCCTCTGGGACAACGGATCCACTCTCAGCTCTGGGGAAGGGGGGCCGTCTGCATAAAGAGTTCGGAGATAAATTAATGTCTACTGTGAAGCAGAGAAGTTTCCTCAAATCATCCACAGTGCCTCCTTGGCCCTAAGATACCATTTGTATGAAGCAAAGCAGCGATATTCTGTAAAAGGAGATTTAAAGTGGAAAACGAAAGAGGAAAATTTATTTTACTTTAATTTAGAGGGGAAATTACAATAAATCTTTCCTTGTTTAAAAAAAATCCTGCCTCAGGTCAAGAAACAAAAATTCCCCACTTCCCTCTCTCTCTTGCTATATTTCAGCGACTAGAAAAATCACAGGGCTCAGTTTGTTTATGACGGTTTCATTTTTGGTAAAAAGTTTGTTGTGACTTTTCTTTAACTCTCCAGCATCTAGCGACAGAATACCAAATTAGAACCTAGAGATGAAATTTTGTTGAGTTCCAGGCTGTGGCAAATAAAACAAAAAATTCTACCTATTATCTACATATATATAAAAGCCAAGTACCACTTACTCATCACAAAATCTCCAAAAGCACAAAGCCTACAAACTTGAAATGTGTCACGTATGTTCCTCTTGGCTTCTAAGGGCTTGCTAAGAAAGGATTTTTCAAAATGACCATCAGATCATTAGTATTTCTTATATAGTAATTAACACACTCTGATGCTAAGGAGTTCTACTCTCCCTCCCCATCTGAAAAGAACTCTGTTCCAATTGCTAGTTGCCTCACATTCCGTTACCTCAGTTCAAACTGGCAGATGTTCCACTCCTTTTCTCAGGAGCAGTCTGAGGCTACTTACAGTACTAAACGTCGGTACGTCACCAACATGTCTATGCTGGGAATCAGAAGGGCCACCAGAATACATAGATAGAATACACCATGCCCCACTTAATAAGCAATCACATGAGAGTCACACAGATGTGGGTTGCTCCCAATTCTGCCCAATACAGCTGAACCGGAATGGTATTTTGTCTTGGGGGTCACCTTCCTTCACCCTCTGGGACAACGGATCCACTCTCAGCACGGGGGAAGGGAGGCCGTCTACATAAAATGTTCACAAGGGAGATAAATTAATGTCTACTGTGAAGCAGAGAAGTTTCCTCAAATCATCCACAGTGCCTCCTTGGCTCTAAGGTACCATTTGTATGAAGCAAAGCAGTGATATTTTGTAAAATGAGATTTAAAGTGGGGAAAACAAGAGTGAAAATTAATTTTACTTTAACTTAAAGGGGAAATTACAATAAACCTTTTCTTGCTTTTAAAAAAAACCCTGCCGCAGGTCAAGAAACGAAACCTCCCCACTTTTCCCTCTCTTGCTGTACTGCAGTGACTATAAAAAGCACAGGGCTCAGGTTTATTTATGACAGTTTCATTTTTGGTAAAAAGTTTGTTGTGAATTTTCTTTGCTTTAACTCTGCAGGATCTAATAACAGAGTGTTAAATTAGAGCCCAGAATGGAGATTTTATTCCTGGTTGTGGCAAACAAAAAATCATACCTGTAATCTATATATATAAAAGCCAAGTACCACCCACTCATCACGAAATCTCCAGAAATGTAAAGCCTACAAACTTGAAATGTGTCAAATATGTTCCTCTTGGCTTCTACGGGCTTGCTAAGAAAGGATTTTTCAAAATGACCATCAGATCATTAGTATTTCTTATACAATAATTAACACGCTCTGACGCTAAGGAGTTCTACTCCCCCTCCCCATCTGAAAATAACTCTGTTCCAACTGCCAGTTGCCTCACATTCCGTTACCTCAGTTTAAACTGGCAGACATTCCACTCCTTCTCTCAGGAGTGGTCTGGGCCCCTTATAGTACTAAACATTGGTACCTCACCAAAATGTCTACGCCTTCCATCTATGGAACTGCTATATTTTCATAGGTTGAGCATTGGTGCTGCCTTTGATTTAAGTATTTCTCGGCAATAAATATTCATCTTACCAATGATTGAGAAGACCAACTGGTTACTGTTGGAGGAAAATTGGCGTCCACCAGATGATCCCCAGAAGAAACATGTACATACTATCTTTGTTTGGCCTGAATCCAGATCCGCAGTCTTCAGAATGAGGGTATTTTTATGGATATCTCCATGTTTGATTGGTACGTCCGATTGATCCATGCAGTAGAATATGAACGGTTTTGCAGAAGATCCCTCGGGGAGGGAGCAATATAAAGGAATCTCTTCTCCTTTGATAATGTCGGTGTGTGGAAGAGATGAGGACAGGCTGGGGGGCAGAAGAGATGAATCTGTCCGTGAAGCAAAGAAAAGAAAAAGAAGCCTTGAGTCCTTCCTTCTGATCTCTTCTTGGAACCAAATCTCTACCCAAGAACATCCACCCCGATTCCCAGAATGGCCAAAGTTAAGAAGGCAAACTCTCAGGCCCAACCCAAGAATGACAAAGAATCAACCAACCTAACAGAGGGATAGCATCAAGATGACATGAAGTGTTAACACTACTTCATAACAACTTGGTAAGACCACATTTGGAATAACGCATTCAGTTTTGATTACCACGATGTAAAAGAAATGATGTTGAGACTTAGAAAAAAGTGCAACTAAGATGATGAAAGGCCCGCAGATTAAAACATATGAAGAACGGTTGCAGGAATTGAGTTTGGCCAGTCTAGAGAAAAGAAGAAGTGTGGGGGGGGGGGCGACATGATAGCAGTCTTCCAGTATTTGAGGGGCTGCCACAAAGTGGAGGAGGGTCAACCTATTCTCCAAAGCACCAGAAGGCAGGACAAGAAACAATGGATGGAAAGTCATCAAGGAGAGAAGATACCTGGAACTAAGAAGGAATTTCTGAACAATCAGGACAATTAGTGGAAGGGCTTGCCTTCAGAGATTTGGGTGCTCCAACACTGGACGTTTTATAGAAGAGACTGGACAGCCACTTGTCAGAAATGATGTAAGGTTTCCTGCTTGAGCAGGGGGTTGGAGTAGAAGACCTCCAAGGTCTCTCCAACTGTTATTCTGTTATACTAATGGATTTGTGCAAACAGCCAAATAGACAGAATCTTGCCAGACTAAACTCATGCACTCTTTCTCCCCCAAAGTCAGGGCCCTTTCCTGAGGGACCTAGTGATGACCGATTCCTACTTTTGACCCAATTAAACTTTGGAAATCACTTGATTGCTGGGAATCAGAAGGGCCACCAGAATACATAGATAGAATACACCATGCCCCACTGAACAAGCAGTCACATGACAGTCACACAGATGTGGGTTGCTCCCAATTCTGCCCGGTACAGCTGAACCATAATAATCCATCGGGAAGATCTTTTCCCCCATAAAAAGACGGTCCTCGTAAACATTTTCTTATAGAAGACATATTATTTCTATAACTATGAATTGGCTTCTTTGCTTTTTTGTTCATTGGATGAATTTTTGAATGGTTTGATGTATATTTTCATAGGTTGAGCACTGGGGCTGCCTTTGATTTAAGCATTTCTCGACAATAAATATTAATCTTACCAATGATTGAGAAGACCAACTGGTTACTGTTGGGAGAAAGTTGGCTTCCTCCAGATGATCCCCAGAACATACATGTACATACTATCTTTGTTTGGCCTGAATCCAGATCCACAGTCTTCAGAATGAGGGTATTTTTATGGGTATCTTCATGCTTGATTGGGACGTCCGATTGATCCTTGCAGTAGAATAAGAACGATTCTGCAGAAGATCCCTCGGGGAGGGAGCAATTCAAAGGAATCTCTTCTCCTTTGATAATGACGGTGTGTGGAAGAGATGAGGACAGGCTGGGGGGCAGAAGAGCTGAATCTGTACGTGAAGCAAAGAAAAGAAAAAGAAGCCTTGAGTCCTTCCTTCTGATCTCTTCTTGGAACCAAATCTCTACCCCAGAACATCCACCCCAATTCCCAGAATGGCTCCCATCTCTAAACAGCTCTGGGGATCCTTGACTGACTGATTCTCTCTTCTCCAGGTGAGGACAATTCTATGGCCCTGCTCCCCTTCTTCTTCCTCTAAGCCAGAAGTCTTCCTGACGGATTCACTGAGAACCACTTCCAACCTTTCAACCAGGAAAAGCTTGGAAACCCCAGGAGGGTTGGAGTTTCGTTTTCTTGCATTGCAAAATCAGATCAGAGCTGGCACGGCAAGCTAGTTTGCCTCAAGAACCAGCACCGAGACCTCCTTCCTATTCTTTCATATACCTTAATATGTTAATATATCTATACTATTATTCCCCTCTTATTCCTATCTCTGTTTTAACCTTTTACACCCACACCCACCCACCCATGCTGCTGCAATATCCTAAGATGTTTCTTTTCTATTTCCCATCTTCAGCTGTTTTATTATTTATATTCCCCTTATTCGTCTGTTCTGTTTATGTTAAAGTTTCATCCTTCCTTCTTTCATCATTCAATGTACACTTCTAATGCCAATCGCAATCATTTAAAGTGCATCCATTCATATTCTTTCCAATCTTCCAATTTGTGTAGATCTATTATTAATACACACGTTTACATTAAACTATATATTTTTTCATTTTCTAATCGTTCATTGTTTGATTTTATCATTTCACCGCTAATCATATTTTATACATGTTCGATAATACCATCATTCAAGCTCTCATTTTCCAATTGATACGTAATTCTTATTCATCATTTTTTCACTCTTCCTATCTACTTATATTAAAATATTTATCCTGATGTTTATTACACTACATACAAAATAATTATCCAGTCTATTTAATACTAATATTAGTACACATTATGAAGGTATAATCCAGGAAAATCTTTTAGTCTTTTTCTCCCCTTATCCATCATCTCTTGTCCACATCCAAGCTTTTAATCTTATCTCTCTCTTTTGGCTTGTCTCCCATATTCTTCTCTGAAGTCTTTTACTCCATCTCCTTCTAAGTCTATATTCCGATTCCGTGATCTAAGAAAACCATCTAGATGCAACAACCACAACCTACATTTTTGTGAACACAAAGAAAATGTGTATGAAGGTCTCTTACCTGCTCCCAGGAGGATCCATGGAAGGACTGAAAGAGAGAAAGAGGGAAAGTGGAGTTAAGAGAAGGAGAGATGATCCCAGCCTGTGCAAGACTTTCATCCCCACCATCCTCAACTGAATCGTCTTCTCTGTATGGATGCATCAGATGAGATGAAGGAAAAAGGCTCTTCTCCCACCCATGTTCTGGCCTTTGGGGGTCACAAGAGTCCCCAAACCATTCTTATCATGTCTGGGATTAGCTTGAAGAAAAAAAAAGGATTCTATCAGGAGTATTTTCACTCCAAAATTCAGCTATTCTGATGTCTTCAGTTCTCAATCATTTGACAGGAGCAGGAAGGAGAAAGGGGGGGCCCTTATACTCAACACCCCTCAATGTGTCCCACAGAACGACCCCTTTCTTTGGTCATCCATTGCCCCAACTTCCTAATCTCTTTAATTGACTTTGAAGCTGCAGTTTTGGGTCTTCTTCTGGGTGTTTCTGGTGGGAGGAAGAGAGGCTGCTCTGCATCCACCCAAACTCCCTTTAGCTCAGATGGTCGCAAATCAAGAGACAGAATTGTGGGGAGGCAGGTAAGTGCCCCCCGTTGTTCAAATTGCACCAAGTAAGAAACAGGAAAGTTCTTGTTTGCTGAGAAAGATCTAGAATAAGAAAAGAACGTGGGAGTAAAGCAATTGTCTCTTCAGCGAGGAGGAAAGTCAGATTGAGATGGCAAGTAGAAGAAAGAGGCCCCAAACCTATCATCCAAGGGATGGTCTCCATCTTCTCTTCGGGATTCCTGGGAATCTCTTCTTGGCCTCTCTGTCCCTCTCTTCTTCCTTCCCCAGAGAGAGTCAGAGATGCGACTTCCCTTGAGTCAGTCCTCCAGCGTAATGACCGAGGGAGGACGTGCGTCATTCATTCAGCCCAGGTTGCAGCTCAGCTCCTCGGCCTTCTTCACCTCACTAAAGCCTTTCTCTGAGAAGCAGATCACTGCCCCCATCCTCTCTTGCACCCAAAGAGAATGAAAAATAAAAATAGCCATCCGGTGCGGTAAGCGGTGTGGGGTGATAAAAATAAAACGCACAAATACTTTCAAAATCATTTAATCAGAAGAGCTTTATTGCAAAAATGGCTCAAAAAACAACAACAACCCACTATGTGAAAATTCTGAATTGCCTATCACCGACAGAAAGGTCGACCCATCCAAATTTTATAGATTTGAACAAAATGCTAAGATATAGAGACTTAATTGATAGATGGGGAAACTTAAAAAACAATTGAAGAATTGGCAGAACGGAACATGAAAGTTGACTGGTTAACTTACCTTCAAATCAAAACTAAATACAATAAAGATACCAAATTATATGACATCGAAACAGAACTACATGAATTGGATAAAATTATTCAAAGCTCAGATAGAAAGATGATAGGGAGAATATATAAATTTCTCCTGAAGTATAAAATGGAAGAGGAAATTGTGAAAGAACAAACGATAAAATGGGCGCAGAACTTTGGCTATAATATTGAATTAGACAAATGGGAAAAATTTTGGGGAAGAAACTTAAAAATGACACTCTCAGTTGCGTACAAGGAAAACCAATACAAAATGTTTTATAGATGGCACCTGGCACCAAAAATGTTTGCTAAAATCTCAACAAATACCTCCCAAATGTTGGAAATGCAAATCGATATACGGAATGTATTACCATTTATGGTGGACCTGTGAGGAGGCTAAAAAAATCTGGAAAAAGACCAAAAATTGGCAAAAAGATTTTTACAGTAATGTACTAAAGGCTGGATATCCACCATCTCCAGGATAAATCCAAAAGAAGAATCCGAAAAATAACAGGATGTGAGATAGTAAAAAAGGTTATCCACTTAGGAGTGTAAATTACAATTTTAAATGGGAGATTCCATAAGTATAATTATGACCATCATGGCATAAAATATAGATAGAGATGGATAAATGGGAGAACTTACAATAGTTTTTGCTGGGAAGGATAATAGTAGTAAAATGAAAGTCTTGTTTAAGTTTTTATTTTCTCTTTAAATGATACCAAGATGTTCTAGTTAGTTAGCTTATGTTAGTGTATGATTGTTAAATGTTTATACCCTGTATTTTGTTCTGGGAAGTTGCGGGGGGAGGGAGGGTTGGAGGGGTGGCAGGGTTGGGGTGGAGGGATGGAAGGGGAAGGGGAAATATCTGTAAATTTTACTAAAACTTTTCGATAATAAAAAAAAAGAATGATATCAAGGCCTAATAAGTCACTGGGCCAAGAGAGACACATTTTGCTGCAATCAGGGATGACTCTGCTGCCTCCTTTTGGATTGGGGCACAACTTCACTGTACAACATCCTCTCTTCTTCCGGTGGTGTAAGACGGTTCTTCCTTGTTGGTCCAGGAGCAGACCAAATGGAGGAGTCTTGGATGCAGCTGTAGGTGGCCTCAGAGTTTTGGGGAAATTTAGTGAAAGAACAGGCACTGTTCACACATCCAATCTCCTGCAGCCGAGGAACCTATTGAGAACAAGGGGTTTCTCCATCAGTTTCCAGCTCTTTAGAAATAAATAAGGTTGACTGGTCTGCTACAGCCAAGAATGATTCCCAGCCCATCAGGTGAAGACACTTAGGGAAGATGTTCAGAAAGATCAAGGCTTAAAGGAGGTAAATCCTGCTTGAGTTTCAGGGTCAGAGTTCAGCTATCTACGAAGACTACAACAAGGTGGTTCAGGCACTCTAAAGCCAATCTGCATCACCCTTGTCTCTGCACAAAGACAGTTGGGTGGCTCCAGAGGAGACCCTCAGTGGGGATCCCAGGAACCCGGCTTCACTTGTCAAGACCCTTCCCCGTGGACCCTGATTAAAGTCACCTATGAATCCCATCACCTACCTTGACAGGCGAGGGTGTGGCTGCTCTTGCTGCTTGAGGCTCCATCCCTCCATCATTCCTTTCCTCTTTTTGAGATTGTCCCTGGGCGGGAGATTCTTCCAATAGAACAATAAAAATAAGGATGAAACTACTACTTTCTACCATCCTCATGTGTTATCTTCCCAGATGATATGATCTCTCATATTCATGCTTGGTTCTCCTTTCTTGCTTCCCTGGAGGGCTATCTAGGATTCCAGATAAGGGGACTCTTGAACCCAAACCCTTCATTAATCAAACTCATCAAGGAGAGAAGCAACTTAGAACTGAGGAGGAACTTCCTGACAGTGAGAACAATTAATCAGTGGAACAGAAGTTGCCTCCAGAAGTTGTGAATGCCCCAACACTGGAAGTCTTTAAGAAGATGTTGGAGAGCCAATTGTCTGGAATGGTATAAGGTTTCCTGCCTAGGCAGGGGGTTGGACTAGAAGACCTCCAAGGTCCCTTCCAACTCTGCTATTGTATTGTATTACTTACTGCTCTTCTTCTTCCAGCAATAAAAGGCAAAAGGAACCAGCAGGATTATAAGGGGAGGTGCCACCCAGGAATATCTCCATATAAGGTCTGAATCTTGGGTCCAAACTGGTTTGACCAATAAAGAAGAAGTATGAATTAGTATAATAATAATAATAATAATAATAATAATAATAATAATAATAATAATAATAATAATAATAATAATAATAATAATAATAATAATAATAATGGTAATAGTAATAATAATAATAATAATTTTATTTGATTAGCCGCAACCCTCTCCCGAAGGACTCGGGGCGGCGTACAATCAAAGCAAATAAAATACAGATAAAGACAACATACATACATAAAAAACAAAGACATATACATGTGCATGGAGGAGGTAGATTAATAAGTGAAGACAATTAAAAAACACAATTTAAAATCCCATTAAATAAAAATTACCAATTAAAAAACCCGTCAGGAGCGTTATGAAGTTATGGTTGAGCCAGGCCAGCTATTTGGAATAGGTGGGTCTTGAGCTTTATACGGAAGGAGCGGAGGTCAGTAGTGGTCCTAATATCCGGAGGGAGGTCATTCCACAGGGCTGGGCCTGCCACAGAGAAGGCTCTGCTCCTAGGCGCCGCCCCTCGGCACTGTCTGGTGGACGGCACCTGGAGAAGTCCCTCTCTATGCGAGCGGATGGGTCGTAGGGATGTATGGGGCAGAATACGATCCCGCAGGAAACTAGGTCCTGAGCCATGGAGCGCTTTAAAGATCGTAATCAAGACCTTGAAACGCACCTGATAGACCACAGGAAGCCAGTGCAGTTCGCGCAGGAGAGGTGTCACATGGGAGTACCTAGTACTCCTCATAATCACCCGCGTGGCCGCATTCTGGACCAACTGCAGTCTCCGAGTGCATTTCAAGGGAAGCCCCATGTAGAGAGCGTTGCAGTAGTCCAGGCGAGACGTCACCAGCGCATGGGTGACCGTGCGTAGGGCGTCCCGGTCCAATAGGGGGCGCAATTGGCGCACCAGGCGAACCTGGTGGAACGCCCCCCTGGCCACGGCTGTCACATGGTCATCCATGGACAGCCTGGCATCCAGGAGGACGCCCAAATTGCGCGCCCGCTCCACGGGGGCGAGTTGAATGCCCCCAATGGCCAGAGATGGAATTAACTGGTTGAACCGGGGGGCCGGAACCCACAGCCAGTCCGTCTTGGAAGGGTTTCTAATCCAAACGTCTTAGATGTTCTTTAAGGTTTGGATCATATGAAATCTATAATTGAAATAACCATCTCTTACAGCAAACTCTCGATTTTTCATGGACCTCGCCAGGAAATTTTCTTAGCAACCCCACAGAAGCCATTTGCCTTTCTCCAGGCCTTTCTTTGTCCTTCCTAGTTTAGCCTATGGTGGTGGGACTTCCTGATGGTCTCTGTTATGTACTGAATGTATATAGTTGCGGTAACTGTGCTAAAGTGAAACTAACCTTTAGATGACCCTGTTAACTGTGCTAAAGTGAAACTAACCTTTAGATGACCCTGTTAATTGTGCTAAAATGAAACTAACCTTTCGATGACCCTGTTAACTGTGCTAAAGTGAAACTAACCTTTCGATGACCCTAAACTGTTAACTGTGCTAAAGTGAAACTAACCTTTAGATGACTCTAACTGTTAATTGTGCTAAAGTGAAACTAACCTTTAGATGACACTAAACTGTTAATTGTGCTAAAGTGAAACTAACCTTTAGATGAACTGAACTGTTAACTGTGCTAAAGTGAAGCTAACCTTTAGATGACCCTAACTGTTAACTGTGCTAAAGTGAAACGAACCTTTAGATGACCTCAACTGGTTTGGAGGGAAATGTAGAACATTAATATTTGGGCGGGCTTTTTCTAGTTCTATGATTGGTTAAGGCCTTGTGGGCCTAGAGCAGCGATGGTAAACCTTTTTTGGCTCACATGCCAAAAGCAAGGGGAAGCACGGGGGGTGTGTGTGTGTGCAGGCATGCCACACCCATAATGCAATGCGTGACCCCCAGCACGCATGACAGGCGCAACCCCTCCATTTTTTCATGCTTTTTTCGCCCTCCCCAGGCTCTAGAGGCTTTATAGGAGTCTGGGGAGGGTGAAAACAGTCCCCTCCATCCCCCGGAGTCCCTCCAGAGGCTTCAGAAGCTTCCCTGAAGCCTCCGCAGCACAAAAAATCCAGCTTTATGGGCAAACCGGAAGTTCAGGAACAGACTTCCATTTTGCTCATACTACCGGTTTAAGCCTCCCGGAGCCTTCCAGAGGCTTCCCTGAAGGATCTGGAGGACAAAACAATGACCGCTCCCGTAGGGCCAGTTTTTTGTGCTCCGGAGGCTTCAGGGAAGCTCCTGAAGCCTCCGGAGGGCCTCCGAGGGGGCCAGGGAGGTTGTTTTCGCCCTCCCCAAGCTCCTATAAAGCCTCTGGAGCCTGGGGAGGGTGAAAAATGGCCTCACAAAAAGGCTAAAGTCAGCTGGCCAGCGCACGCCCATGCGCGCTGGCCAGCTAACAGGGCAATGCCTTGTGTACCCTGACAAATGATTCAGCATGCCACCTGTGGCACGCATGCCATAGGTTCGCCATCCCGGGCCTAAAGTATAAATTACAGGCAATTGCCTGCAGTTCCTCAGTTCCATTTGTGAGTCAATAAAAGCTGTTGCAGCTATGCTGGTCTGGTTCTTGCCTACTGAAGCCCACAACACAATAGTCTCACATCCAAGAATTCATCCCATCCATCCTTCCCCCGACGGACTCACCTGTGACCTTCACTCCCTGGCTCCAAGAAGTCATGACCCAGCGCCCATTTATATTTTCCTCATAACTGCAAGCAAATTCCCCACTGTGGCTGAAGGTGGCATGCGGGATTCTCAGAGAGCCATTTTGAAGAGGATCTGAGGAATCATTGGAATCCTTCCTAAGACCTTCTTCCCTGGAGGTGATCTCCACCCCATCCTTGTAGAAGTGGAACTTCTTCTCTGCGTTTTCTCCTTCCGTTGAGCAGAGGAAGAGCAAGGGGTCACCTTCCTTCACCCTCTGGGACAACGGATCCACTCTCAGCTCTGGGGAAGGGGGGCCGTCTGCATAAAGAGTTCGGAGATAAATTAATGTCTACTGTGAAGCAGAGAAGTTTCCTCAAATCATCCACAGTGCCTCCTTGGCCCTAAGATACCATTTGTATGAAGCAAAGCAGCGATATTCTGTAAAATGAGATTTAAAGTGGAAAACAAAAGAGGAAAATTTATTTTACTTTAATTTAGAGGGGAAATTACAATAAATCTTTCCTTGTTTAAAAAAAATCCTGCCTCAGGTCAAGAAACAAAAATTCCCCACTTCTCTCTCTCTCTTGCTATATTTCAGCAACTAGAAAAATCACAGGGCTCAGTTTGTTTATGACGGTTTCATTTTTGGTAAAAAGTTTGTTGTGACTTTTCTTTAACTCTCCAGCATCTAGCGACAGAATGCCAAATTAG
The DNA here is from genome assembly GCF_964273705.1 of Natrix helvetica. Lineage (NCBI taxonomy): Eukaryota > Metazoa > Chordata > Lepidosauria > Squamata > Natricidae > Natrix > Natrix helvetica. The sequence goes on along the minus strand of NC_138554.1, from coordinate 3,008,587 downwards.
AACCTAGAGTGGAAATTTTGTTGAGTTCCAGACTGTGGCAAACAAAACAAAAAATTCTACCTGTAATCTACATATATATAAAAGCCAAGTACCACTTACTCATCACAAAATCTCCAAAACCACAATGCCTACAAACTTGAAATGTGTCACGTATGTTCCTCTTGGCTTCTACGGGCTTGCTAAGAAAGGATTTTTCAAAATGACCATCAGATCATTAGTATTTCTTATACAGTAATTAACACACTCTGATGCTAAGGAGTTCTACTCTCCCTCCCCATCTGAAAAGAACTCTGTTGCAATTGCTAGTTGCCTCACATTCCGTTACCTCAGTTCAAACTGGCAGATGTTCCACACCTTTTCTCAGGAGCAGTCTGAGGCTACTTACAGTACTAAACGTCGGTACGTCACCAACATGTCTATGCTGGGAATCAGAAGGGCCACCAGAATACATAGATAGAATACACCATGCCCCACTTAACAAGCAATCACATGAGAGTCACACAGATGTGGGTTGCTCCCAATTCTGCCCAATACAGCTGAACCGGAATGGTATTTTGTCCTGGGGGTCACCTTCCTTCACCCTCTGGGACAACGGATCCACTCTCAGCACGGGGGAAGAGAGGCCGTCTGCATAAAATGTTCACAAGGGAAATAAATTAATGTCTACTGTGAAGCAGAGAAGTTTCCTCAAATCATCCACAGTGCCTCCTTGGCCCTAAGGTACCATTTGTATGAAGCAAAGCAGTGATATTTTGTAAAATGAGATTTAAAGTGGGGAAAACAAGAGTGAAAATTAATTTTACTTTAACTTAGAGGGGAAATTACAATAAACCTTTTCTTGCTTTAAAAAAAAACCTGCCTCAGGTCAAGAAACAAAACCTCCCCACTTTTCCCTCTCTTGCTGTACTGCAGTGACTATAAAAAGCACAGGGCTCAGGTTTATTTATGACAGTTTCATTTTTGGTAAAAAGTTTGTTGTGAATTTTCTTTGCTTTAACTCTGCAGGATCTAATAACAGAGTGTTAAATTAGAGCCCAGAATGGAGATTTTATTCCTGGTTGTGGCAAACAAAAAATCATACCTGTAATATATATATATAAAAGCCAAGTACCACCCACTCATCACGAAATCTCCAGAAACGTAAAGCCTACAAACTTGAAATGTGTCACATATGTTCCTCTTGGCTTCTACGGGCTTGCTAAGAAAGGATTTTTCAAAATGACCATCAGATCATTAGTATTTCTTATACAATAATTAACACGCTCTGACGCTAAGGAGTTCTACTCTCCCTCCCCATCTGAAAAGAACTCTGTTCCAACTGCCAGTTGCCTCACATTCTGTTACCTCAGTTCAAACTGGCAGACATTCCACTCCTTCTCTCAGGAGTGGTCTGGGCCCCTTATAGTACTAAACATTGGTACCTCACCAAAATGTCTATGCCTTCCATCTATGGAACTGCTATATTTTCATAGGTTGAGCATTGGTGCTGCCTTTGATTTAAGTATTTCTCGGCAATAAATATTCATCTTACCAATGATTGAGAAGACCAACTGGTTACTGTTGGAGGAAAATTGGCGTCCACCAGATGATCCCCAGAAGAAACATGTACATACTATCTTTGTTTGGTCTGAATCCAGATCCGCAGTCTTCAGAATGAGGGTATTTTTATGGATATCTCCATGTTTGATTGGTACGTCCGATTGATCCATGCAGTAGAATATGAACGGTTTTGCAGAAGATCCCTCCGGGAGGGAGCAATTTAAAGGAATCTCTTCTCCTTTGATAATGTCAGTGTGTGGAAGAGATGAGGACAGGCTGGGGGGCAGAAGAGATGAATCTGTCCGTGAACCAAAGAAAAGAAAAAGAAGCCTTGAGTCCTTCCTTCTGATCTCTTCTTGGAACCAAATCTCTACCCAAGAACATCCACCCCGATTCCCAGAATGGCCAAAGTTAAGAAGGCAAACTCTCAGGCCCAACCCAAGAATGACAGAGAATCAACCAACCTAACAGAGGGATAGCATCAAGATGACATGAAGTGTTAACACTACTTCATAACAACTTGGTAAGACCACATTTGGAATAACGCATTCAGTTTTGATTACCACAATGTAAAAAAAATGATGTTGAGACTTAGAAAAAAGTGCAACTAAGATGATGAAAGGCCCGCAGGTTAAAACATACGAAGAACGGTTGCAGGAATTGAGTTTGGCCAGTCTAGAGAAAAGAAGAAGTGGGGGGGGGCATGATAGCAGTCTTCCAGTATTTGAGGGGCTGCCACAAAGTGGAGGAGGGTCAACCTATTCTCCAAAGCACCAGAAGGCAGGACAAGAAACAATGGATGGAAAGTAATCAAGGAGAGAACCAACCTAGAACTAAGGAGGAATTTCTTAACAATCAGGACAATTAGTGGAAGGGCTTGCCTTCAGAGATTTGGGTGCTCCAACACTGGGCGTTTTATAGAAGAGACTGGACAGCCACTTGTCAGAAATAATGTAAGGTTTCCTGCTTGAGCAGCGGGTTGGAGTAGAAGACCTCCAAGGTCTCTCCAACTGTTATTCTGTTATACTAATGGATTTGTGCAAACAGCCAAATAAACAGAATCTTGCCAGACTAAACTCATGCACTCTTTCTCCCCCAAAGTCAGGGCCCTTTCCTGATGGACCTAGTGATGACCGATTCCTACTTTTGACCCAATTAAACTTTGGAAATCACTTGATTGCTGGGAATCAGAAGGGCCACCAGAATACATAGATAGAATACACCATGCCCCACTGAACAAGCAGTCACATGACAGTCACACAGATGTGGGTTGCTCCCAATTCTGCCCGGTACAGCTGAACCATAATAATCCATCGGGAAGATCTTTTCCCCCATAAAAAGACGGTCCTCGTAAACATTTTCTTATAGAAGACATATTATTTCTATAACTATGAATTGGCTTCTTTGCTTTTTTGTTCATTGGATGAATTTTTGAATGGTTTGATGTATATTTTCATAGGTTGAGCACTGGGGCTGCCTTTGATTTAAGCATTTCTCGACAATAAATATTCATCTTACCAATGATTGAGAAGACCAACTGGTTACTGTTGGGAGAAAGTTGGCTTCCTCCAGATGATCCCCAGAACATACATGTACATACTATCTTTCTTTGGCCTGAATCCAGATCCACAGTCTTCAGAATGAGGGTATTTTTATGGGTATCTTCATGCTTGATTGGGACGTCCGATTGATCCTTGCAGTAGAATATGAACGATTGTGCAGAAGATCCCTCGGGGAGGGAGCAATTCAAAGGAATCTCTTCTCCTTTGATAATGACGGTGTGTGGAAGAGATGAGGACAGGCTGGGGGGCAGAAGAGCTGAATCTGTCCGTGAAGCAAAGAAAAGAAAGAGACGCCATTCCTTCGTTCTGATCTCTTCTTGGAACCAAATCTCTACCCCAGAACATCCACCCCGATTCCCAGAATGTCTCCCATCTCTAAACAGCTCTGGGGATCCTTGACTGACTGATTCTCTCTTTTCCAGGTGAGGACAATTCTATGGCCCTGCTCCCCTTCTTCTTCCTCTAAGCCAGAAGTCTTCCTGACGGATTCACTGAGAACCACTTCCAACCTTTCAACCAGGAAAACCTTGGAAACCCCAGGAGGGTTGGAGTTTCATTTTCTTGCACCGCAAAATCAGATCAGAGCTGGCACGGCAAGCTAGTTTGCCTCAAAAACCAGCGCTGAGACCTCCTTCCTATTCTTTCATATACCTTAATATGTTAATATATCTATACTATTATTCCCCTCTTATTTCTATCTCTGTCTTAACCTTTTACACCCACACCCACCCACCCATGCTGCTGCAATATCCTAAGATGTTTCTTTTCTATTTCCCATCTTCAGCTGTTTTATTATTTATATTCCCCTTATTCGTCTGTTCTGTTTATGTTAAAGTTTCAACCTTCCTTCTTTCATTATTCAATGTACACTTCTAATGCCAATAGCAATCATTTGGGCATTTAACGTGCATCTATTCATACTCTTTCCAATCCTCCAATTTATGTAGTTAATACACATGTTTACATTAAACTATATATTTTTCATTTTCTAATCGTTTATTGTTTGATTTTATCATTTCACCGCTAATCATATTTTATACATGTTCGATAATACCATCATTCAAGCTCTCATTTTCCAATTGATACGTGATTCGTATTCATCATTTTTTTCATAGTTCCCTTATTTCACTCTTCATATCTATTTATATTAAAATATTTATCCTGATGTTTAGTACACTACATACAAAATAATTATCCAGTCTAAATAATTCTAATATTAGTACACGTTATGAAGGTATAATCCTGGAAAATCTTTTAGTCTTTTTCTCCCCTTATCCATCATCTCTTGTCCACATCCAAGCTTTTAATCTTATCTCTCTCTTTTGGCTTGTCTTCCATATTCTTCTCTTAGGTCTTTTACTCCATCTCCTTCTAAGTCTATATTCCGATTCCGTGATCTAAGAAAACCATCCAGATGCAACAAATAAAGTGTGTATTAAAGTGTGTAAGTGAGGGTCTCTTACCTGTTCCCAGGAGGATCCATGGAAAGACTGAAAGAGAGAAAGAGGGAAGGTGGAGTTAAGAGAAGGAGAGATGATCCCAGCCTGTGCAAGACTTTCATCTCCACCATCCTCAACTGAATCTTCTTCTCTGTATGGATGCATCAGATGAGATGAAGGAAAAAGGCTCTTCTCCCACCCATGTTCTGGCCTTTGGGGAGCCACAAGAGTCCCCAAACCATCCTTATCATGTCTGGGATTATCTTGAAGAACAAAAAAGGATTCTATCAGGAGTATTTTCACTCCAAAATTCAGCTATTCTGATGTCTTCAGTTCTCAGTCGTTTGACAGGAGCAGGAAGGAGAAAGGGGGGGGGCTCCTTATACTCAACACCCCTCAATGTGTCCCACAGAATGACCCCTTTCTTTCCTCATCCATTGCCCCAACTTCCTAATCTCTTTAATTGACTTTGAAGCTGCAGTTTTGGGTCTTTTTCTAGGTGTTTCTGGTGGGGGGAAGAGAGACTGCCCTGCATCCACCCAAACTCCCTTTAGCTCAGATGGTCGTAAATCAAGAGACACAATTGTGGGGAGGCAGGTAAGTGCCCCCCGTTGTTCAAATTACACCAAAGTAAGAAACAGGAAAGTTCTTGTTTGCTGAGAAAGACCTAGAATAAGAAAAGAACGTGGGAGTAAAGCAATTGTCTCTTCAGCGAGGAGGAAAGTCAGATTGAGATGGCAAGTAGAAGAAAGAGGCCCCAAACCTATCATCCAAGGGATGGTCTCCATCTTCTCTTCGGGATTCCTGGGAATCTCTTCTTGGCCTCTCTGTCACTCTCTTCTTCCTTCCTCAGAGAGAGTCAGAGATGCGACTTCCCTTGAGTCAGTCCTCCAGCGTAATGACCGAGGGAGGACGTGCGTCATTCATTCAGCCCAGGTTGCAGCTCAGCTCCTCGGCCTTCTTCCCCTCACTAAAGCCTTTTCTCTGAGAAGCAGTTCACTGCCCCCATCCTCTCTTGCACCCAAAGAGAATGAAAAATAAAAATAGCCATCCGGTGCGGTAAGAGGTGTGAGATGATAAAAATAAAACGCACAAATACTTTTAAAATCATTTTATCAGAAGAGCGTTATTGCAAAAATGGCTCAATTTTTTTTAAAAAAAACCCCACTATGTGAAAATTCCGAATTGGCTATCACCGACAGAAAGGTCGACCCATCCAAATTTTATAGATTTGAACAAAATGCTAAGATATGGAGACTTAATTGATAGACGGGGAAACTTAAAAAACAATTGAAGAATTGGCAGAACGGAACATGAAAGTTGACTGGCTAACTTAACTTCAAATCAAAACTAAATACAATAAAGATACCAAATTATATGACATCGAAACAGAACCACACGAATTGGATAAAATCATTCAAAGCTCAGATAGAAAGATGATAGGGAGAATATATAAATTTCTCCTGAAGTATAAAATGGAAGAGGAAATTGTGAAAGAACAAACGATAAAATGGGCGCAGAACTTTGGATCTAATATTGAATTAGACAAATGGGAAAAATTTTGGGGAACAAACAAAAATGACACTCTCAGTTGCATACAAGGAAAACCAATACAAAATGTTTTATAGATGGCACCTGGCACCAAAAATGTTTGCTAAAATCTCAACAAATACCTCCCAAATGTTGGAAATGCAAATCGATATACGGAATGTATTACCATTTATGGTGGACCTGTGAGGAGGCTAAAAAAATCTGGAAAAAGACCAAAAATTGGCAAAAAGATTTTTACAGTAATGTACTAAAGGCTGGATATCCACCATCTCCAGGATAAATCCAAAAGAAGAATCCGAAAAATAACAGGATGTAAGATAGTAAAAAAGGTTATCCACTTAGGAGTGTATATTACAATTTTAAAAGGGAGATTCCATAAGTATAATTATGACCATCATGGCATAAAATATAGATAGAGATGGATAAATGGGAGAACTTACAATAGTTTTTACTGGGAAGGATAATAGTAGTAAAGTGAAAGTCTTGTTTAAGTTTTTATTTTCTCTTTAAATGATACCAAGATTTTTTAAAAAGGAGGAAAAAAGATGCAAATTTGGAAGAATGGTAGAAAGGTATTGATAATTTTGTTTGATAATGATGGGAATATGGGAAAAGATTTGGGTAAGAAATGAAAAATTTATGCAAGATTAAAACTTGATAGAGAGTTTTTATAAGATGTTTTATAGATGGTTTTTAGATCTTAAAAAGTTAGCTTGTGTGTATCCCAATTTATAATTTAAATGTTAGAAACGTGATTGTGTTGATGCTATCTATTATTATGTATGGTGGATTTGTAAAGAAGCTAAAGCATTTTGGATAAAAAAATATGGTGGATTACTTAAAATATTCTCAAAAAGAGGATAGAGTTCACTCTTCAGTTGTTTTTGCCAGGTATAATTACAGACTGTACAATTATAGAGACTAATTTGATTCTGAATGTAATAATGGCAACACGATTGCTGGAAGAAGTAAGAGCTGATTACTATTCAAGATTGGACGTTAAAACTAGCAAATTTAGCAGAGACAGCTAAAATTTCAGCATATTGGAAAGACTACTCAAAGGAGAAACACAAGTTGGAATGGAGAAGATGGATTGACTATATTCAAAATAAACTTAGGACTAAGGAACTTCAGTTAGATTATGAATGAATAAGGAATGTTATAGTTTATACAAATTTAGCTGAATAAAAGGGGAGTTAATGTACAAGAGGGAGGCAAGATGTTATAGTTAGTTAGCTTATGTTAGTGTATGATTGTTAAATGTTTATACCCTGTATTTTGCTCTGGGAAGTTGCGGGGAGGGAGGGTTGGAGGGCTGGCAGGGTTGGGGTGGAGGGAGGGAAGGGGAAGGGGAAATATCTGTAAATTTTACTAAAACTTTTCGATAATAAAAAAAGAATGATATCTAGGCCTAATAAGTGACTGGGCCAAGAGAGACACATTTTGCTGCAATCAGGGATGACTCTGCTGCCTCCTTTTGGATTGAGGCACAACCTCACTGTACAACATCTTCTCTTCTTCCTGTGGTGTAAGACGGTTCTTCCTTGTTGGTCCAGGAGCAGACGAAATGAAGGAGTCTTGGATGCAGCTGTAGGTGGCCTCAGAGTTTTGGGGAAATTTAGTGAAAGAACAGGCACTGTTCACACATCCAGTCTCCTGCAGCCGAGGATCCTATTGAGAACAAGGGGTTTCTCCATCAGTTTTCAGCTCTTTAGAAATAAATAAGATTGACTGGTCTGCTACAGCCAAGAAAGATTCCAAGCCCAACAGGTGAAGACACTTAGGGAAGATGTTCAGAAAGATCAAGGCTTAAAGGAGGTAAATCCTGCTTGAGTTTCAGGGTCAGAGTTCAGCTATCTACGAAGACTACAACAAGGTGGTTCAGGCACTCTAAAGCCCATCTGCATCACCCTTGTCTCTACACAAAGACAGTTGGGTGGCTCCAGAGGAGACCCTCAGTGGGGATCCCAGGAACCCGGCTTCACTTGTCAAGACCCTTCCCCGTGGACCCTGATTAAAGTCACCTATGAATCCCATCACCTACCTTGACAGGCGAGGGTGTGGCTGCTCTTGCTGCTTGAGGCTCCATCCCGCCATCATTTCTTTCCTCTTTTTGAGATTGTCCCTGAGAGGGAGATTCTTCAAATAGAATAATAAAAATAAGGATGAAACTACTACTTTCTACCATCCTCATGTGTTATCTTCCCAGATGATATGATCTCTCATATTCATGCTTGGTTCTACTTTCTTGCTTCCCTGGAGGGCTATCTAGGATTCCAGATAAGGGGACTCTTGAACCCAAACCCTTCATTAATCAAACTAATCAAGGAGAGAAGCAACTTAGAACTGAGGATGAACTTCCTGACAGTTAGAACAATTAATCAGTGGAACAGAAGTTGCCTCCAGAAGTTGTGAATGCCCCAACACTGGAAGTCTTTAAGAAGATGTTGGAGAGCCATTTGTCTGGAATGGTATAAGGTTTCCTGGCTAGGCAGGGGGTTGGACTAGAAGACCTCCAAGGTCCCTTCCAACTCTGCTATTGTATTGTATTACTTACTGCTCTTCTTCTTCCAGCAATAAAAGGCAAAAGGAACCAGCAGAATTATAAGAGGAAGCGCCACCCAGGAATATCTCCATATAAGGTCTGAATCTTGGGTCCAAACTGGTTTGACCAATAAAGAAGAAGGATGAATTAGTATTTCTAATCCAAACATCTTAGATGTTCTTCAAGGTTTGGATCATATGAAATCTATAATTGAAATAACCATCTCTTACAGCAAACTCTCGATTTTTCATGGACCTCGCCAGGGAATTTTCTTAGCAACCCCACAGAATCCATTTGCCTTTCTCCAGGCCTTTCTTTATCCTTCCTAGTCTAGCCTATGGTGGTGGGACTTCCTGATGGTCTCTGTTATGTATTGAATGTATATAGTTGCGGTAACTGTGCTAAAGTGAAACTAACCTTTAGATGACTCTGTTAACTGTGCTAAAGTCAGCTGGCCAGCTAACAGGGCAATGCCTCGTGTACCCTGACAAATGGTTCAGCGTGCCACCTGTGGCACGCATGCCATAGGTTCGCCATCCCGGGCCTAAAGTATAAATCACAGGCAATTGCCTGCAGTTCCTCAGTAACATTTGTGAGTCAATAAAAGCTGTTGCAGCTATGCTGGTCTGGTTCTTGCCTACTCAAGCCCACAACACAATAGTCTCACATCCAAGAATTCATCCCATCCATCCTTCCCCTGACGGGCTCACCTGTGACCTTCACTCCCTGGCTCCAAGAAGTCATGACCCAGCGCCCATTTATATTTTCCTCATAACTGCAAGCAAATTCCCCACTGTGGTTGAAGGTGGCATGCGGGATTCTCAGAGAGCCATTTTGAAGAGGATCTGAGAGATCACTGGACTCCTTCCTAAGACCTTCATAGCTGCTGGTGATCTCCACCCCATCCTTGTAGAAGTGGAACTTCTTCTCTGCGTTGTCTCCTTCCGTTGAGCAGAGGAAGAGCAAGGGGTCACCTTCCTTCACCCTCTGGGAGAACGGATCCACTCTCAGCACGGGGGAAGGGAGGCCGTCTGCATAAAATGTTCACAAGGGAGATAAATTAATGTCTACTGTGAAGCAGAGAAGTTTCCTCAAATCATCCACAGTGCCTCCTTAGCCCTAAGATACCATTTGTATGAAGCAAAGCAGCGATATTTTGTAAAATGAAATTTAAAGTGGGTAAAACAAGAGTGGAAAATTAATTTTACTTTGACTTAGAGGGGAAATTACAATAAACCTTTTCTTGTTTTTTTTAAAAAAAAACCTGCCTCAGGTCAAGAAACAAAACCTCCCCATTTTTCCCTCTCTTGCTGTACTGCAGTGACTATAAAAACATCAGGGCTCAACTTGGTTTATGACGGTTTCATTTTTGGTAAAAAGTTTGTTGTGAATTTTCTTTGCTTTAACTCTCCAGGATCTAATAACAGAGTGTTAAATTAGAGCCTAGAATGGAGTTTTTATTCCTGGTTGTGGCAAACAAAAAATCATACCTGTAATCTATATATATAAAATCCAAGTACCACCCACTCATCACGAAATCTCCAGAACCGTAAAGCCTACAAACTTGAAATGTGTCACATATGTTCCTCTTGGCTTCTATGGGCTTGCTAAGAAAGGATTTTCAAAATCATTTGTATTTCTTATACAATAATTAACACGCTCTGACGCTAAGGAGTTCTACTCTCCCTCCCCATCTGAAAAGAACTCTGTTCCAACTGCCAGTTGCCTCACATTCCGGTACCTCAGTTCAAACTGGCAGACGTTCCACTCCTTCTCTCAGGAGTGGTCTGGGCCCCTTATAGTACTAAACATTGGTACCTCACCAAAATGTCTACGCCTTCCATCTATGGAACTGCTATATTTTCATAGGTTGAGCATTGGTGCTGCCTTTGATTTAAGTATTTCTTGGCAATAAATATTCATCTTACCAATGATTGAGAAGACCAACTGGTTACTGTTGGGAGGAAATTGGCTTCCTCCAGATGATCCCCAGAACATACATGTACATACTATCTTTGTTTGACCTGAAACCAGATCCGTAGTCTTCAGAATGAGGGTATTTTTAGGGGTATCTTCATGTTTGATTGGTACGTCCGATTGATCCTTGCAGTAGAATATGAACGATTTTGCAGAAGATCCCTCGGGGAGGGAGCAATTTAAAGGAATCTCTTCTCCTTTGATAATGACGGTGTGTGGAAGAGATGAGGACAGGTTGGCGGGCAGAAGAGCTGAATCTGTCCCTGAACCAAAGAAAAGAAAAAGAACCCTTGAGTCCTTCCTTCTGATCTCTTCTTGGAACCAAATCTCTACCCCAGAACATCCACTCCGATTCCCAGAATGGCTCCCATCTCTAAACAGCTCTGGGGATCCTTGACTGACCGATTCTCTCTTCTCCAGGTGAGGACAATTCTATGGCCCTGCTCCCCTTCTTCTTCCTCTAAGCCAGAAGTCTTCCTGACGGATTCACTGAGAACCACTTCCAACCTTTCAACCAGGAAAACCTTGGAAACCCCAGGAGGGTTGGAGTTTCGTTTTCTTGCATTGCAAAATCAGATCAGAGCTGGCACAGCAAGCTAGTTTGCCTCAAGAACCAGCGCTGAGACCTCCTTCCTATTCTTTCATATACCTTAATATGTTAATATAGCTATACTATTATTCCCCTCTTATTTCTATCTCTGTCTTAACCTTTTACACCCACACCCACCCACCCATGCTGCTGCAATATCCTAAGATGTTTCTTTTCTATTTTCCATCTTCAACTGTTTTATTATTTATATTCCCCTTATTCGTCTGTTCTGTTTATGTTAAAGTTTCATCCTTCCTTCTTTCATCATTCAATGTACACTTCTAATGCCAATCGCAATCATTTAAAGTGCATCCATTCATATTCTTTCCAATCTTCCAATTTGTGTAGATCTACTATTAATACACACGTTTACATTAAACTATATTTTTTTCATTTTCTAATCGTTCATTGTTTGATTTTATCATTTCACTGCTAATCATATTTTATACATGTTCGATAATACCATCATTCAAGCTCTCACTTTCCAATTGATACGTGATTCTTATTCATCATTTTTTTCATAATTCCCTTATTTACTCTTCCTATCTATTTATATTAAAATATTTATCATGATGTTTATTACACTACATACAAAATAATTATCCAGTCTATATAATTCTAATATTAGTACACGTTATGAAGGTATAATCCTGGAAAATCTTTTAGTCTTTTTCTCCCCTTATCCATCATCTCTTGTCCACATCCAAGCTTTTAATCTTATCTCTCTCTTTTGGCTTGTCTTCCATATTCTTCTCTTAAGTCTTTTACTCCATCTCCTTCTAAGTCTATATTCCGATTCCGTGATCTAAGAAAACCATCCAGATGCAACAAATAAAGTGTGTATTAAAGTGTGTAAGTGAGGGTCTCTTACCTGCTCCCAGGAGGATCCATGAAAGGACTGAAAGAGAGAAAGAGGGAAGGTGGAGTTAAGAGAAGGAGAGATGATCCAAGACTGTGCAAGATTTTCATCTCCACCATCCTCAACTGAATCTTCTTCTCTGAATGGATGCATTAGATGAGATGAAGGAAAAAGGGTCTTCTCCCACCCATGTTCTGGCCTTTGGGGGGGCCACAAGAGTCCCCAAACCATCCTTATTATGTCTGGGATTAGTTTGAAGAAAAAAATGAGACTATCAGGAGTATTTTCACTCCAAAATTCAGCTATTCTGATGTCTTCAGTTCTCAATCATTTGACAGGAGCAGGAAGGAGAACGGGGGGCTCCTTATACTCAACACCTCTCAATGTGTCCCACAGAACGACCCCTTTCTTTGCTCATCCATTGCCCCAACTTCCTAATCTCTTTAATTGACTTTGAAGCTGCAGTTTTGGGTCTTTTTCTGGGTGTTTCTGGTGGGAGGAAGAGAGACAGCCCTGCATCCACCCAAACGCCCTTTAGCTAAGATGGTCGTAAATCAAGAGACACAATTTGGGGGAGGCAGGTAAGTGCCCCCCGTTGTTCAAATTACACCAAAGTAAGAAACAGGAAAGTTCTTGTTTGCTGAGAAAGATCTAGAATAAGAAAAGAACGTGGGAGTAAAGCAATCGTCTCTTCAGCGAGGAGGAAAGTCAGATTGAGATGGCAAGTAGAAAAAAGAGGTCCCAAACCTATCATCCAAGGGATGGTCTCCATCTTCTCTTCGGGATTCCTGGGAATCTCTTCTTGGCCTCTCTGTCACTCTCTTCTTCCTTCCCCAGAGAGAGTCAGAGATGCGACTTCCCTTGAGTCAGTCCTCCAGCGTAATGACCGAGGGAGGACGTGCGTCATTCATTCAGCCCAGGTTGCAGCTCAGCTCCTCGTCCTTCTTCCCCTCACTAAAGCCTTTCTCTGAGAAGCAGTTCACTGCCCCCATCCTCTCTTGCACCCAAAGAGAATGAAAAATAAAAATAGCCATCCGGTGCGGTAAGCGGTGTGGGGTGATAAAAATAAAACGCACAAATACTTTCAAAATCATTTAATCAAAAGAGGTTTATTGCAAAAATGGCTCAAAAACAACAACAATCCACTATGTGAAGATTCTGAATTGGCTATCACCGACAGAAAGGTCGACCCATCCTAATTTTATAGATTTGAACAAAATGCTAAGATATGGAGACTTAATTGATAGACAGGGAAACGTAAAAACAGTTGAAGAATTGGCAGAACGGAACATGAAAGTTGACTGGCTAACTTAAGTTCAAATCAAAACTAAATACCATAAAGATACTAAATTATATGACATCGAAACAGAACCACACGAATTGGATAAAATCATTCAAAGCTCAGATAGAAAGATGATAGGGAGAATATATAAATTTCTCCTGAAGTATAAAATGGAAGAGGAAATTGTGAAAGAACAAACGATAAAATGGGCGCAGAACTTTGGATCTAATATTGAATTAGACAAATGGGAAAAATTTTGGGGAACAAACTTAAAAATGACACTCTCGGTTGCATACAAGGAAAACCAATACAAAATGTTTTATAGATGGCACCTGGCACCAAAAATGTTTGCTAAAATCTCAACAAATACCTCCCAAATGTTGGAAATGCAAATCGATATACGGAATGTATTACCATTTATGGTGGACCTGTGAGGAGGCTAAAAAAATCTGGAAAAAGACCAAAAATTGGCAAAAAGATTTTTACAGTAATGTACTAAAGGCTGGATATCCACCATCTCCAGGATAAATCCAAAAGAAGAATCCGAAAAATAACAGGATGTGAGATAGTAAAAAAGGTTATCCACTTAGGAGTGTATATTACAATTTTAAATGGGAGATTCCATAAGTATAATTATGACCATCATGGCATAAAATATAGATAGAGATGGATAAATGGGAGAACTTACAATAGTTTTTGCTGGGAAGGATAATAGTAGTAAAGTGAAAGTCTTGTTTAAGTTTTTATTTTCTCTTTAAATGATACCAAGATTTTTTAAAAAGGAGGAAAAAAGATGCAAATATGGAAGAATGGTAGAAAGGTATTTTGATAATTTTGTTTAATAATGATGGGAATATGGGAAAAGATTTGGGTCAGGAATGAAAAATTTATGCAAGATTAAAACTTGATAGAGAGTTTTTATGAGATGTTTTATAGATGGTTTTTAGATCTTAAAAAGTTAGCTTGTGTTTATCCCAATTTATATTTTAAATGTTAGAAACGTGATTGTGTTGATGGTATGTATTATTATGTATGGTGGATTTGTAAAGAAGCTAAAGCATTTTGGATAAAAAATATGGTGGATTACTTAAAATATTCTCAAAAGGAGGATAAAGTTCACTCTTCAGTTGTTTTTGCTAGGTATAATTACAGACTGTACAATTATAGAGACTAATTTGATTCTGAATTTAATAATGGCAACAAGATTGCTGGAAGAAGGAAGAATTGATTACTATTCAAGATTGGATGTTAAAAGTAGCAAATTTAGCAGACACAGCTAAAATTTCAGCATATTGGAAAGATTACTCAGAGGAGAAACACAAGTTGGAATGGAGAAGATGGATTGACTATATTCAAAATAAATTTAGGACTAAGGAACTTCAATTAGATTATGAATGAATAAGGAATGTTATAGTTTATCCAAATTTAGCTTAATAAAAGGGGAGTTAAAGTACAAGAGGGAGGCAAGATGTTCTAGTTAGTTAGCTTATCTTAGTGTATGATTGTTAAATGTTTATAGCCTGTATTTTGCTCTGGGAAGTTGCGGGGAGGGAGGGTTGGAGGGGTGGCAGGGTTGGGGTGGAGGGAGGGAAGGGGAAGGGGAAATATCTGTAAATTTTACTAAAACTTTTCGATAATAATAATAAAAAAAGAATGATATCTAGGCCTAATAAGTGACTGGGCCAAGAGAGACACATTTTGCTGCAATCAGGGATGACTCTGCTGCCTCCTTTTGGATTGGGGCACAACTTCACTGTACAACATCCTCTCTTCTTCCTGTGGTGTAAGACGGTTCTTCCTTGTTGGTCCAGGAGCAGACCAAATGGAGGAGTCTTGGATGCAGCTGTAGGTGGCCTCAGAGTTTTGGGGAAATTCAGTGAAAGAACAGGCACTGTTCACACATCCAGTCTCCTGCAGCCGAGGAACCTATTGAGAACAAGGGGTTTCTCCATCAGTTTTCAGCTCTTTAGAAATAAAGAAGATTGACTGGTCTGCTACAGCCAAGAATGATTCCCAGCCCAACAGGTGAAGACACTTAGGGAAGATGTTCAGAAAGATCAAGGCTTAAAGGAGGTAAATCCTGCTTGAGTTTCAGGGTCAGAGTTCAGCTATCTACTAAGACTACAACAAGGTGGTTCAGGCACTCTAAAGCCCATCTGCATCACCCATGTCTCTACCCAAAGACAGTTGGGTGGCTCCAGAGGAGACCCTCAGTGGGGATCCCAGGAACCCGGCTTCACTTATCAAGACCCTTCCCCGTGGACCCTGATTAAAGTCACCTATGAATCCCATCACCTACCTTGACAGGCGAGGGTGTAGCTGCTCTTGCTGCTTGAGGCTCCATCCTTCCATCATTTCTTTCCTCTTTTTGAGATTGTCCCTGAGAGGGAGATTCTTCGAATAGAATAATAAAAATAAGGATGAAACTACTACTTTCTACCATCCTCATGTGTTATCTTCCCAGATGATATGATCTCTCATATTCATGCTTGGTTCTACTTTCTTGCTTCCCTGGAGGGCTATCTAGGATTCCAGATAAGGGGACTCTTGAACCCAAACCCTTCATTAATCAAACTAATCAAGGAGAGAAGCAACTTAGAACTGAGGATGAACTTCCTGACAGTTAGAACAATTAATCAGTGGAACAGAAGTTGCCTCCAGAAGTTGTGAATGCCCCAACACTGGAAGTCTTTAAGAAGATGTTGGAGAGCCATTTGTCTGGAATGGTATAAGGTTTCCTGGCTAGGCAGGGGGTTGGACTAGAAGACCTCCAAGGTCCCTTCCAACTCTGCTATTGTATTGTATTACTTACTGCTCTTCTTCTTCCAGCAATAAAAGGCAAAAGGAACCAGCAGAATTATAAGAGGAAGCGCCACCCAGGAATATCTCCATATAAGGTCTGAATCTTGGGTCCAAACTGGTTTGACCAATAAAGAAGAAGGATGAATTAGTATTTCTAATCCAAACATCTTAGATGTTCTTCAAGGTTTGGATCATATGAAATCTATAATTGAAATAACCATCTCTTACAGCAAACTCTCGATTTTTCATGGACCTCACCAGGGAATTTTCTTAGCAACCCCACAGAATCCATTTGCCTTTCTCCAGGCCTTTCTTTATCCTTCCTAGTCTAGCCTATGGTGGTGGGACTTCCTGATGGTCTCTGTTATGTATTGAATGTATATAGTTGCGGTAACTGTGCTAAAGTGAAACTAACCTTTAGATGACTCTGTTAACTGTGCTAAAGTCAGCTGGCCAGCTAACAGGGCAATGCCTCGTGTACCCTGACAAATGGTTCAGCGTGCCACCTGTGGCACGCATGCCATAGGTTCGCCATCCCGGGCCTAAAGTATAAATCACAGGCAATTGCCTGCAGTTCCTCAGTAACATTTGTGAGTCAATAAAAGCTGTTGCAGCTATGCTGGTCTGGTTCTTGCCTACTCAAGCCCACAACACAATAGTCTCACATCCAAGAATTCATCCCATCCATCCTTCCCCTGACGGGCTCACCTGTGACCTTCACTCCCTGGCTCCAAGAAGTCATGACCCTGCGCCCATTTATATTTTCCTCATAACTGCAAGCAAATTCCCCACTGTGGTTGAAGGTGGCATGCGGGATTCTTAGAGAGCCATTTTGAAGAGGATCTGAGAGATCACTGGACTCCTTCCTAAGACCTTCATAGCTGCTGGTGATCTCCACCCCATCCTTGTAGAAGTGGAACTTCTTCTCTGCGTTGTCTCCTTCCGTTGAGCAGAGGAAGAGCAAGGGGTCACCTTCCTTCACCCTCTGGGACAACGGATCCATTCTCAGCTCTGGGGAAGGGAGGCCGCCTGCATAAAATGTTCACAAGGGAAATAAATTAATGTCTACTGTGAAGCAGAGAAGTTTCCTCAAATCATCCACAGTGCCTCCTTGAACCTAAGGTACCATTTGTATGAAGCAAAGCAGCGATATTTTGTAAAATGAAATTTAAAGTGGGGAAAACAAGAGTGAAAATTAATTTTACTTTAACTTAGAGGGGAAATTACAATAAACCTTTTCTTGTTTTTTTTTAAAAAAAACCTGCCTCAGGTCAAGAAACAAAACCTCCCCACTTTTCCTTCTCTTGCTGTACTGCAGTGACTATAAAAACCACAGGGCTCAGGTTTATTTATGACGGTTTCATTTTTGGTAAAAAGTTTGTTGTGAATTTTCTTTGCTTTAACTCTCCAGGATCTAATAACAAAGTGTTAAATTAGAGCCTAGAATGGAGATTTTATTCCTGGTTGTGGCAAACAAAAAATCATACCTGTAATCTATATATATAAAAGCCAAGTACCACCCACTCATCACGAAATCTCCAGAACCGTAAAGCCTACAAACTTGAAATGTGTCACATATGCTCCTCTTGGCTTCTACGGGCTTGCTAAGAAAGGATTTTTCAAAATGACCATCAGATCATTAGTATTTCTTATACAATAATTAACACCCTCTGACGCAAAGGAGTTCTACTCCCCCTCCCCATCTGAAAAGAACTCTGTTCCAACTGCCAGTTGCCTCACATTCTGTTACCTCAGTTCAAACTGGCAAGACATTCCACTCCTTCTCTCAGGAGTGGTCTGGGCCCCTTATAGTACTAAACATTGGTACCTCACCAAAATGTCTACGCCTCCCATCTATGGAACTGCTATATTTTCATAGGTTGAGCATTGGTGCTGCCTTTGATTTAAGTATTTCTCGGCAATAAATATTCATCTTACCAATGATTGAGAAGACCAACTGGTTACTGTTGGAGGAAAATTGGCGTCCACCAGATGATCCCCAGAACATACATGTACATACTATCTTTCTTTGGTCTGAATCCAGATCCGCAGTCTTCAGAATGAGGGTATTTTTATGGATATCTCCATGTTTGATTGGTACGTCCGATTGATCCATGCAGTAGAATATGAACGGTTTTGCAGAAGATCCCTCAGGGAGGGAGCAATTCAAAGGAATCTCTTCTCCTTTGATAATGTCGGTGTGTGGAAGAGATGAGGACAGGCTGGGGGACAGAAGAGATGAATCTGTCCGTGAACCAAAGAAAAGAAAAAGAAGCCTTGAGTCCTTCCTTCTGATCTCTTCTTGGAACCAAATCTCTACCCAAGAACATCCACCCCAATTCCCAGAATGGCCAAAGTTAAGAAGGCAAACTCTCAAGCCCAACCCAAGAATGACAGAGAATCAACCAACCTAACAGAGGGATAGCATCAAAATGACATGAAGTGTTAACACTACTTCATAACAAATTGGTAAGACCACATTTGGAATAACGCATTCAGTTTTGATTACCACGATGTAAAAAAAATGATGTTGAGACTTAGAAAAAAGTGCAACTAAGATGATGAAAGGCCCGCAGGTTAAAACATATGAAGAACGGTTGCAGGAATTGAGTTTGGCCAGTCTAGAGAAAAGAAGAAGTGGGGGGGCGGACATGATAGCAGTCTTCCAGTATTTGAGGGGCTGCCACAAAGTGGAGGAGGGTCAACCTATTCTCCAAAGCACCAGAAGGCAGGACAAGAAACAATGGATGGAAAGTCATCAAGGAGAGAACCAACCTAGAACTAAGGAGGAATTTCTTAACAATCAGAACAATTAGTGGAAGGGCTTGCCTTCAGAGATTTGGGTGCTCCAACACTAGACATTTTATAGAAGAGACTGGACAGCCACTTGTCAGAAATGATGTAAGGTTTCCTGCTTGAGCAGGGGGTTGGAGTAGAAGACCTCCAAGGTCTCTCCAACTGTTATTCTGTTATATTAATGGATTTGTGCAAACAGCCAAATAGACAGAATCTTGCCAGACTAAACTCGCACGCTCTTTCTCCCCCAAAGTCAGGGCCCTTTCCTGATGGACCTAGTGATGACCGATTCCTACTTTTGACCCAATTAAACTTTGGAAATCACTTGATTGCTGGGAATCAGAAGGGCCACCAGAATACATAGATAGAATACACCATGCCCCACTGAACAAGCAGTCACATGACAGTCACACAGATGTGGGTTGCTCCCAATTCTGCCCAGTACAGCTGAACCATAATAATCCAACGGGAAGATCTTTTCCCTCATAAAAAGACGGTCCTCCTAAACATTTTCTTATAGAAGACATATTATTCCTATAACTATGAATTGGCTTCTTTGCTTTTTTGTTCATTGGATGAATTTTTGAATGGTTTGATGTATATTTTCATAGGTTGAGCACTGGGGCTGCCTTTGATTTAATTATTTCTCGACAATAAATATTAATCTTACCAATGATTGAGAAGACCAACTGGTTACTGTTGGGAGAAAATTGGCTTCCTCCAGATGATCCCCAGAACGTACATGTACATACTATCTTTGTTTGGCCTGAATCCAGATCTGCAGTCTTCAGAATGAGGGTATTTTTATGGGTATTTTCCCGTTTGATTGGTACGTCCGATTGATCCTTGCAGTAGAATAAGAACGATTTTGCAGAAGATCCCTCCGGGAGGGAGCAATTCAAAGGAATCTCTTCTCCTTTGATAATGACGGTGTGTGGAAGAGATGAGGACAGGCTGGGGGGCAGAAGAGCTGAATCTGTCCGTGAAGCAAAGAGAAGAAAAGAAGCTTTGAGTCCTTCTTTCTGATCTCTTATTTTATTTATTTATTTATTATTAGCGTTTATATACCGCCCCATCTCCCGAAAGGGATTCGGGGCGGTGTACAGTCCGTATTAAAATACAACAGATTAAAACGTAGAAATAACTATATAAATACATGTATAAGAGGAGGGTAAAATATGCCAAACTGTACAGCTAATAAATAAATCAATACAAAAGTTTATCTTCTTGGAACCAAATCTCTACCCCAGAACATCCACTCCGATTCCCAGAATGGCTCCCATCTCTAAACAGCTCTGGGGATCCTTGACTGACCGATTCTCTCTTCTCCAGGTGAGGACAATTCTATGGCCCTGCTCCCCTTCTTCTTCCTCTAAGCCAGAAGTCTTCCTGACGGATTCACTGAGAACCACTTCCAACCTTTCAACCAGGAAAACCTTGGAAACCCCAGGAGGGTTGGAGTTTCATTTTCTTGCATTGCAAAATCAGATCAGAGCTGGCACAGCAAGCTAGTTTGCCTCAAGAACCAGCACCGAGACCTCCTTCCTATTCTTTCATATACCTTAATATGTTAATATATCTATATTATTATTCCCCTCTTATTTCTATCTCTGTCTTAACCTTTTACACCCACACCCACCCACCCAATAGCTACTGCAATATCCTAAGATGTTTCTTTTCTATTTCCCATCTTCAGCTGTTTTATTATTTATATTCCCCTTATTCGTCTGTTCTGTTTATGTTAAAGTTTCATCCTTCCTTCTTTCATCATTCAATGTACACTTCTAATGCCAATCGCAATCATTCGGGCATTTAATGTGCATCTATTCATATTCTTTCCAATCCTCCAATTTGTGTAGTTCTACTATTAATACACACGTTTACATTAAACTATATATTTTTTTATTTTCTAATCGTTCGTTGTTTGATTTCATCATTTCACCGCTAATCATATTTTATACATGTTCGATAATACCATCATTCAAGCTCTCATTTTCCAATTGATACGTAATTCTTATTCATCATTTTTTCACTCTTCATATCTATTTATATTAAAATATTTATCCTGATGTTTATTACACTGCATACAAAATAATTATCCAGTCTATATAATTCTAATATTAGTACACATTATGAAGGTATAATCCTGGAAAATCTTTTAGTCTTTTTCTCCCCTTATCTATCATCTCTTGTCCACATCCAAGCTTTTAATCTTATCTCTCTCTTCTGGCTTGTCTTCCATATTCTTCTCTTAAGTCTTTTACTCCATCTCCTTCTAAGTCTATATTCCGATTCCGTGATCTAAGAAAACCAACCAGATGCAACAACCACAACCTACATTTTTGTGAACACAAATAAACTCTGTATGAGGGTCTCTTACCTGCTCCCAGGAGGATCCATGAAAGGACTGAAAGAGAGAAAGAGGGAAGGTGGAGTTAAGAGAAGGAGAGATGATCCCAGCCTGTGCAAGACTTTCATCTCCACCATCCTCAACTGAATCTTCTTCTCTGAATGGATGCATCAGATGAGATGAAGGAAAAATGCTCTTCTCCCACCCATGTTCTGGCCTTTGGGGGTCACAGGAGTCCCCAAACCATCTATATTATGTCTGGGATTAGCTTGAAGAACAAAAAACGAGACTATCAGGAGTATTTTCACTCCAAAATTCAGCTATTCTGATGTCTTCAGTTCTCAGTCGTTTGACAGGAGCAGGAAGGAGAAAGGGGAGGCCCCTTATACTCAACACCCCTCAATGTGTCCCACAGAACGACCCCTTTCTTTGCTCATCCATTGCCCCAACTTCCTAATCTCTTTAATTGACTTTGAAGCTGCAGTTTTGGGTCTTTTTCTGGGTGTTTCTGGTGGGAGGAAGAGAGGCTGCTCTGCATCCACCCAAACGCCCTTTAGCTCAGATGATCGTAAATCAAGAGACACAATTGTGGGGAGGCAGGTAAGTGCCCCCCGTTGTTCAAATTACACCAAAGTAAGAAACAGGAAAGTTCTTGTTTGCTGAGAAAGATCTAGAATAAGAAAAGAACGTGGAAGTAAAGCAATCGTCTCTTCAGCGAGGAGGAAAGTCAGATTGAGATGGCAAGTAGAAGAAAGAGGCCCCAAACCTATCATCCAAGGGATGGTCTCCATCTTCTCTTCGGGATTCCTGGGAATCTCTTCTTGGCCTCTCTGTCACTCTCTTCTTCCTTCCCCAGAGAGAGTCAGAGATGCGACTTCCCTTGAGTCAGTCCTCCAGCGTAATGACCGAGGGAGGACGTGCGTCATTCATTCAGCCCAGGTTGCAGCTCAGCTCCTCGGCCTTCTTCACCTCACTAAAGCCTTTCTCTGAGAAGCAGTTCACTGCCCCCATCCTCTCTTGCACCCAAAGAGAATAAAAAATAAAAATAGCCATCCGGTGCGGTAAGCGGTGTGGGATGATAAAAATAAAACGCACAAATGCTTTCAAAATCATTTAATCAGAAGAGCTTTATTGCAAAAATGGCTCAAAAAAACCAACAACTCACTATGTGAAAATTCTGAATTGGCTATCACCGACAGAAAGGACGACCCATCCAAATTTTATAGATTTGAACAAAATGCTAAGATATAGAGACTTAATTGATAGACAGGGAAACGTAACAACAATTGAAGAATTGGCAGAACGGAACATGAAAGTTGACTGGCTAACTTAACTACAAATCAAAACTAAATACAATAAAGATACCAAATTATATGACATCGAAACAGAACCACACGAATTGGATAAAATTATTCAAAGCTCAGATAGAAAGATGATAGGGAGAATATATAAATTTCTCCTGAAGTATAAAATGGAAGAGGAAATTCTAAAAGAACAAACGATAAAATGGGCACAGAACTTTGGATCTAATATTGAATTAGACAAATGGGAAAAATTTTGGGGAACAAACTTAAAAATGACACTCTCAGTTGCATACAAGGAAAGCCAATACAAAATGTTTTATAGATGGCACCTGGCACCAACAAGGTTAGCTAAAATATCAACAAATACCTCCCCAAAATGTTGGAAATGCGAATCGATACACGGAACGTATTACCATTTATGGTGGACCTGTGAGGAGGCTAAAAAATTCTGGAAAAAGCTCAAAAATTGGCTGGAAGCAATAACGGGGGTTAAAATAGAATGGAACCCTGAAATTTTTTTATTAGGAACAATGTCTGCGAAATACAAAAAAGAAATTCAGTATTTAATACTACATATAATAACGGCGGCAAGGATTGCCTATGCCCAGAAATGGAAAAACAAACTAACTCCAAGTGAAGATGAAATAATAAGAAAGGTTATGGACTGTGCTGAAATGGACAAACTAACTAAAGAAATTCAGGGAAAAGAAGAATCAGAATTCTACCAGATATGGGATAAATGGTATAGGTCAGTGGTGGGCAACCTTTTTTTTCAACTGAGCCAAATCTCGCCAAAACCACGATTGAAATTTATTTTGAGAGCCACATTTTTAAAACTGAAAATATATAGGATGGTACACTGTTTTTAGTTTCAATAAACTCTGGCATTTGAAGCACGCAAGTCTTAAAGCTGTCAAGTTACAAGATCCTTGCATCCCTAACCCTTTAGGAAAAAAACCCCAAGGGGTCTTCAAACCTGACAGCTTGAAGACTTGTGGACTTCAACTCCCAGAATTCCTCCTCCAGTCATGTTGGCTCAGAAACTCTGGCATTGAAGCATGCAAGTCTTAAAGCTGTCAAGTTGCAAGACCCTTGCACCCCTAACCCTTTAGAAAAAAAACCCAGGGTCTTCAAATCTGACAGCTTGGAGACTTGTGGACTTCAACTCCCAGAATTCTGAGAATTGAAGTCCACCAAGGGCATCAATCATATTAGCCCAGGGATCTGCAAAATTGGCTCTTAAGACTGGTGGACTTCAACTCCCAGAATTTGAGAATTGAAGTCCACCAGTCTTAAAACAGCCAACTTTGCAGACCTCTGTGTTAGCCCAAAGCCTGGCGCTGGGCGGGCCTTGCTCCCCCATTGGTGGAGCCCCAGGAAGTGAGGAGGGAGAAAGAGAGACGGAGGCCAAGGAGCTTCTCCCCCCCGCGCAAAAATCTTATCAGGGAGCCGGCGGGCAGTAGCAAATTAGCTGATCACGCGGCGTGATCGGCTAATTTGCTACTGCCCGCCCGGCTCCCCGGTTAGATTTTTGCTGGGGGGAGGCGGGGGGGGGGGGAAAGCTCCTTAGCCTCCGTTTCTTTTTCTGCCTCCTCGCTTCTCGTCCCCACCCAACTTCAGGATCCTCCCTTTTCATTGTGGGTCGAAAAGAAAAAAGGGTAAGAGGTGCTTGTTTTGAAGTGCCCGAGAGGAGGGAGGGGAGCGGGCGCCCGGCACACAGAAGAGCCACATTAAAGTGTGTAAAGAGCCGCATGTGGCTCGCGAGCCGCGGCTTGCTGACCACTGGTATAGGTGGATGGAGGAAAGAAAGAAGAATCAATGAAGGAATATAACAAAACTCAAAAATAATAGTTATGAGTAAAATAAGAAAGTTAAGAATGGTGAAACTCAAATGAAATACAATTGAATGGGAAATAATATAAGGTGAGCACTATTGATTGATAACTGCTATTAGAAAGAACAGGAAGCTCCTGTTTATATTGCATTGTGTAAATGTGTTGTACGTCTAAGTTTTGGGTGTGTGTATTTTACATGTTTGTTAATAAAATTGAAAAATTAAAAAAAAGAGGTGTGAATGACAAGAAGCCAAGATGTTCTTGCTTTTTGCAAGACCTAAATGCCAGCCTTGTGTCCCTGACCTGATTCGTTCCACTTCTTCTCCTAAGCCCTGCATTTCCAAAGTGGAGCCATGAACCCAGGCCATCAAAAGAAGAATAACGCATTAATAAAGAAACACTTCAACGGGCAATATCATCAAAGAACAGTAGGTTCGACTGAAATAAGCTCTTAAACACGTTGGCTGTGTTTTAAAACATCAGAATGTTGCCTTTCAAAAAAAGAATTTTTACCGACTATTGATCAATGGATCCAGAAAGTGGCGGGGTTCGCCGAAATGGCAAAAATTTCAGCTTTCTTAAAAGCTCAGAAGCAGGAGAATTATACACAGGAATGGGTAAAATGGATTGATTACATACAGAATAAATACCAGACTAGGAAGTACTATGTAGCCTTTAGGTAAGAATGTCTAGACTGATAGATGATCAGAGTAAATAATACATGGGATGCTTGGAATTGTTAGAGTGGTGTATAGCGGAAGTCAGGGGGGGTGGGTTTGAGTGGGAGTGGGAGAGGGTTAGGGTGGAGGGTGGGGTAATATATATGCATAATTAACCTAGAAGATGGGATTAATGAAATATTGTTACTTTAAGAGAAATTTATATCATGATTTATATATGTTCAATTAATTTAGAAGATGGGATTAATGGGCTATTGCTACTCTAAGAGAAACTTATATTATGATTGTTGGGAGGTGAGGGGGTACAATATGTGAATGAGTAATCTACCTTAAGATGGAGGGAGGGGAGGGGGTACAGTATTTGGTACAATATTTGAATGAGAAATTTTTTTTAAGTTGGGGGGAGGGGAGGGGGCATAGCATTTGTATGTGATTTACATTATATGGTGCAGGGGGGGGGGTAAAAGGGGGAAAATGTGTTTGTATAAAACTTTTTCAATAAAAAAAAAGAATGTTGCCTTTCAAATTTATCAGTCCCTTCTTAAGAGCATCTCTGATGGGCCTTATGGTCTTCCAGCTATTGGCTTTGATGAAGGTCCATCCAGGACCTCATCACTCCCAGATCTTTTGGGACTATTCCCCTCCTCAAATCAAGGTCTCTTCAAACCAACCTGAAGAACCTGGACATCAAGAAGGAGAGGCCTTTTGGGCTGGAAATGGGCCAGGTGTTTGAGAGGTATTTCAAAGGGAAGCAGAGGTGACATGTTGAATTTTGGTAGACGGAAACCATGAAACGGTTGGTGATCTCAAGAGGCCAGAGCCATTTAACGAAGGTGAAAGATGAGAGGTCGACACAGTTGGGAATTCTTGGCCTGAATGGTAATGACAAACTAAGAGACCCCAAGATTGAAAGAAATTAAGGAAGAGAGAGAGAAAAAGATTGGCTTTGAGGACAGAAGAAGACACAAAAATGGGGGGGGGGGGGTGTTTCCTTATGACTGTTGATGTTCCATCATGAAATCTCCCCCCCCCCTCAACATTCCTAAATATCTCTCCTTTTTTCCTTTCCCCAGCACTAAAAATAAATGGAAGGGGAGAAGAGTTCTCCATAAACCACACTTTTTAAAGTGTGATAATCAGCTCCTGGGGGTTGCCAAATATCTCTGAGGGAATGAGCTGGTTGACTTTTTGTGGACCCTTGTGGGAAGTGCACCCCAAATGGACAGTGCCAGAAACCTCACAGCACCAGAAACCTCAGAAGCCCTGCTAAATGGCTGTTACAAAAGTCACAGAGCTGACAACAGAAACACTTAAGTAGAGCCATTAAGATAAGAGGAATCAGGCTAAAAATAAACTCTCCAAGGCAAAACTAGAACTCCCTTTTTTCCCAGCCCCCTGACAGGATTAACCCCCAGGATAGAAAAGACAAAGATCCTGGGACAGGATTAACACATTAAGGCAGGAAGACAGAATCCAAGGCAATCACTTTAACTAGAGGTACACAAATAACCCCATCAAACTGTAGGAGCTTCCAAGGAAAATCATGTATAAGAAGGCATGGACTTGCCTACTCCCAATCTGCTTGTAAGCCAGGAACTCTCGAGCTGTGTCACTTTTTACTTTTTGCCTTCCCACATTAAAAAAATTCCACTTTCTGGCAACTGGCTTCTGCATCCATTTCTTCTCAGCATCTGTCGTGTGTCCCAGCTGGGAACAAACCAGGGAAATTTCTTTAGGTAAAGGAGGGGTTTAAAACAGTGGTGAAATTCAAAAATTTTTACTACCGGTTCTGTGAGCGTGGCTTGGTGGGCGTGGCAGGGGAAGGATACTGCAAATTCCCCATTCCTTCCCCACTCTGGGGTGCCAGCCAGAGGTGGTATTTGCCGGTTCTCCGAACTACTCAAAATTTCTGCTACCAGTTCTCCAGAACCTGTCAGAACCTGCCTGAATTTCTCCCCTGGTTTAAAGGAAATTTGGTGTTTTCTTCCAGACCAATTATACGTAGTATTTCTGGCTCTTAAGTTCCGTGGTTGCACAGAGGACCAGAGGTGATGAGATGATCTTGTTAGATTGCAGGAAAGGTTTGCTGTGGTCAAGAATGCCTCGGAGCTGAGCAGTGAGCTGGGTTCACCTCGCTGCGCCTTCTAGGTGATGAGGATGGTGGTGGAAAGGTGTTGATGACGTGCTTCCTCTCTTGCTTTTTGTTGCCAAGAGAAACGTTTGCAGGCCGGGTTGTCACCCCCAGTTCAGAAGCAGAGCAGCGGCGGTGCTGAGAAGATCCCAGCTCCACAAATGGACTGTTCCCTGGAGAACGGAGGCCACCACTGGGCAGATCGGTTGAAAGTTTATCGCTTCTCTTGGCCTTCTTCAGCTTCTCCTGTTCCCACCATAAATTGGGTAGCTCACTTCTTGTTTCTTACAGTTTGTCTCCAGATCCTCCTGTGTGAATCCACCGCCCAAGGTAAACTTCATTTCTCCGCTTCTACTTGTTCCATTTTCTGAGATAAAACGGGAGGAAGGATCTGAAACTGATGATTTCTCTCTCAAGAGGTAGAGGGGAAGAAATCCTCCTTCTTATGCTTGGGAATGTGTGATTTAATATCAGAAGAATAGAGAAAAGAGCTATCACAGTGGTATATATATTGAACATTATCCCTTTTTCCTATTTTCTTATTTCTGAGGAGTAGGGTGGGGTTTTTTTGTCTTCTTTCTGAAAAAGAAAATCTGTATCCAGGAATCATTTTTTTTTACGAGATTAAAGAAAAGACTCAAAGAGATTTTGCTTTACAGTTTTTCTCATTTCCTTTCCTGAAATTTTAGACATTTTCAATGTTGTTTCCCGTGTCAGTAATTCAAGTTTTGGAAGCTGCTATCGTATCTGCCCTAATCCTTCTCTTTGTTAGACTAGACAAATTTCCCCAATCGTTCATCTTCCAGCCCCCTAAATGATCTTTGTTGCTCTTCTCTGCACTCTTTTTAGAGTCTCAACATCTTTTTTTATATCATGGCAACCAAAATTGGACTCAGAATTCCAGGAGTGGCTTCACCAGGGCAGAATAAAGCAGTACTATCCCTTCTCGTGATAGTATACAATAACAGAGTTTGAAGGGACCTTGGAGGACTTCTAGTCCAACCCCCTGCTCAGGCAGGAAACCCTATACCAAGGGTGTCAAACTGGATTACTTTGAGGACCAGTTACGCATTGTAGTTCCCCTCTGCAGGCCGGCGAGTTGGGTGGTGGGTGGGATGAATGCCTCCTGCAGGACCCTACCAGCTGTTTTCGGGCTGTTTTTTGCCCCATTTTGTGGCCCCATTTTTGGCCACCAGAGTGCTACAGGTGGCCATGGAGAGTGAAAACGCCTGCAGCTCATTTTAGCCGCCAGAAGCACTGCGGGCCAGTCCTTTGCTATTTCCAGGTCAGCTACATGGACCGGATTTAAACACCCCGCAGGCTGGGTTTGGCCTACGGACCTTGAGTTTGACACGCCTGCCCTATACCATTTCAGACAAATTGTCGGGGTTGAAAATAGCATCCGAAAATAAATCAGAGTCCAAGGCAAAGTATTGCTCAATGTTCCCATTTATGAAGAGAGCCATGTTGGCACATCTGGGAAAACCCGAATCTGAAAGCTTCCCGGTTTTCCCCACCCAGTTGAAAGTACAAGATCTTGCAACCCCACACCCACAAGTCCATCCCATGGTCCAATCCTCCACTGTCAGCTTCCACCCATCCAGTTCCGGTCAGGTGCAGAGTGGCGAAGACAAACGATGACCTTGGTTTTCTAGAAAGAACGTTGTTATGGCTGCCTATCGTCTAAACTCCATACAATCCATTTTCCCACAATAGAAAATGCCTAGTAGGACAATAGAAAGGGTGGCAGGACAAAGATCCAAAAGAAAAGATGGCTGCAGGCCTGACACTAACATTTGTCCAATGTCTTCATAAAAACCTCCAGCGTTGGCGCATTCACAACTTCTGGACGCAAGTCATTCCACTGGTTGATTGTTCTAACTCAGGAACTTTCTCCTTAGTTCTAGGTTGCTTCTCTACTTGATTAGTTTCCATCCATTGCTCCTTGAAACTCCCCCTTTGTTGTTGCAGCCTAGGTCTGTATTGGTGGGTTTTTTTGGCAGCTGCCACCCACTGCTGGCTCATATTTAAGTGAGACTCCAAGATTCCTCTCACAGTTGCTGCAGTGGGTGAGGTGCCACCTATTCTATCCCTCTGCACTTGTTGTTCTTTTCTTTGCCTGAGTGTAAAACCTAACTTTTCTCACATGTGAACTGCATCTTTGCTGGCCAGGGCTCAATGCTCAAGTCCGTCAACATGCTAACGATGAACGCTTCACCTCTGGATATTGACCTGGGGATTCTTGATTGTAGATTAAGCAAACTGCACGTCTCCTTTCCTTGGCCCAGGACAATAGGCCCCATTTTGCAAAATTCTTTAGCGCAGGCACAAAACCCACAATCGCCAATTTACACTAGCATTTCCTGTGACTTTGACATTTGTGGCCAGCCTCTTTAGGGTCCTGTGGCAAGTGTCAAAGTAGAAGTTAAAGAAGTTCTGGTTTTAACAATGGCTCCATCTAGCAAAAGCATCAACAAAACGATTCAGGTAGACCAAACAGCTCTGGTTGAGGCTAATTCATGGCTCTCTTGCAAAAGCCCTTCAATAAATAAATTAACAGGACAGGACAGAGATGTGAATCTGCAGACAGAAGGAAGGATCTCTCTTATGCTGAATTTAGGTTTCTCAGAAATATGATCAAGAGTGCAGAGAAGAGCAACAGAGATGATATGGGGACTGGAGACTAAAACATATGAAGAACGGTTGCAGGAACTGGGTATGTCTAGTTTGATGAAAAGAAGGGCTAGGGGAGACATGATAGCAGTCTTCCAATATCTCAGGGGTTGCCCCAAAGAAGAGGGAGTCAAACTATTCTCCAAGGCACCTGAGGGTAGAACAAGAAGCAATGGGTGGAAACTAATCAAGGAGAGAAGCAACTTAGAACTGATGAGAAACTTCCTGACAGTTAGAACAATTAATCAGTGGAACAGAAGTTGCCTCCAGAAGTTGTGAATGCCCCAACACTGGAAGTCTTTAAGATGTTGGATAGCCATTTGTCTGAAACAGTATAGGCTTTCCTGCCTAGGCAGGGGGTTGGACTAGAAGACCTCCAAGGTCCCTGACAACTCTGCTATTGTATTGTATCTCCCTGAGACCCTCCAGATGTTACTACAGAATCCCAGCCATCACTAAAGACACACCTTGTGTATCCTATCACACTTGGCCAATAAAGAATTCTCTATTCTCTCTATTCTCTGTCATGAGCCCTGTTCAATATGGCCACTGCTAAGTGGTGATGGGAATTGTAGTCCAGGGATAATTGTGGTGTGGCCCGCCAGCGGCCAGTGGAACTGACAGCAGAGTTGGAGAGTGAGGAGATTGGGTAGGAGCATGGGCCAGTCCTGGGGGGCTGGGGAAAGCTCAGACGAGGGCTCTGCATCGGAGGCAGAGAGGGAGCTAGACAGCAGTGAGGCAGAGGAACAGCTGGAGCCTGTTCCCAGTGTGCACATGGGCAGAGCTGCCAGAAGACAAGAACAACTAAGAAAACAGGGTTGACTTAGGAGTAAAGGCACATGAATGGCCCCTCCTAGAGGAAAGAAAAGAGGAGCAAACGGGGAGTGGGCTTTTGCAGGAAACAATTCATTCCTTCGGTCATTTCAAGAGGGGGAAGTTCTGTTTGCGACTACTATGACAGACTACTATGCCTTGCCCTGCGTTTGGAAACTTGTTATCCGGCAGCTCTCCTAATGAGATAAGGTTCGTGTGGATAAACATTCCTCTGAAAGACTGTTTGCTAAAGCCTTGCTGACTGTGAATGAAAGGAATTCACAGTCATGTAAATAAAAGTGGTTTTTTTGCTGGGACCAAGACTTTGCTTCTTGCTTGTTAAGGAAGCCTGGGTCAGAACAAAATGCCCCATCCTTGGCTCTCAACAGGCCTGGATCTCCCTTGAAGAATTGCTAATTGTAGTTAGTAGAGAGGTTGAGAGTAATGGTCTACTTTCTAGTCATCAGAGGTATACTTAAGGCTCGACTTAATGACCATAAGGGAGCCTACTGTTGGGACTTTGAATCTGGGTTGTAAAGGTGCTTTTTTGAGGTCTGTCGTAACTTTGAAGATTCACTCAGCAGCTGATTGTAAGTCGAGGACTACCCGTAAAGACTTTTTTTATTTGAGAAGAGTTAATTTGGTTGTTTCTGTCAACTTCTGTGGGTTTCTCTTGGATTCTTGCAACACAATTCTGCTTATGAGCTTGCAACAATTTTTATGGGATTCTTATCAATTTCGCTTTGTTTCTCAGGTTTTCAGAGGACTCTTCCAGCAGCTCCCACCCTGTCCTGGGCACCTTCTCACCAAATTATCATAAAAGGAGAACACATCGAGTTAAAATGTTCTCCTCCAGAAGGAGAGAAGGGAGAGAATTACTTCTTCTTTCGCACGGATGAAAAGGGCGAATGGAAGAAATATGCAGAACAGGACGGAAATACTCTGCTCGTTCCTGCATCGCGAATGATTCCAAAAGCAAGCTTTTCTTGTTCTTACATTGGGAGTAGCAGGGAAGGCAGAAAAGCTCAGTCCCCAAGGAGTAATTGGGGTGAATTCTCTGTCATTGGTAAGGAACTTTCCTCTAATTTATAAAGTCTTTACATCACAGTTTCTCCATCTTGACAACTTTAAACTGTGTGGACTTCAACTCTCACAATTCCACATGCTCTTAGTTTTTCTTTCCCGTGTGGCCAAATCACGAAAGTGTCATCAACATATCTAAGCCAGAGTTTGGATTCAGATTTATCTAAGGCGTTAGTTTCAAAATGTTTGAACCATGTATAAGTTTGCGATGACGGGTGCTGGAAAAGGGAGGACGTTTTTTCGTTTTTTCTTACTGCGTTCTTGTGTTCTGTGATGCATGCATTTATTCTCCTGTTCGTTTGTCCTCTGTATGTTTCCAGCACCTTAAAGCTCCAGGACATGAAATGAATTTTGAAGGAACCAGGCTAATCTCCAAAACTGAACACTTCAACAAGAGAATAATTAGGGAAGCTATCGAAATAGAGAAACACCCCCACAATATGAATAAACGTGAAGATACCTCCCGCCTACCAGACATCTGGAAACCAACCCTAGTCAACAAATGAGCCCCACCCACCATCCAGGCCGTTACAACACGAAATAACAATGGACACACAGGCGGCGCCAATCAGCACCAATCTATCAAACATGATACAGCCACACATCCAATCAATCCACTTACTGAAACAAAGCCAGCACTCCACACACCCCCACCAAGATTTATAGAAAGACAGCAGCTCCGATCACACTTTAAGCCGAAAACACCAGCCTGAGGATGGCGAGTGAGACCTCGCCAAAATGTTGCCAAGACAATCTCAATCTTACACAGGAAAAGACCCGAATACAACAAGATCAGCATACCTACACCCATGAAATATATATATTATACATACATACATACATACATACATACATACATACATACATACATATGTGTAATGCAGAAATGTAATACAGATAGTCCTCGACATACAGGCACAATTGAGCCTCAAATTCTGAGATTTGTTAAGTGAGTTTTTCCCCATTTTACGACATTTCTTGCCACAGTTATTAAGTGAATCACTGCAATTGATAAGTTAGTTACATGGTTGTTAAGTGAATCTGGCTTCCCCATTGACACTGCCCGTCAGAAAGCTGCAAAATGAGATCACGTGACCCCGGGACACTGCGACCCCTCATAAATATGAGCCAGTTTCCAAGTGTGTGAATTCTGATCCCGTGATCATGGGAATGAACTGTGAGAAACAGTCCTAAGTCTGGAGGGGGAAGGTATATGGGTGAGATTTCAGGGATATTTCTGCCCCACTATTCAGGCGGTGAAGCTGCTCAGCCTAGATTTCTTCAACCTCCCGATTCCAAGGAGTATTTTCTAAGGAAAGAGAGCATGTTATGGTCTACATGAAGGAAAGTCCAACTGAGAACTCTGGTGAGGTTAGATGAGTTATAGGTGCCAATCAAGGTAATCCTGGGACAGCCTGAAGGACATTTGATATTCACTTCTTTTCCCCCTTTGGATCTATCTAGAGCCTTCACCAGCTCCCAGGCTGTCTACAGATCCTCCACATTCCCTGTATCTAGTTGGGGAGAAGATTGTCCTCTGGTGCTCAATTCCTGACATCACTCTTCAAGGCCGGAGACGCTACCAGTTGTCCCACATAAGGCAAAACAAGGATGAGGCCTCTATAAAGGATC
Source organism: Natrix helvetica (assembly GCF_964273705.1). NCBI lineage: Eukaryota > Metazoa > Chordata > Lepidosauria > Squamata > Natricidae > Natrix > Natrix helvetica. The sequence continues at coordinate 2,975,145 of NC_138554.1, read as the reverse complement.
TGGATTGGCATGAAGGCAACATCTCCCTGGTCCTCACAGCCACAAGGGAAGATTCCGGAGTATATAAATGCCGGTACCTAGAATGGAAACATGGGAGAAACGTCCCTTCCGTGTGGAGTTTTCCGGTCTCAATTGTGGTGAGAGGTGTGGAATTTTCCCCCTTCATTTTGAAAATGTGGTTTTCTAGAACTGGGGCTTTATTTATTTAGAGGCTGATTATGAAAGTCTGTCTCTGAGGTATTCACAAAAAGTCTCCGCCCTGAAGCAACGTTTTACACTCAGGCAGGAAAAACCAAAGGTATAAGTAGAGACTGGCTCGAAATCGGTAACGGTGAGAGGGACCTTGGACTCCTAGTGGACGATCATTTAAATATGAGCCAGCCGTGTGCTGCAGCAGCCAAAAAAGCTAATACAATCAGAGGTGGTATTCAGCCAGTTCTGACCGGTTCTGGCGCATCGGTAGCGGAAATTTTGAATAGTTCGGAGAACCGGCAAATACCACCTCTGACTGGCCCCATGGATTTGCTGCCTTCTGAGTGACAGCCGATTGGAGTCTTCTTCTGTTGCCCTGCACAGAATGGAACTGGAAAGCAGGTTAATGGGGCAGGGAGGGAATTGGGATTTTACAGTACGCTTCCCCCAGGAGTAGGGTGGAAATGGGGGTTTTGCAGTATTGTTCCCTAACCACACCCACAAAGCCACACCCACCAAGCCACATCCACCCAGCCACGCCCACAGAAGCGGTAGTAAAAAAAATGGAATTCCACCAGTGAATAGAATCCTTGGTTGGGACGACTCCAAGCAGCCGAAGGCGAAGGACTCGCGCGTCTGCTTCTCGCTTTCTCGGTGACCTCCCCTGAATCCTAGGGGGAGCACAGGGTGCCTTGGAGGGGTGCCCTGCCGCAGGGGCGGCTTGCTGGGACTCCCTGGAATGGCGGCGGCCGTGGGGGGGGGGTCTCCAGCTTTGCCCCAGGAGCCGGGAAGCGTAGGGGGTGCATGGAATGCCACCGCGTGCTTCGCCGAATACAGCCTGGAAGGAAATGACATTTGAAAGATGCAGCTGAAGCGCGGAGAGGTGAGAAGTCTCCCCAGGTCTTTTACTGTTTTTACTCTATTGATTGATCTGCATTTTTTTTCCTTGGGACTTTGTTTCAACCTTTGGAGGAGTTGAGATTGGAGGGGGGGATTTCCACCCCCCTTGGAAAACCGGCTCTTGGAAAATCTCTCCCTTTCATGGGAGAGAGAGAGAAAGTTTAAAATTACTTTCACTTCCCTTAAATAATGGGAAAACAATTTTCTTTTCTGACTACAACTGCGAGAGAAAGGGTGACTGAACTGATTCTTCTCTAAACTATGTATGGGGATTTTGATCTTGTTTCCTGACCACCTGTACTGGCTGAGCCAAGATGGCCAACTTCCTCTTTCTTCTTTGTCTTTGTAAATGAGACTCCTCCCTTGGAAAACTTTGTGGCTTTGAACTAACTTCCACCCCAGAGATCTCCAGGAGCCTCTTCAAATACAGGTTCAAATCCCAGTAAGGGTATGGCGGAAATTTTGGAATATTTTGACCCACCTATCTGCCTTAGTTTTGTATCAGAGGATTTATTCTGTTTTGGATTTGTTTGCCTGGTGATCTATCTCCCCTAGTCCTTCTTCCTCTTAAACTAAACATACCCAGTTCCTGCGACCGTTCTTCATATGTTTTAGTCTCCAGTCCCCTAATCATCTTTGTTGCTCTTCTCTGCACTCTTTCTAGAGTCTCCGCATCTTTTCTACATTGTGGTGACCAGAACTGAATGCCGTATTCCAAGTGTGGCCTTACCAAGGCCTTATAAAGTGGTATTAACACTTCACGTGATCTCTATTCTATCCCTCTGTTGATGCAGCCTAGAACTGTGTTGGCTTTTTTGGCAGCTGCTGCCCACGGCTGGTTCCTATTTAAATGGTTGTCCACTAGGATTCCAAGATCCCTTTCACAGTTACTACTACTGAGCAAGGTACCACCTATACTGTACCTGTGCATTCCATTTTTGTTGCCTAAATGTAGAACCTTACTCTTTTCACCATTGAATTTCATTTTATTAGATAGTGCCCAATGTTCAAGTTTGTCAAGATCCTTCTGTATCTTAAACCTGTCTTCTGGAGTGTTGGCTATTCCTGCCAGCTTGGTGTCATCTGCAAATTTGATGAGTTCCCCATTTATTCCCTCATCCAAATCATTGTTGAAAATGTTGAAGAGTACTGGGCCCAAAACAGAGCCTTGGGGTACTCCACTGCATACTTCCCTCCATGTAGATGCAGTTCCATTGAGGACTACACGTTGAGTGCGGTTGGTCAGCCAGTTACGAATCCATCTGGTGGTGATGCTGTCTAACCCACATTCTTCTACTTTATCTAGTAGTAGGTTATGGTCTACCTTATCAAATGCCTTACTGAAGTCCAAGTAAACTATATCGATGGCATTCCTCTGGTCCACTAATTTTGTCACTTTGTCAAAGAATGCAATAAGATTAGTCTGGCATGATCTGTTTTTGACAAATCCATGTTGGCTTTTCGCTATTACTTTGTTTGCTTCTAGGTGTTCGCTAATTCGTTGCTTGATTATCTTTTCCAGAATCTTTCCTTGTATTGAGGTCTGCTGATAGGTCTGTAGTTTCCTGGATCTATTTTTTTTTCTCCTTTTTTGAAGATGGGAACCACATCAGCTCTTTTCCAGTCCTCTGGTAGTTCCCCGATTCCAGGATCTCTGAAAGATATAATTCAGTGGTTCTGAGATCTCGTCTGCCAGTTCCTTCAGAACCTTGTCTACATATCCTGTGTTATGCGTGACTTCCCCTATTTTCTTGCCACTTGTATGATTCATGCACATGGTATGGCACTCACTATTAAATGCTTGGTTTTGCTTGACAGCGGGAGTGATAATCTTACCCGCACAAACATCTGTGTTACATGCATTGATAACCCTATGGTTTTTAGTTTGCTGGGGACAGAAATGTTCTGTATCTATTAGTTCTCTGTCCCCACTGTTCAGTTTAAATGTTTATCAAGAAAATCTGTGAATTTAATGCCAAGTAACTCAGTCCCTTTCTTGGATGGGTGCAACCCATCTCTTTTGTACAGTTTTTCATTGGACCAGCTGCAGGCATCATGACTAATAAAACGAAAGCCTTCTCTTTTACACCACTCCTTTAGCCACACATTAAACTGTACTACACACTGGCCCTTCCCTTTTTGTTTCTTATATACAGGTAAAACCTTTGAAAAGATAAGCCTACAACCTATACTAAGTTCATACCCCAAGTTCTGGAAATCGTTCTTCACAGAAAGTATATCTTTCTGGGACAGATCATTTGTGCCAAGATGTATAATAGCATCAACGTCACAGTCCTTACTTGCATTCTTGACTATCTTAAGAATATGCCTCTTTTCTCTGCTGTCAGTAGCACCCGGCAGACACCTGACCTCTTTTAAAACCTCCATATCCTTTCCTAAATTTACATCCCTTACGTTTGAATCACCAACCAGAAGGTGACTTCTCTTTTTGCATACCTTGCTCTCCTTGTGCAACTGATGTGTGATACCTGGTTCCCCTTTTCGCCTTTCCAAAGAAAGTTCTTCATTTTGGATCACGATCTCCTGCTTCTTTGAGTTATCATTATCACAACTACCTTGACCTGTCTCTTTAGTGTCCCCATTACGGTCAGCAAGGGTGCTATATCTGTCTTTCTGGGTCACAGCAAAAGCTTTGTGTTTATGGTTCACAGCTCTCAACCTGCCAGATCCCACGGTTGTCCAGACTGCTCTTCTCCTACAGGATCTTTGTGGCAGAGGGGGCTGATAGCATGGCATCTCCATAGAGTGGAATGGCTGAAGTACCTTTACCTTTACCTTTATTTCGATTTTTATACCGCCCCCTCTCCCCAGAGGGACTCGGGGCGGTAGACACCTAGTTTCTGCTTGGAGAGCACAGATGAGAGATTCTAGATAAGTCATCTGTCCATGTAGACTAGTAATCTGTTTACAAAGGGGACAGTATCCAAATTTGAAAAGAGTACTGCGAAAGACAGGTGCAAAACAACTATTACATTGAACTAAGCTGGTCATTTTGAAATAAAATAAAATCACAACCTCAAGCACACTAATCCAGAATGTACTATTGCTATTTTGGTTTATAGATATATGATTCGCGTGCCATTAGGCACACGGGCCCCCACCTCATTCTCTTTGTCTCTCTGACTCACCCCCTTCTATCCAGCGGCTCCAATCCCAGCTTCAGGAAGGTTCAAATGAACCATCCTGTGTGTGTCCAGCGAGAGCAACAACACCAAAAGGTTCCATTTCTCCCAGGATGGTGTGGAGATGACCTCCAGCCATGAAGAGCCTGTGAAGAGCAGCAGAAACTCCGGGCTCCTCACCCTAAATATGTCGATAGCTTTCCCATATGCCCAAAACAAGGAAAGCCTGGGATTTGCTTGCAGATACGAGGAAAACATAACTGGGCGCTGGGTCATCTCTCCTTGGAGTCAGACGTTGAATATCACAGGTGTCGGTAGCTTTCCTATATGCCCAAAACAATGAAAGCCTGCGATTTGCTTGCAGATACGAGGAAAACCTCAATGGGCACTGGGTCATGTCTCCTTGGAGTCAGACTACCACAGGTGGGTCTTTTCAGGGGGTGGAGGCATCTGCTGCTTTGCACCCCCTGATTTAACTATTTATTATACTCTTTATGTAACTGGCCTTGTGCTGGAGCTCAGAGGTTAGGAAGGACAAAAAAAGAACTAGAGAAACGGCTTCTATGAGATCCCACAGTACGTCTAGACGTGAGACTGAGGCAAGAGGAATCCATTTCAATTGTAGATGAAAAAGCATCTGAACCTTCAAGTACAGGGCATGGTAAAAATATTCCACCAAGAAATACATTTTAAAATCCTTCTTTTTTTTGTAGTTGAACCAGTTTGGAACCGAGATTTCAATTTGATTTGGAGTTATGCCCGGATGGCGCTTCCTCTTATAATCCTTCTGGTTCCTTTGGCCTTTTATTGCAGAAAGAAGAAGAGCGGTAAGTGAAGCCTTTTGGGTTCAAGGGTTCCCTTACTTGGAGTCCCAGATGTGGCTCCTGATGTGGTTGGAGATGTTGACTGAGAAATCCTCCAGGGAGAGTCAGGTCAGGATTTGAGAGGAATGGACAGACATGACATGACACTAAACTTAGTTTAGTTTAGTTTAGTTTACTTTATTGTCATTGCACCTCGTACAACGAAATGAAATGCCATCTTCAATGTACATCGTACATAAGAAAACTATCAAAAAAATAAAACAAAACACACATCCTTCGCATTCTATACAATATATAGAACATTGTACGTACATATAGTATACAAAAATGTATAATGTAAATGGTATACATTCTATACTATATCTTGGTATACTGTTAGGAGTTTTCGGAAGTCTCACTGTTCAATTCAAGGATTTCCCTTCCATGAGTCCATTTGCCTTGATCTCTCTGAATACCTTCTTCTACATTTCTTCATTTCTTTGGTTTCAACCAAAGAATTTAAGCCTTGTAGTACCCCTATATATTTCTTTTAAAAATGGAGAAGAATAATTCTCTTTATGGCCTTCAGCTTCACAGATCATACGTTGGTGAAGAAATTAAACTGACTTTAAGCCCGAACGAATATAAAGAAATAGTTGAAACTAAGTATCTTAGAAACCATGAAAGATTTCTCTAATCGAGTGTTGGAGGGAAAGTTTTAGGGAAGGTCCCAATGGGTTTCTCAGGAGGACCTCATCACCATCGGGAATCTGAGGTAGGAAACGACATAGACTGGGTCAGATCTGATGCCAAAGGTCAATTCTTCTTTCCCTTGATGGGCTAGCAATCTTTCTGGGCGATAGCAGATGGGTCGACCTTATTTATTTCTAAAAATGATGTAAAATGATGGAGAAATCCCATGTTCTCAAGAGGTTCCTCAGCTGCAGGCAGATTGAATGAGTGAACAATGTCCCTCTTTCACCAGAACCTGAAGTCATCTGCAGCAACATCCAGAATGTTTTCACTCTGCCTCCTCCTGGTCCAACAATGAAGAACCATCTTGGTCAAGAGGAAGAGGAGGAGATGATCTACTATAACTGCCTTTAAATCCTAACAGAAGCAGGAAAACCTTCCCTGATTGCAGCAAAATGTACCTCTCTTGGCCCAGCCTCTTATCATTAGGTGAAGATATGGACATCAGCCTTCAAGAATGAGGAGTTCTTGGTTCCTTCCTCCTTTAACCAGAGGCTAATTCATGGCTCAGTCTCTGCAGAGGGAATTTGGCAGGAATTGGAAAGCAAGCTAGAACTAAGGAGAAATTTCCTGACATTTAGAACAATTAATCACTGGAACAAATTGTCCCCCAAAGTTGTGAATGCTCCACATTCCACAACTGGGAGTTTTTAAGATTTGCCTGAAATGGTATACTTTTGATGCCTGAGCAGGGGGTTGGACTGGAAGACCTTCAAGGTCCCCTCCACCTCTGCTATTCTGTATTCCAAAATGATGAGATGCAGCTCAGCTCCAATAAATAAAATTTAAAAAGTCATAAATGGCAGAAGAGAAAGCCCATAAAAAAATGGGGAAATCTTCAACACCATCCCTATTCTGTGAATCTTAGTTATCTGTAGACTTGAGCCTGCTGGGAAGAGTTGACTTGCTGTGTTTGTAATTTCCTTTTTTGGTGGTTGTTTCTTCTTCTTCTTCTTCTTCTTCTTCTTCTTCTTCTTCTTCTTCTTCTTCTTCTTCTTCTTCTTCTTCTTCTTCTTCTCCTTCTCCTTCTCCTTCTCCTTCTCCTTCTCCTTCTCCTTCTCCTTCTTCTTCTTCTTCTTCTTCTTCTTCCTTCTTCTGAATTGGCACTTTAATATATTGGAAAAAGCAAATCTTTAAGGGCATGTGTGCTCCAGGGTTGATTGGTTGGCCAGGATTTTGATTCTTGAGGTCTTTCAGCTCCAACTTTGGCTGTGTTTTGGCCTTTATAAAAGGTTTAAAAAAAAGACCTTGATTTGGATAGAGAGATAAGCCTGAGGCATCAAACAACTACCTTGAAGCCTAGTTGAGGGGTGCATCTACCTGGTCATAGGTTTTCCCCTGCATCTACCTGGCATCCTTGCATCTACCTGGCATCTACCTTTTCCCTTGCATCTACCTGGTCATAGGTGAATCTTCATGCTTTGGGGGGGGTTTCACATCTGACTCTCAAGTGCGGGAGGGAAGATGATGGGGTTTTTTTCCCCCCTTCTTGGAAGTTCCTGTCCATGTTTGTCTGAAGCCACAGGAAAAGCTGCATGTTCTTCGGGGTGCTTAATGTCAGAGAAAAAAAAAGCAAAATAAAAGCTTAAAAAGAGATGCATCTTGTGGGTTTTCTTTTCCAATATTTCTTAGCCAGTAGACTCACAAAAAAGCTTTGTGCCACGCACAAGAATAAATACATATGCCGATTGACTTTCAACAAAAAGGTCTTGCTGAAGTAATATGATTTTAATCGTGGGTTGAGTCCCTTCTTCATAAAATTGTAAATTTAGGGGTGCAAATCAAGACCAAAGTCATAGATTTAAGCAAGAGTGGTTTTGGGGAACACTTTCATTCTACCATGAAATTCAAACCAAAATAAACTCTGTAACAGATTTTATTTTTTTTAAAAAGAAAACATTTGGCTGTTAGTTTTCAAGTCCAGGATATTTATTTGTGCTCATTCCAAAATCCTGGAAAACATATAACACATAACCTAATTTTAACTCTTTATTGAAATAAGATGATGGTTTGGGATGGTCCTTCAAACACATCACAATGAGGATTATCGTTCTGCCGTTTAAAGGCCCAACCAGCCATCTTCAGAACTGTTTCAGCAGAACCAGCTGCTCTTTTGCAATCTAAATTTCTCATGATGTCAGCGTTTCAAATATCATGCAGGATTAAATCAGAGCCCAAGGCAGAGCTATCCTTAAAGTTCATATTTAATAAGACAGACATGTTGGCAACAAACTGTGGAATCCCAAATCTAAAAGCTTCCTGGGGATCCACCCAGTTGAAAGTTCATGATCTTCTCTCCACGCCCATAAAGCCATCACATGGTCCAATCTTCTTCGGTCAACCTGGCATCTCCACCTAGCTGGTTCCGGTCAGGTGCAGAGATGCAGAGAGAAAAGATGACCTTGGGCTTCTAGAAAAGAAGGACAACAACACGTTGCACAATTCTACTCCTTTCTATTCCCCCTCCCAATTACTACACGAAATGAAACAGCAGAATGAAAAAATAGAGAGTGTGGCAGGCCAAAGATCCTAAAAAGGAATATAACTGCAGAATGCTTTATCAATTTCTCTGTGGCTCGAATACGTCTGTCGCTTAGGGTAAGACTTGGAGCCAGAAACACAGGTAGGAGTTTAGGCCTTCCAAAAGAGGTGAACAATTTGGGTTCTTTTGCTCTTTCACCTTTCACCGCACCGGATGGTTCTCTTTATTTTATTTTCAATTCTCTTGGGGCACAAGAGAGGCCAAGAGGATGCGGGCTTTCTCACCCTTCACCGCACCGGATGGTTGTCTTTATTATATTTTCCATTCTCTTGGGGCACAAGAGAGGCCGAGAGGATGAGGGCAGTTCTCTGCTGTAGAGAGAAAGGCTTTGGTGTGGTTGAAGAAGGCAGGGGAGATGAGCTGCATCCTGGGCTGGGTGGATGACGCAGCTCCTCCCTTGGCCGTTGAGTTGGAAGACTATCTCAAGAGAAGTTGCATCTCTCAATCTCTCTGGGGAAGGAAGAAGAGAGTGACGGAGAGGCCAAGACCAGCGTCCTCTTCATCCTGAAGTGAAGATGGAGATCATCGCTTGGATGATAGGTTTGGGACCTCTTTCTTCTTCTTCCATCTCAATCTGACTCTTCCTTTTCCTCATCTGAAAGCTGATATCTTTACTCCCATGTATTGTCGTCCCCCCCTACATCCTTCTCAGGATATTCTTCTTCCCTGGTTCTGTTAAGTGGAATAAAAGGGGTACTTTCCTGCCTCCCCACCCCCCAATCAATTGTATCTCCGGTCCTCTTCATCCTGAAGAGAAGATGGAGATCATCTCTTGGATGATAGGTTTGGGACCTCTTTCTTCGTTCTTCCTTTTCTCCCTCTTGCTCCTCTCAAATGATTGAGAATTGAGGACATCAGAATGGCTGAACTTTGGAGAGAAAACCCTCCTGGACTCCATTTCTGTCCTTAATGATAATTCAAAACTGGTAAGGATGGTTTGGGAACTATTATGAGTCCCCCAATGGCCAGAGCATAATTGGAAGAAGACCCCTTCCTCCTCCTCCTTCAGGGCAGCTTCTCATCTGCTGCATCCATTCAGGGAAGAAGATTCAGTTGGGGATGATGGAGCTGAAAGCCTTGCAGAGCCTGGGATCACCTCTCCTTCTCTTAACTCCACCTTCCCTCCTTCTCTCTTTCAGTCCTTCCATGGATCCTCCTGGGAGCAGGTGAGAGACCCTCGTGCAGACTTTGCTTCTCTTCACAAACACTTAAACTGTGATTGATGTGGTCTCTGAAGGACGGAGAAGGTCACCGAAAGCCCAAAGAGTGATTCAGAAGGAGAAAACTCCATCTCTGTGGGTGCAGCTGCTCTGCTGTTCTTTTCCACTTGGGTTGGTGCAATGGGCGAATCCAGTCCTTGTTGCTTCTTCAGGAGGCATCTAAGATGGATATGATCAAACCCTGTTGAGGTACCTCCCTTCATGGAGATACATCTCTGAGTCTCCCTGAAGGGCCAACCCAAGATTATCTAATCTTTGGTTTGATAAACTTTGTCAAACTGAAGAATGAATAGCTGTTTTTACCAGATAACCCTGCAAATCCTTCTCTTCATGTCCCTGGTGAGTCTAAGATGGACCCTTCTAATAAAGGTCCACCTCAACAACGTCTTCTCCCAATATAAAACGAAGAAGGGCCTGCAAAGTAAGGAGAGCAGAATGGAAGATGGTCCTAAAAGATCGGGATGGATTGAAATTTTGCATAGGAAGAAAAATCCATCTGGTTCAGTTCCAAAGTGGGAGAAAAGTGCTGGAAACAAAATGGAGGCTGATTGGAAAGTAGCATGTGGTTCTGGGACAGCTGAAAAATTAGCTTGATAGGTGCATGGATTTTTATACAGTTTCTGAGATGCTGCTGGGGATTGTGCAATGTTTGAAATGTCACTAGGGGATTTTGCAACGTAGTGAGCTCTGTGTCTTTTGCTATCCTAACGGTGGTGGGTTTCATCATATTATCTCCTAAAGGTCATGTCCTGTCCTTCTTAATCCCATTACCCTGGAGCTGAAGATGTTTGGTTTATGAATGGATTGGCCAGGATTTCTTAATGGGCACCAAATCTCCATCTCTAAAGATTCAGGCATTTCCTGGAGGCTGTTTTACTATGCAGGAAGAGCGGGGTTGCCTTTAAGAACATGTTTTCTCCATTTAGCCCTTTGGGAAAATATAATATTTTACCTCTTTTAATATTCCCCAAAATATTTCATTCTCTACAAGGTGGGAGGGCTTCCCGCACTTGGATGGACCTTCATGCAAGCCATCGAGGGCAGGAGAACTTTTCATTTGCAGCGTTCTGTCCTGGCGAGAGGAAGCCATGGGTCAAGGGTCCTCAGAGCAGATGATGGATGGGAGTCAACCTGGGAATTGGGGTGGATGTTCTGGTGTAGAGATTTGGTTCCAGGAGGCGATCAGAAGGAAGGACTCAATGGTTTCTCTTTCTTTCTTCAGATTCACAGGCAGATTCATCTCTACCAGCCCCCAGGCTGTCCTCGTCTATTCAACACGACTTTGTTATTAAAGGAGAAGAGATCCCCTTGAATTGCTCCCTCCCCAAGGGAGTCGAATCAGGGACTCCAGAGGGACCTACTAGAATGAAGTTCTTTTTCTACTGTAGGGATCAATCCTACTTACCAATTGAAGATGGACATCTCCATAACAATACCTACAACCTCAGGACTGGAAATCTGAACTCTAGCCAAACAAAGATAATATGCACTTGCAAGATCAGGGGAACATCTAAAGGATGGACTTTTTCTCCTGAAAGTAACCAGCTGGTCTTCTCAGTGGGTGGTAAGACGAATATTTATTACCCCCAAATATTCATACCAGAAGGTAACACAATGCTCAACCTATGAAAGTGCACAATAGACCTTTCAAAAATAAACCAAGTAAACAGAATATGAAAAATCAAATAAATCGTTAAATAAATAACGCCCCCCGTAAAAAAATGGTTAGCAGGACATTCTTTCAATGGGAAAAAAAATATTCCCCCCAATGGGCTTTTATTGTTTATTTTATTTTATTTATTAGTTTGACAAAAATGTACACGCTGACCACTCTGTTACTGCAGTCGTATTTTCTGCAATCGAGTTTGAGTTTGTATCAATGATTTGTGCATGTATTATTGTGGTTGAAGCTGAAGTAGTCATTGGCAGGTAGGATGTTGTAGCAGACAATTTTGCGTACTATGCTTCGGTCAGACCACAGGGGAGAACAATTACAGAAACAACGAATCCTTTTCGACTCTTGTATGCTTCATACTTACCTACTTTAATATTGACCCAAATGCATTCAAGATAGTTCTCATCATTGTTGTGCTCTATTTCTGTAGAGACGTAGTTATTTCTTATATATAGTGCAACTCCACCTCCTCTTTTATTTGGTCTATTTCTTTTAAATAATTTAAATCCTTCTAGCTGTATGTTCCATTTGTCAGTTTCATCCCACCAAGTTTCTGTAATGGCAACAATATCGTATCTGCCCTCTTTTACTTGAATTTCTAATTTGCCCTGTTTATTCCTCATACTCTGTGCATTGGTGTATAGACATTTGAGTCCATTTTGATTGACCCTGTGGTTACTGTATGCATATCCTGTGTTATGCCTGACTTCCCCTATTTTCTTGCCACTTGTATGATTCATGCACATGGTATGGCACTCACTATTAAATGCTTGGTTTTGCTTGACAGCGGGAGTGATAATCTTACCCGCACAAACATCTGTGTTACATGCACTGATAACCCTATGAATTTTAGTTTGCTGGGGACAGAAATGTTCTGTATCTATTAGTTCTCTGTCCCCGCTGTCCCCTGCATGTATTATTGTGGTTGAAGCTGAAGTAGTCATTGGCAGGTAGGATGTTGTAGCAGACAATTTTGGGTACTATGCTTAGGTCAGGCGCAGGGGAGAACAATTACAGAAACAACTAATCCTTTTTGACTCTTGTATGCTTCATACTTACCTACGGTACCTATATAGTTTCTGTACTTTGCTGCCTATTACAGAAATTTGCTTTTCTTCAATTGGAAGATTCAGGTGATGGGAAGATAGAGGTAATGATTTCTTGGTCCAGTCTCTCTTGTGTGAAAAGGTGTAGACTTTGTGTTGTTTTCACTCTAAGCTAAAGTCAAATTCATTCTCCTTCCTTATTTTCCATTTTAACCTCCATTATCTGAAATATCATTGCTTTGCCTCATAGAAATGGTACCTTAGATTCAAGGAGACACTCTGGATGATTTGAGGAAACTCCTCTGCTTCAAAGTAGACATTAATATATCTCCCTTGTGAACATTTTGTGCAGATGGCCTCCCTTCCCCATTGCTGAGAGTGGATCCGTTGTCCCAGAGGGTGAAGGAAGGTGACCCCTTGCTCTTCCTCTGCTCAACGGAAGGAGAAAATGCAGAGAAGAAGTTCCATTTCTACAAGGATGGGGTGGAGATCCCCTCCAGGGAAGAAGGTCTTCTGGAACCCTCCAGTGAAGCCACAAATCCTCTTCAAAATGCCTCTCTGAGAATCCCTCATGCCTCCTTCAACCACAATGGAGAATTTGCTTGCAGTTATGAAGAAAAGAGAAGCAACCGATGGGCCAAGTCTTCTTGGAGCCAGGCAGTGAACGTCACAGTTGAGCCAGGTAGGAGATTTGGATTTGGTTCAATCTCGAGACCTCCATGAAAGGCATGAAGGACAAAGAAAGTCCTGGAGAAAAGCAAATGAGCTTTGTGGGGTTGTTAACTAGCTCCACAGAGAGGTCCATGAAAAATCCAGAACTGAGCTTGATAAAAAAAGGGGGGTCTGTTTCATTTGTAGATTTAATGGATTTTAAACCTTCAATAACAGGCAGAGTAAAAATGTTCTGCCTAAAATACTAAATCATTTCTCTTTTTCGTTACTGAAACCAGTTTTGACCCGTGATTCAGATCCCATTTTGATATATTCCTGGATGGCGATTCCTCTTATAATCCTTATAATCCTGCTGGTTCCCTTTGCCTTTTATTGCTGGAAGAAGAAGATCAGTAAGTGAAGGGTTTGGGTTCAAGGGTTCCCTCACCTGGAGTCCTAGATGTGGCTCCTGATGGGGTTGGAGATGTTGGCCGAGAGATTCTCTGGGGAGGCAGGAAAGGAGAGCAAGGCCCGAGAGAGAGAAGGACAAACAATATGTGAGATCGATGAAAAGAAGCCATGTTATCTTTCTTTTTTAATCATTATTATTATTATTTCTCCCTTGGAAGCATCAGCATCCCAGGGACAATTTCAGCTCGTGGAAAAGAAAGAGGAAAGAAATGATCTTGCAGTGACGGAGCTTCAAGCAGCAACAGCAGCTAGTTCTTCACCTGTCAAGGTAGCTAGTGGGATTTATGGTTGACTTTAATCAGGGAAGTATATGTTTACAGGTCTGTTTACCTTGGAGAGCGAAACCAAGTTTTATCCCCATTATTGATGGTGTCCTCTGGAGTCTCCCAACCGCCATGAAGAAACAGGAATGATGTGGATAGGATTCAGAGCTTCTGAACTTCAACCCTTCAATGCAAACATGATTTACTTTCCATAAAGACTGTTTGTCTTGAGCTCTCTAAACATCTGCTCTAATTTTCTTGACTTGCTTAGGTTCAACCAAAGAATTTAGGAATTTTGCAAGTACCAGATTTTTCTTTAAAAGTGAGGAAGCCGAGTAATTCTCTTTATGGCTTTCCGTCTACACAATTGGGTGTTGGCCAAGAAATTGAATGGCCTTGAAGCCCACACAAACAGAAATGATTTTTTTTTCAAAAGCCAAGTTTCTTAGAAGGCATTAAAGATTCCTATAATTAAGTGTCGGGGGGAAGTTTCAGGGGATTGGCCATGTGGGTTTCTCAAGAGCATCTCCAAACCCTCCAGAATATGAGACAGGAAAATAGTCTGGGTCAGGTCTGATGCTGAAGGTCAATCCTTCTCCTTCTTTGATGGGCTGGCAATCTTTCTAGATGTGTCGATCATATTTATTCTAAAAATGCTATAAAATGATGGAGAAATCCCATGTTCTCAGTGGATTCCTCACCTGCAGGCAGAATGAGCAATGGCTTCTCAGAAGAAGAGTCTAGAGACAGTCACTTCTCTGAAATAGTATAGGTTCTCCTGCTTGAACAGGGGGCTGGACTAGAAGACCTCCAAGGTCCCTTCCAGCTCATTTGTTCTATTGTCTCACTTTCCCTAGGACTCTGAGGTCACTTACAGTTGCATCCGGGACTCCTTCACTCCGTCTCTTCCTGGATCAACAAGGAAGAACCGTCTTACGCAACTGGAAGAAGAGGGGATATTGTACAGTGACATTGTGTTCTAACCAAAACGGAGGCAGCAAAGTCATCCCAGATTGCAGTAAAATGTGCCTCTCTCAGTCCAGTTCCTTATTAGGCCTAGATATGGACATCACCCTTGAAGAAATGACGAGGGGCAGCTGAACTTCGGTTTACGGCAGAAAATACATCAAATAGGGCAAAATCCTGGGCATAATCTTATTGTAGGAGTCTGACAGGGAATTGCACAGCTGGTGTCCAAATGGAGTCAGAGACGCTGACACAAACTTGTAGTTTTACACAAATAAATACATTTTACAACTTACAGCTAGTCCTTGTCTTACAACAGGTTATTTAGTGACCGTTTGAAATTACAACGCCAGTGAAAAAAGTGACTTATGACCGTTTTCCACATTGGTCATTCCCATGATCAAAATTGAGAGGCTTGGCCACTGACTCATACTTATGACAGTTGCAGTGTCCCGGGGTCACGTGATCCCCTTTTGCGACCTTCTGATAAGCAAAGTGAATGGAAAAGTCCCTTTGTCACTAAATGAACAACTAAAGCCATTCACTTAAGAAAGGTAAGAAAGGTCTTAAAACGGGGCAAAATTCCCTTAACAAATGTCTCACCTAGCAACGGAAATTTTGGTCTCTATTGTGGTCGAAAGTTGAGGACTCCCTGAATATACAGAGCAAAAAAGTTAGTCAGGCTCAACAGGAACATCGTGAGGTAAATCACAGAGCTCACAGAAGAAAAAGGCGGGAAAAAAGGGAACCTCTCCCTCCACACCCCAGGAACCAATCACAGCACAGATTGCCTCACACAGGCACAAGCACTCTCCAATCAATCAGGTATAATGGCGTGTTCTCTCTGCACAAACGTCACTGCTTCAGTTACTAAATGTAAATATTTTCACCGAATCTCAGTTCTATCTCAATATAGACTTGAGCCCGCTGGGGAGAAGATTTCCATTATAATTTCTTCTCTTCGTAACATACTTTTTTAAATCTTCTTCATAATTGGCCTTTTAATCTATAGGGGCAATCTAATCTCTCTCCTATAACTCCGATGGTGAACCTATGGCAGTCATGCCACAGGGGGCACACGGAGCCATCTCTGCAGGCCGTCGCTCAGGTCAAATCCCCTCCGCATGTGCCTACACTTTTTTAGCCAATCGGCTGATTTTGGGGTCTCTGCTGGGAGATGTGCACACATGCGTGGGGAGCGGTGCCCTCATGCGTGTGGATGGTGGGGGGTCACACATGCATGTGCAGGAGTTGGAGTGTTTCTGGGTCCTCCTAAGTGATGACCCCCTTCTCACTGTCACATTTCTGAGAGATATGTTTTATTAAGCCCACAATCACTTTTTTCCCTCCTTCGGTGTTTTTGATGACTTCACGTTGCATGGAGTTGGGATCTCCAGTGAAGCTTAAATGTCAGAGAAAAAGCAAAATAAAAGCCAAAGTAGAGATGTGCTGTGGGAAAGCCTCCATTTCTGAGTTAATGAGTTCAGTTTCTGGGTCCAGTTGCGGATGAGTCCAGGATGGAGAAGGAGGGTCTCCGGCGCAGGTGATGGGTGGGGTCCCCATCATTGTAAAATCCAGAATGTAATTCAAGAGCAGAGTTTTTGTTGTTGTTTTTAAATCAAGGATAGTTTCTGGATCCCCACATTCAGGGGTGGGTTCCTGCACCGGCATGACTACCGAAAAATTTTGCACGCGCAAAAATTGTGTTTGACCTTCTGGGGCTGGGGTGGGCATGGCCAGCTCAACATAACTTGTGTTCTAGCCATCCAAGAGCTCCTGAGCTCCATTTTCAGCTGCGACCGTGTCCTGCAACCCTCTGCCGGCAAAAATGAAGCTTGGGAGTTCTGCCCTTGGAACCTTGCGAGCTCCATTTTTGTCCGCAATGGCCTCCTGCAACCTCTGCCAGCGAAACGGAGCTCAGAAGAGCCACTTGCAGTCCTCCTATGCTCCATTTTTGCTGGCAGAGGCACTTCAGGCTGGTCCTTCGTAGTTTCCAGGGCAGCCCTGCATCTAAGCAGATCTAAGCACCCCGTGGGCTGGATCCAGCGCCCAGGCCTTGAGTTTGACACCCCAGCTCTAAAAGGATGCAAACTGCCAGATGTGTGCAAGGAATATACTGTACATCCTCCCATTCCCTACTGTTCTATCGGAGCTGAAGAAGCTTCTGGGATGAGAAGCAAAACATCTTCAAAGACAAAAACAAGGAAAGGACTTGAATCGGATGGTTACGTTTGCCATTGGTTTACCTACCAACAGCTGAAATAAAGATTTAAGTTGGATAAGGGAATTATGGGTTTTATTTTGTTAAAAATGAACTGGAAATCTTACTGTGTGGAAACTGTTAGATCGGGTAATGGATAGGCACACACAGGCTAAAGGGAACAACAGCTCTTTATTAAGTACAACAAGTGAGAACAACCCAGCGACGGTTGAGTCTGACAGCAGCCCTTTTATAGGGAAGCCCCGTGTCAGAACCCTATTGATTTAATTTTATCTCTGCTATTTCTCTGGTGCCTCAATCAAACACGTCTAAGCAGCTTAAGATTCCTGCAGCAAAGCAATCAGAAAACTACTAACAGAACCAAAACCCAAAACTAAAATTGGCAGTTGACAAAATTAGCTGTTTCCCCTCTTGCTTTCTTTTGGATCCTTATTGGCAATTCCAACTGGATGGTTTAAAAAAAACAACAGCACCAGAGGAAAGATGCTCAGCTAGGAGATAAATCTGTCACTCAAATCCACTTCTCACTAAAGGCAGCCTTGGTTATTCCACAGCTGATGGGCTGGCCTGAAGATTTCTTTTGGATCCTTCAAGGGAAGAAAGCGAGATCCTTTGGGATTCTTTAATGGGAAGATCCAGCTTCTCGTGTCAAATTTGCTTAAGCCAGGATCCAACCTTCTATGTCTTTTAATGAGCAAGATCTCCTTCGAGAGGATCTCAACTCCTGGTGACCAATTTGACTCTGTAGTTTATTTCGACAATAGTACGAATGCTATTGGCACTTGCCTTCATCCAAGATGATTTTTCCAATGTCCCCATTCTGGATTTCTTGAAGAAACCAGGAGGAGGAGGAGGAAGATACTTTAAGAAGTATCCAGAAAGTCTTCAAGCTTTTGTTTCTGAGACCAGCCAAAGACAGACTGGCCTTTTCCAGACATGGAGAGGATTTTTCACATCAAAGATTAAAACGAAAATGTTGTCCAGCCGGAACGGAAGAAGATACAATTAAGTCTCAGAAGTGGCCATTGGAAAATATCCACACAAGAAGGGTAATGCATATAGGCCGATAATTACTATTCTGAGCATTTATAGAGGTTGTTGGAGGAAATCTCCCCAGTTTGTTCCCAGCTGGGACACACGACAGATGCTGAGAAGAAATGGATGCAGAAGCCAGTTGCCAGAAAGTGCAATTTTTTTAATGTAGGAAGGCAAAAAGTAAAAAGTGACACAGCTCGAGAGTTCCTGGTTTACAAGCAGATTGGGGGTAGGCAAGTCCATGCCTTCTTATACATGATTTTCCTTGGAAGCTCCTACAGTTTGATGGGGTTATTTGTGTACCTCTAGTTAAAGTGATTGCCTTGGATTCTGTCTTCCTGCCTTAATGTGTTAATCCTGTCCCAGGATCTTTGTCTTTTCTATCCTGGGGGTGAATCCTGTCAGGGGGCTGGAAAAACAGGGAGTTCTAGTTTTGCCTTGGAGAGTTTATTTTTAGCCTGATTCCTCTTATCTTAATGGCTCTACTTAAGTGTTTCTGTTGTCAGCTCTGTGACTTTTGTAACAGCCATTTAGCAGGGCTTCTGAGGTTTCTGGTGCTGTGAGGTTTCTGGCACTGTCCATTTGGGGTGCACTTCCCACAAGGGTCCACAAAAAGTCAACCAGCTCATTCCCTCAGAGATATTTGGCAACCCCCAGGAGCTGATTATCACACTTTAAAAAGTGTGGTTTATGGAGAACTCTTCTCCCCTTCCATTTATTTTTAGTGCTGGGGAAAGGAAAAAAGGAGAGATATTTAGGAATGTTGAGGGGGGGAGATTTCATGATGGAACATCAACAGTCATAAGGAAACACCCCCCCCCCATTTTTGTGTCTTCTTCTGTCCTCAAAGCCAATCTTTTTCTCTCTCTCTTCCTTAATTCCTTTCAATCTTGGGGTCTCTTAGTTTGTCATTACCATTCAGGCCAAGAATTCCCAACTGTGTCCACCTCTCATCTTTCGCCTTTGTTAAATGGCTCTGGCCTCTTGAGATCACCAACCGTTTCATGGTTTCCTTCCACCAAAATTCAACATGTCACCTCTACTTCCCTTTGAAATACCTCTCAAACACCTGGCCCATTTCCACCCCAAAAGGCCTCTCCTTCTTGATGTCCAGGTTCTTCAGGTTGGTTTGAAGAGACCTTGATTTGAGGAGGGGAATAGTCCCAAAAGATCTGGGAGTGATGAGGTCTTGGATGGACCTTCATCAAAGCCAATAGCTGGAAGACCATAAGGCCCATCAGAGATGCTCTTAAGAAGGGACTGATAAATTTGAAAGGCAACATTCTGATGTTTTAAAACACAGCCAACGTGTTTAAGAGCTTATTTCAGTCGAACCTACTGTTCTCTGATGATATTGCCAGTTGAAGTGTTTCTTTATTAATGCGTTATTCTTCTTTTGATGGCACGGATGTATGGTTCCCCTTTGGAAATGCAGGGCTTAGGAGAAGAAGTGGAACGAATCAGGTCAGGTACACAAGGCTGGCATTTAGGTCTTGCAAAAAGCAAGGACATCTTGGCTTCTTGTCATTCACACCTCTTTTTTTTAATTTTTCAATTTTATTAACAAACATGTAAAATACACACAAACAAAACTTCGACGTACAACACATTTACACAATGCAATACAAACAGGACCTTCCTGTTCTTTCTAGTAGCAATTATCAATCAATAGCGCTCACCTTATATTATTTCCCATTCAATTATATTTCATTTGAGTTTCACCATTCTTAAAGGAATTTGTTACATTCCTTCATTGATTCTTCTTTCTTTTCTCCATCCACCTATACCATTTATCCCATATCTGCTAGAATTCTGATTCTTCTTTTCCCTGAATTTCTTTAGTTAGTTTGTCCATTTCAGCACAATCCATAACCTTTCTTATTATTTCATCTTCACTTGGAGTTAGTTTGTTTTTCCATTTCTGGGCAAAGGCAATCCTTGCCGCCGTAATTATATGTAGTATTAAATACTGGATTTCTTTTTTGTATTTTGCAGACATTATTCCTAATAAAAAGATTTCAGGTTTCCATTCTATTTTTAACCCCCGTTATTGCCTCCAGCCAATTTTTGATCTTTTTCCAGATTTTTTTAGCCTCCTCACAGGTCCACCATAAATGGTAATACGTTCCGTGTATCGATTTGGATTTCCAACATTTTGGGGAGGTATTTGTTGAGATTTTACCTAAACTTCTTGGTGCCAGGTGCCATCTATAAAACATTTTATCTGATCTTTGAACAATTTTATCCAATTATCCAATTTGTGTGGTTCTGTTTCGATGTCATCTAATTTGGTATCTTTATTGTATTTAGTTTTGATTTGAAGGTAAGTTAGCCAGTCAACTTGCATGTTCCGTTCTGCCAATTCTTCAATTGTTTTTACGTTTCCCTGTCTATCAATTAAGTCTCCATATCTTAGCATTTTGTTCAAATCTATAAAATTTGGATGGGTCGACCTTTCTGTCGGTGATAGCCAATTCGGAATTTTCACATAGTGGGGTTTTTTAAAAAAAAATTTGAGCCATTTTTGCAATAACGCTCTTCTGATAAAATGATTTTGAAAGTATTTGTGCGTTTTATTTTTATCATCTCACACCTCTTACCGCACCGGATGGCTATTTTTATTTTTCATTCTCTTTGGGTGCAAGAGAGGATGGGGGCAGTGAACTGCTTCTCAGAGAAAAGGCTTTAGTGAGGTGAAGAAGGCCGAGGAGCTGAGCTGCAACCTGGGCTGGATGAATGACGCACGTCCTCCCTCGGTCATTACGCTGGAGGACTGACTCAAGGGAAGTCGCATCTCTGACTCTCTCTGGGGAAGGAAGAAGAGAGAGACAGAGAGGCCAAGAAGAGATTCCCAGGAATCCCGAAGAGAAGATGGAGACCATCCCTTGGATGATAGGTTTGGGGCCTCTTTCTTCTACTTGCCATCTCAATCTGACTTTCCTCCTCGCTGAAGAGACAATTGCTTTACTCCCACGTTCTTTTCTTATTCTAGATCTTTCTCAGCAAACAAGAACTTTCCTGTTTCTTATTTTGGTGCAATTTGAACAACGGGGGGCACTTACCTGCCTCCCCACAATTGTGTCTCTTGATTTACGACCATCTGAGCTAAAGGGAGTTTGGGTGGATGCAGGGCAGTCTCTCTTCCTCCCACCAGAAACACCCAGAAAAAGACCCAAAACTGCAGCTTCAAAGTCAATTAAAGAGATTAGGAAGTTGAGGCAATGGATGAGCAAAGAAAGGGGTCGTTCTGTGGGACACATTGAGGGGTGTTGAGTATAAGGGGCCTCCCCTTTCTCCTTCCTGCTCCTCTCAAACGACTGAGAACTGAAGACATCAGAATAGCTGAATTTTGGAGTGAAAATACTCCTGATAGTCTCCTTTTTTGTACTTCAAGCTAATCCCAGACATAATACAGATGGTTTGGGGACTCTTATGACCCCCAAAGGCCAGAACATGGGTGGGAGAAGACCCTTTTTCCTTCATCTCATCTGATGCATCCATTCAGAGAAGAAGATTCAGTTGAGGATGGAGGGGATGAAAGTCTTGCACTGTCTGGGATCATCTCTCCTTCTCTTAACTCCACCTTCCCTCTTTCTCTCTTTCAGTCCTTTCATGGATCCTCCTGGGAGCAGGTAAGAGACCCTCATACACACTTTATTTGTGTTCACAAAAATGTGGGCTGTGGTTGTTGCATCTGGATGGTTTTCTTAGATCACGGAATCGGAATATAGAGTTAGAATGAATTGGAGTAAAAGACTTAAGAGAAGAATATGGAAGACAAGCCAAAAGAGAGAGATAAGATTAAAAGCTTGGATGTGGACAAGAGATGATGGATAAGGGGAGAAAAAGACTAGAAGATTTTCCAGGATTATACCTTCATAATGTGTACTAATATTAGAATTATATAGACTGGATAATTATTTTGTATGTAGTGTAATAAACATCAGGATAAATATTTTAATATAAATAGATATGAAGAGTGTAAAAATGATGAATAAGAATTACGTATCAATTGGAA
Source organism: Natrix helvetica (assembly GCF_964273705.1). NCBI lineage: Eukaryota > Metazoa > Chordata > Lepidosauria > Squamata > Natricidae > Natrix > Natrix helvetica. The sequence continues at coordinate 2,953,246 of NC_138554.1, read as the reverse complement.
AATGAGAGCTTGAATGATGGTATTATCGAACGTGTATAAAATATGATTAGCGGTGAAATGATAAAATCAAACAATGAACGATTAGAAAATGAAAACAATATAGTTTAATGTAAACGTGTTTATTAATAGTAGATCTACACAAATTGGAGGATTGGAAAGAATATGAATGGATGCACTTTAAATGCCCAAATGATTGCGACTGGCATTAGAAGTGTACATTGAATGATGAAAGAAGGAAGGAAGAAACTTTAACATAAACAGAACAGACGAATAAGGGGAATATAAATAATAAAACAGCTGAAGATGGGAAATAGAAAAGAAACATCTTAGGATATTGCAGCAGCATGGGTGGGTGGGTGTGGGTGTAAAAGGTTAAGACAGAGATAGAAATAAGAGGGGAATAATATATAGATATATTAACATATTAAGGTATATGAAAGAATAGGAAGGAGGTCTCAGCGCTGGTTCTTGAGGAAAACTCGCTTGCCATGCCGGCTCTGATCTGATTTTGCGGTGCAAGAAAACCAAACTCCAACCCTCCTGTGGTTTCCAAGGTTTTCCTGGTTGAAAGGTTGGAAGTGGTTCTCAGTGAATCCGTCAGGAAGACTTCTGGCTTAGAGGAAGAAGAAGGAGAGCAGGGCCATAGAATTGTCCTCACCTGGAGAAGAGACAATCGGTCAGTCAAGGATCTCCGGAGTTGTTTAGAAATGGGAATCGGGGTGGATGTTCGGGGGTAGAGATTTGGTTCCAGGAAGAGATCAGAAGGAAGGACTCAAGGCTTCTTTTTCTTTTCTTTGCTTCACGGACAGATTCAGCTCTTCTGCCCCCCAGCCTGTCCTCATCTCTTCCACACACCGTCATTATCAAAGGAGAAGAGATTCCTTTGAATTGCTCCCTCCCCGAGGGATCTTCTGCAAAATCGTTCTTATTCTACTGCATGGATCAATCGGACGTACCAATCAAACAGGAAGATATCCATAAAAATACCCTCATTCTGAAGACTGCGGATCTGGATTCAGGCCAAACAAAGATAGTATGTACATGTATGTTCTGGGGATCATCTGGAGGAAGCCAACTTTCTCCCAACAGTAACCAGTTGGTCTTCTCAATCATTGGTAAGATGAATATTTATTGCCGAGAAATACTTAAATCAAAGGCAGCACCAATGCTCAACCTATGAAAATATAGCAGTTCCATAGATGGAAGGCGTAGACATTTTGGTGAGGTACCAATGTTTAGTACTATAAGGGGCCCAGACCACTCCAGAGAGAAGGAGTGGAATGTCTGCCAGTTTGAAATGAGGTAACGGAATGTGAGGCAACTGGCAGTTGGAACAGAGTTCTTTTCAGATGGGGAGTGGGAGTAGAACTCCTTAGCGTCAGAGCTTGTTAATTATTGTATAAGAAATACTAATGATCTGATGGTCATTTTGAAAAATCCTTTCTTAGCAAGCCCGTGGACGCCAAGAGGAACATATGTGACACATTTCAAGTTTATAGGCTTTACGGTTGTGGAGATTTCGTGATGAGTGGGTGGTACTTGGCTTTTATATATATAGATTACAGGTATGATTTTTTGTTTGCCACAACCAGGAATAAAATCTCCATTCTGGGCTCTAATTTAACACTCTGTTATTAGATCCTGCAGAGTTAAAGCAAAGAAAATTCACAACAAACTTTTTACCAAAAATGAAACCGTCATAAATAAACCTGAGCCCTGTGCTTTTTATAGTCACTGCAGTACAGCAAGAGAGGGAAAAGTGGGGAGGTTTCATTTCTTGACCTGAGGCAGGGTTTTTTTTAAAAGCAAGAAAAGGTTTATTGTAATTTCCCCTTTAAGTTAAAGTAAAATTAATTTTCACTCTTGTTTTCCCCACTTTAAATCTCATTTTACAAAATATTACTGCTTTGCTTCATACAAATGGTATCTTAGGGCCAAGGAGGCACTGTGGATGATTTGAGGAAACTTCTCTGCTTCACAAGGAGGCACTGTGGATGATTTGAGGAAACTTCTCTGCTTCACAGTAGACATTAATTTATCTCCCTTGTGAACATTTTATGCAGACGGCCTCTCTTCCCCCGTGCTGAGAGTGGATCCGTTCTTCCAGTGGGTGAAGGAACGTGACCCCTTGCTCTTCCTCTGCTCAACGGAAGGAGACAACGCAGAGAAGAAGTTCCACTTCTACAAGGATGGGGTGGAGATCACCAGCAGCTATGAAGGTCTTAGGAAGGAGTCCAGTGATCTCTCAGATCCTCTTCAAAATGGCTCTCTGAGAATCCCGCATGCCACCTTCAACCACAGTGGGGAATTTGCTTGCAGTTATGAGGAAAATATAAATGGGCGCTGGGTCATGACTTCTTGGAGCCAGGGAGTGAAGGTCACAGGTGAGCCCGTCAGGGGAAGGATGGATGGGATGAATTCTTGGATGTGAGACTATTGTGTTGTGGGCTTCAGTAGGCAAGAACCAGACCAGCATAGCTGCAACAGCTTTTATTGACTCACAAATGGAACTGAGGAACTGCAGGCAATTGCCTGTGATTTATACTCTAAGCCCGGGATGGCGAACCTATGGCATGCGTGCCACAGGTGGCACGCTGAACCATTTGTCAGGGCACATGAGGCATTGCCCTTTTAGCTGGCCAGCGCGCATGCGTGCGCTGGCCAGCTGACTTTAGACTTTTTATGAGGCCATTTTTCACCCTCCCCAGGCTCCATAGGCTTTATAGGAGCTTGGAGAGGGCGAAAACAGCCTCCCTGAGCCCCCCGGAGCCTTCAGGGGCCTTCCAGAGGCTTCCCTGAAGCCTCCGGAGCACAAAATCCGGTCCTATGGGAGGGGTCATTTTTTTGTCCTCCAGAGCCTTCAGGGAAGCCTCTGGAAGGCCCCTAAAGGCTCCGGGGGGCTTAAACCGGCACTATGAGCAAAATGGAAGTCTTTTCCTGAACTTCCGGTTTGCCCGTAAAGCTGGTTTTTTGCGCTCCAGAGGGTTCAGGGAAGCTTCTGAAGCCTCTGGAGGGCCTCCGGGGGGTGGAGGGTACTGTTTTCACCCTCTCCAGGCTCCTATAAAGCCTCTGGAGCCTGGGGAGGGCGAAAAAAGCATGAAAAAATGGGGGGGTGTGCCCCTGTCATGCGTGCTGGGGGTCACGCATTGCATTATCGGTATGGCACGCCTGCACACGACCCCCCCTGCGCTCCCCCTCGCTTTTGGCACCCGAGCCAAAAATGGTTTGCCATCGCTGCTCTAGGCCCACAGGGCCTTAACCAATCATAGAACTAGAAAAAGCCCGCCCAAATATTAATGTTCTACATTTCCCTCCAAATCGTTGAGGTCATCTAAAGGTTAGTTTCACTTTAGCACAGTTAACAGTTTAGAGTCATCTAAAGGTTAGTTTCACTTTAGCACAGTTAACAGTTAGGTTCATCTAAAGGTTAGTTTCACTTTAGCACAGTTAACAGTTTAGGGTCATCTAAAGGTTAGTTTCACTTTAGCACAGTTAACAGTTTAGGGTCATCTAAAGGTTAGTTTCACTTTAGCACAGTTAACAGTTAGGTTCATCTAAAGGTTAGTTTCACTTTAGCACAGTTAACAGTTAGGGTCATCTAAAGGTTAGTTTCACTTTAGCACAGTTAACAGTTAGGTTCATCTAAAGGTTATTTTCACTTTAGCACAGTTAACAGTTAAGGGTCATCTAAAGGTTAGTTTCACTTTAGCACAGTTAACAGTTTAGGGTCATCTAAAGGTTAGTTTCACTTTAGCACAGTTAACAGGGTCATCCAAAGGTTAGTTTCACTTTAGCACAGTTAACAGTTAGGATCATCTAAAGGTTAGTTTCAATTTAGCACAGTTAACAAGGTTATCTAAAAGTTAGTTTCACTTTAGCACAGTTAACAGTTAGGGTCATCTAAAGGTTAGTTTCACTTTAGCACAGTTACTGCAACTATATACATTCGATACATAACAGAGACCAGCAGGAAGTCCCACCACCATAGGCTAGACTAGGAAGGACAAAGAAAGGCCTGGAGAAAGGCAAATGGCTTCTGTGGGGTTGCTAAGAAAATTCCCTGGTGAGGTCCTTGAAAAATTGAGAGTTTGCTGTAAGAGATGGTTATTTCAATTATAGTTTTCATATGATCCAAACCTTGAAGAACATCTAAGACGTTCGGATTAGAAATACTAATTTATCCTTCTTCTTTATTGGTCAAACCAGTTTGGCCCCAAGATTCAGAACTTATATGGAGATATTCCTGGGTGGCGCTTCCTCTTATAATCCTGCTGGTTCCTTTTGCCTTTTATTGCTGGAAGAAGAAGAACAGTAAGTAATACAACCCAACAGCAGAGTTGGAAGGGACCTTGGAGGTCTTCTAGTCCAACCCCCTGCTCAGGCAGGAAACCCTATACCATTTTTCACAAGTAATTATCCAATCTCTTCTTAAAGACTTCCAGTGTTGGAGAATTCACAACTTCTGGAGGCAACTTCTGTTCCACTGATTAATTGTTCTCACTGTCAGGAAGTTCCTCCTCAGTTCTAAGTTGCTTCTCTCCTTGATTCGTTTGATTAGTGAAGGTTTTGGGTTCAAGGGTTCCCTTACCTGGAATCCTAGATAGCCCTCCTGGGAAGTAAGAAAGGAGAACCAAGCATGAATATGAGAGATCATATCATCTGGGAAGATAACACATGAGGATGGTAGAAAGTAGTAGTTTCATCCTTATTTTTATTATTCTATTGGAAGAATCTCCCTCCCAGGGACAATCTCAAAAAGAGGAAAGAAATGATGGCGGGATGGAGCCTCAAGCAGCAAGAGCAGCCAGACCCTCGCCTGTCAAGGTAGGTGATGGGATTCATAGGTGACTTTAATCAGGGTCCACGGGAAAGGGTCTTGACAAGTGAAGCCGGGTTCCTGGGATCCCCACTGAGGGTCTCCTCTGGAGCCACCCAACTGTCTTTGTGTAGAGACAAGGGTGATGCAGATGGGCTTTAGAGTGCCTGAACCACCTTGTTGTAGTCTTCGTAGATAGCTGAACTCTGACCCTGAAACTCAAGCAGGATTTACCTCCTTTAAGCCTTGATCTTTCTGAACATCTTCCCTAGGTGTCTTCACCTGATGGGCTGGGAATCTTTCTTGGCTGTAGCAGACCAGTCAATCTTATTTATTTCCAAAGAGCTGAAAACTGATGGAGAAACCCCTTGTTCTCAATAGGTTCCTCGGCTGCAGGAGACTGGATGTGTGAACAGTGCCTGTTGTTTCACTAAATTTCCCCAAAACTCTGAGGTCACCTACAGCTGCATCCAAGACTCCTTCATTTCGTCTGCTCCTGGACCAACAAGGAAGAACCGTCTTACACCACAGGAAGAAGAGAGGATTTTGTACAGTGAAGTTGTGCCCCAATCCAAAAGGAGGCAGCAGAGTCATCCCTGATTGCAGCAAAATGTGTCTGTCTTGGCCCAGTCACTTATTAGGCCTAGATATCATTCTTTTTTTCTATTATCGAAAAGTTTTAGTAAAATTTACAGATATTTCCCCTTCCCCTTCCCTCCCTCCACCCCAACCCTGCCACACCTCCAACCCTCCCTCCCTGCAACTTCCCAGAGCAAAATACAGGGTATAAACATTTAACAATCAATCATACACTAACATAAGCTAACTAACTAGAACATCTTGCCTCCCTCTTGTACTTTAACTCCCCTTTTATTAAGCTAAATTTGGATAAACTATAACATTCCTTATTCATTCATAATCTAATTGAAGTTCCTTAGTCCTAAATTTATTTTGAATATAGTCAATCCATCTTCTCCATTCCAACTTGTGTTTCTCCTCTGAGTAGTCTTTCCAATATGCTGGAATTTTAGCTGTCTCTGTTAAATTTGCTACTTTTAACGTCCAATCTTGAATAGTAAGCAATTCTTCCTTCTTCCAGCAATCGTGTTGCCATTATTAAATTCAGAATCAAATTAGTCTCTATAATTGTACAGTCTGCAATTATACCTAGCAAAAACAACTGAAGAGTGAACTTTATCCTCTTTTTGAGAATATTTTAAGTAATCCACCATATTTTTTATCCAAAATGCTTTAGCTTCTTTACAAATCCACCATACATAATAATACATAGCATCAACACAATCACGTTTCTAACAATTAAATTATAAATTGGGATACACACAAGCTAACTTTTTAAGATCTAAAAGCCATCTATAAAACATCTTATAAAAACTCTCTATCAAGTTTTAATCTTGCATAAATTTGTCATTGCTTATCCAAATCTTTTCCCATATTCCCATCATTATTAAACAAAATTATCAATACCTTTCTACCATTCTTCCATCTTTGCATCTTTTTTCCTCCTTTTTTAAAAATCTTGGTATCATTTAAAGAGAAAATATAAACTTAAACAAGACTTTCATTTTACTACTACTATCCTTCCCAGCAAAAACTATTGTAAGTTCTCCCATTTATCCAGCTCTATCTATATTTTGTGCCATAATGGTCATAATTATACTTATGGAATCTCCCATTTAAAATTGTAATATACACTCCTAAGTGGATAACCTTTTTTACTATCTCACATGCTGTTATTTTTTGGATTCTTCTTTTGGATTTATCCTGGAGATGGTGGATATCCAGCCTTTAGTACATTAGTGTAAAAATCTTTTGCCTTCCAAACTGAATTAAGACGATATCTTTCTTCTAAATAATTCACCATCAATCCGGTTGGGGCCTCCCATCTATACTGTATCTGGCGATTTCTAAGTTCATCAACTAGGAATGCATAATCTTTTCTGGATCTCAATATTTTAAAAGGAATTTCCTTCAGTACTGCCACCTCCTGCCCTTCCACCTGTAATTTGCTTTCGTAAGTCGCTTGTAATTTTCCATTCCTTGTTTTCCTGGTAGCAAAGTAGATTACAATATCTCTTGGTAGTTGTCTCTGTCTAGCAATCCATGAGTTAACTCGATCTTTTTTATCAATCTGCCAATCATATTCTGCTTTTGGTTCACCAATTAACTGAGTGAAAGCTTCTGCAAAGATTTCTTTCAAATTTTCTTGGTTATCTTCTTTCAGGCCTCTTATTCTCAAAGCAAATTCCATCGCTCTGTATTGTATCATTCTAACTTCTGCCTCTGATTTTTCAATCTTGGTTTGAATCTCAGCAACTTTATTCTCCAAATTCACATTAGACTGAGTAATTTCTTCCACCCTGTCATCCAATGATGTTACAAAAGCAAACAAACCCTTAAACGCATCCACTATATCCTCTCTTATTTGTTGATTGCGGGTTTGAATTAAGTCCTTAATTTCAGACATTTCATCAGACACATGTAATTTTTTTCTTGCAAAAATGAGGCTTGTGCCTTTAAAGCACCTTGGAGAGCTTCAAATATCACTGTTTGTGTATCCACTAAAGATAATAAAGACTGCAATTTAGGTGGCTGGACCGGGTGACTTCCAGCACTCTTAGCGGCACTTATTTTGTTGATTTGTTTTGAAGGCATTTCTGAATATTCAAATCACACTTTCCAACAACCAAATTATTAAATCCAAAAAGTCCATTTAATCCCCAAACTTGTTAAATCTTATAGCTCATTAGTAAAGCAAAACTGTTTTCTTTAATCTTGAGCTCTTGAGTCTTTTAACAAACACTTAACAAATACTTTCCTTTTAAGTTTCGCTTTGATCACATCCTTTGACTTGCAGATTCCATCTTTATTACCCTTTGTTCTCCTCAATCTTCGCAGAAGGAAGTGATACTGCGTCGGAGTTAAAGTTTTTACTTATTATAATCACTCCTGTCTTTGCTCTGCCTGTTTATTATTCAATTGTAGATTAAAACATTGATTGCAGGGCTGGTTGTGGCATTTTGTTTCTGCTGCGGCAGAAGCGTCCCGAGATGCGGAGCCTTGTCGGGCTGCTTGGGGAGCTCTCACACTTCGAGCCCCAGAATTGCTCCGAGGGGTCTATGGGCAGCTTTACCCTTGCCCAGCTGCTCTTCCCCCCCTCTTTTCCCAAGGGGAGAGTTTTCAAGCCGCTTGACAGCTGATTTATGCTGTTCTAGCAGCTTAAATGTGATCACGAGGCTGGCGGTCCCAAAGGAACGTCCTTCAATGCCTACAGTGCCACCGGAAGTCGACATGGACATCATTCTTGAAGAGATGATGAAGTGCAGATGAGCTTCAGTTTATGGCAGAAGAGAAAACCTATGAAAAAATGGGGAAATCTTCAGCATTGCCCTGTTCTACGAGTCTTAGTTATGTCTAGACTTGAGCCTGCTGGGAAGATTTCTGTTACAGAGTTGAACCACTTGTTCTCCTGAATCCCGATGCATCAAATTGGAATGAGGCCTAGTTTAGAGACTCTTTCAACACTAAAACATCTCAGGAACCTGCCAGCTCATTCATCCTTTTGAGGTTTCACATCTGACTCTCTCAAAGTGAAGAGAAGACCTGGAACTCTTTCCTTGTTGGGCTGTTTCTCTCCATATTTGTTTGAATATGGGCAGAATATGGAAGACGGTGCCCATCCCTTTAGGGCATTTTCCTTTAAATACTAGGTGATGACCTCTCCTCCCTGTCACATTTTCACAGAGATTTCAGATTTCCTTTTTCTTAGGTCCACTATTATTTTTCTTCTGCTTCAGTATTTTGATGGGTGGATGGTGCGTGGAGATCCCGATTCTGGGATCTTCAGTAATGTCAGAGAAAAAGCAAAATAAAAGCTAAAAAATGGACACACTTTGTGGATTTTTCTACCGCAATATTTCTCAGGCGCAAGGATCACAAAGGCTTCTGGGACGTGCACAAGAAGGGACACAGACGTCAATGCAATTCAGCAACAGGAAATAAAGTAAATGCGAATAAAACAAGAATTCAACAAGAATCAGCAAAGCATCTCTGATTGGAATAGAATGGGGTGCAGAAATAATAATGATTTTAATAGTGGGTTGAATCCCTTCATATAATTGTACGTTTGGGGGTGCAGTTCCAGAGCAAATCATAGGTTTAATTTTAAAAAACGGTTTTGGGGAAGTCCACTTTCATTTTATCTGCAATCAAGATAAATATCAAGCCAAAATAAACTCTGTGCCTGATATTTTGCAGGGAGCTATTGGCTATTCGTTTACAAATCCAGGATATTCTTTGCCCTAATTTCAAATTCTGGAAGGTTTGTCATATTTATCTGAGGACAAATTTTAACCCTTTATCAAAATAGATGATAGCTTGAGTGCCCTTCAGGAATTTCGCAGTGAGGAGAATTCTTACGATGCTTAGACTCAAACAGCAATTTCCAGAACTGTTTTAGCAGAACATACAGCTCTCAACTTTTCATAATTCATAGTTTATCCTTTGTTTTATTCTATGCCTCCACTATAGAAATCTGTGGCTCAGGATAAGAAGTGGAGCTGACATGTCAGGTGGCGTTTAGGCTTTGCTGCAGAGTAAACTTACCCGGGTATTTTGCTTTTTAACCTCCCAGTTCACGAGACGGTTATTGTTATTTTCAATTGTCTTGGGGCACAAGAGAGGCGGGGAGGATGGGGGCAGTTCTCTGCTGCAGAGAGAAAGGCTTTGGTGTGGTTGAAGAAGGCCGGGGAGCTGAGCTCTGTCCTGGTCTGGGTGGGTGACGCAGTTCCTCTCTTGGCTGTTGAGTTAGAGGACTGTCTCAAGAGAAGCTGCATCTCTCAATCTCTCTGGGGAAGGAAGAAGAGAGCGACGGAGGCCAAGAAGAGCTACCCCGGAATCCCGAAGAGACGATGGAGGCCATCCCTTGGATTATAGGTTTGAGAACCTTCTTCTTCTTCTACATCCCATCTCAATCTGACTCTTCTCCTCCCCAAAGAGATGATTGCTTTCGTCCAAGTTCCTTTTCTTCTTCTAATCCTTCTCAGGACGACTGAGTTTTCTTCTTCCTTGGCAAGGAATCTTTTGAGCAATGGAGCATTATTCCTAACTCTCCTCTCCATTTTGTCTGCCCCCTGCCTAGGCAGGAAACCCTATACTGTTTCAGACAAACGGCTATCCAACATCTTCTTCAAGACTTCCAGTGTTGGGGCATTCACAACTTCTGGAGGGAAGGTGTTCCACTGATTAATCTAACTGTCAGGAGGTTTCTCCTCAGTTCTAAGTTGCTTCTCTCCTTGATTAGTTTCCACCCATTGCTTCTTGTCCTGCCCCCAGGTGCCTTGGAGAATAGTTTGACTCCCTCTTCTTTGTGGCAACCCCTGAGATATTGGAACAATGCTATCATGTCTCCCCTAGTCCTTCTTTCTATTAAGCTAGACATACCCAGTTCCTGCAACCGTTCTTTATATGTTTTATCCTCCAGTCCCCTAATCCTCTTTGTTGCTCTTCTCTGCACTCTTTCTAGAGTCTCCACATCTTTTCTACATCGTGGTAACCAAAACTGAATGCAGTATTCCAAGTGTGGCCTTACCAAGGGATTATAAAGTAGTATTAACACTTCATGTGATCTTGATTCTATCCCTCTGTTGATGCAGCCTAGAACTGTGTTGGCTTTTTTGGCAGCTGCTGCACACGGCTGGCTCCTATTTAAATGGTTGTCCACTAGGACTCCAAGATCCCTTTCACAGTTACTACTGTTGAGGAAGGTACCACCTATACTGTACCTGTCCATTTCATTTATGCACAGGTACAGTACAACAGTCTCTCTCTTCCTCCCATCAGAAACATCCAGAAGTGTTTCACTGCATAAAAGAGATAGGAAGTTGAGGTAATGGATGAGCAAAGAAAGGGGCCATTTTGTAGTTACAGTGAACGGAAATGAGTATAAGGAGCCTCCCTTTTCTCCCTCCTGCTCCTCTCAAATAACTGAGAACTGAGGATATCAGGACAGCTGAACTTTGGAGAAGAAACCTATCTGGGGCCCTGAAGATTTCCACATCTGCTCTTCATCTCAGCCATAATAAGGTTTGGGGACTCTTATGACCCACTCCCTCTCCCTCAATAGCCAGAACATGGGTGGTACAAGACCACTTCCTCCTCCTCCTTCAGGGCAGCATCTCATCTGCTGAGTCCATTCAGGGAAGAAGATTCAGTTGAGGATGAAATTCTTGCACAGCCTGGGATCATCTCTCCTTCTCTTAACTCCACCTTCCCTCCTTCTCTCTTTCAGTTCTTCGTTGGATCCTCCTGGGAGCAGGTAAGAGACCCTCGTGCAAACTTTGCTTCTCTTCACAAACACTTAAACTGTGATCATTGTGGCCTCTGAAGGAGGGAGAAGGTCAAATGAAACTGAAAGCCCATGGAGTGATTCAGAAGAAGAGAAGTCCATCTCTGTGGGTGGAGCTGCTCTGCTGTTCTTTTCCACTTGGGTTGGTGCAATGGGTGAATCCAGTCCTTGTTGCTTCTTCAGGAGGCATCTGCAGATGGCTATGATCAAACCCTGTTGAGGTGCCTCCCTTCATGGAGACACATCTCTGAGTCTCCCTGAAGAGCCAACACGAGATTATCTAATCTTTGGTTTGATAAACTTTGCCAAACTGAAGAACGAATAGCTGTTTTTACCAGATAACCCTGCAAATCCTTCTGTTCATGTCCCTGGTGAGTCTAAGATGGACCCTTCTAAAAAATGTCCACCTCAACAACTTCTTCTTCCAATATAAAATGAAGAATGGCCTGCAAATGAAGGAGAGCAGAAAGGAAGATGGTCCTAAAAGATCAGGGAGGGTTGAAATCTTGGATGCAAGCCAGGGTATCAAGGGTAGGAGAATCTTTCATTTGCAGTGTTGGTCCTTTTTGGTCCAACTTCTGTCCTGGCAAGAGGAAGCAATGGGTCAAGGATCCTCAGAGCAGATGATGGATGGGAGTCATCCTGGGAATCGGGGTGGATGTTCTGGTGTAGAGATTTGGTTCCTGGAGGAGATCAGAAGGAAGGACTCAATGGCTTCTCTTTCTTTCTTCAGGTTCATCTCTAACAGCCCCCAGGCTGTCCTCATCTCTCCCAAGCAATGTTGTTATTAAAGGAGAAGAGATTTCCTTGAATTGCTCCCTCTCCAAGGAAGTCAAGTCAGGGAATCCCCAGGGATCTCATACAGGGAGGTTCCTTTTCTACTGTAAGGATCAATCCGACTTACCAATTGAAGATCAAAATCTCCATAACAATACATTCAACCTCAGGACTGGAAATCTGAACTCTAGCCAAATAAAGATAAAGTGTATATGCAAGATCATGGAAACCGAGGTCATCTCCAGCGATAAGGATGGGAGATGAGTGAGTGCCTGAAGAGCCTGCCAATTAACATAATTGGCCAATGTGACCTGTGACGCTTAGGATGGGGTTATTTCCTAGTTCAATTCTACTGAAACCGTGGGAGAGATCTCGACTTGGCTTTCCATTGAAGCTGTGCCGATACAATGTCCTCCTTAGAGAAGGAGCCAAGTCTTAGGGTTCTGAGTTGCTTGAGTTCATTAGTCAGAGTCTTGACGCTCAGATTGTTGATGGTGTTGAGATGCTGTTGACAAACCCGCAAGCACATCCCCCTAAAACTCCCCCTCCCCCTCCAAATTGGAGGACTCTTTAATGGCTTCTAAGATACCTAGTGGTCTGAAATATACTTTTTCTGTTTGTATTTTTTTCTGTGGGCTTCAAGATCATTTAATTTTATGGCCAACGTATAATTTGTTAGGCTGAAGGTCATAACGGCATATCTAGGGGTCCTACAATGCCTAATTTTTTGGGCTGAAATCAAGCAAGTGAAAGAACAAAAAACAGCTATTCACAGAAATCAAGAGAACTTATGGAAAGTAAATACTGCTTGAAATTGTTGAAATTCAGCTATCTACCAACATTACAACGGAGTAGTTCAGGCACTCTAAAGCCCACCTGCGCCCCTCTTGTTTCTACACAATGACAGTCAGATGACTCCACAGGAAACTGTAAGTCATTAGTGGGGATTTAAGGAACATAACTTCACTCTCCATTGTGAAGGGATCTTTCTCTGGAGAGGGTTGAAGTCACTCATTAATCCCACCAGCTACCTTGACAGGAGAGGGTCTAACTGCTGTTGCTGCTGGAGGCTCCATCATTCCAAGGCAGTGACGTGTGGTGAGGTTTATGGCTGGTGAGGCACTGACACAGTGGTGGGTTTCAAATATTTTTAGACTTGTGGACTTCAACTCCCAGAATTCCACAGCCAGGCATGCTCAGTTCCGATTTAAAATGACAGCATGTTTTTCTCCTTTGCGAAATAATTTTCCTTTTTTCATTTTCTTTTTCTTCTCCCTTCCCCTCCTCCCTCCCTCTCTCTCTTCCTCCCCCTCTCTTAAACACACATACACATACACACACACAAACACAAACACACAGAGAGAAACTGGATTAGACTATCTCTCCTACTCCCTTCCCTCTCTCACTCACTCTCAAACAAACACACACACACATACACAAAAGTTGGATTGGATATCTTTTCCAGTGGCTTGAAAGCAGCTCCTCTGCCATCTCCCCCATTCCCCTGCTGCCTTCCCCAAACACCTCCACCATTGCAAATGCAGCCTGCTGTCTAGGTGGAAAATGCCTGGAATGCAATAAAGCCCACCCACTCACTTCCTGCTGGCAAGCTAGGGTGAGAGGAGAGGCAGAGAAGCCGGAGGGGAGCCGATCCAAGACTTCCAAAAGAAAGAGGCTGCGGGAAAGTGTGTGTGCTACAGCACAGCTCTTTGCCTGGCTTCTGTTGATGACTCTGCTTAACTGTTGGAAAAAAGCCTCCAAAAAAGCACCCTCTACTATGAGGCAGGAGAACTGTGTGCCTCACCTATGTCAGGAATTTTTAGGCTTTTAACCCTTGCTTAACTCTGCTCGAGTGATCATAAAACGCCTAAAGTCACTCTTTTAGAGGCTTTTTAAAACAGTTAAGCAGAGTCATCCATGGTGAGGCAGCAACTAGCTCAGCTTTTTCCTTTTACATTTTTTTTTCTTTTCATGATGAGAGCGGTGAGGCTGTGCCTCACTTGCCTCACCTGACTGCACGTCACTTTTCCACGGCCACCTTCTTCCTCTTTCTTGTCTGCAAGCTGAGATTCTTCCAAGGCAGCAATAAAAATAAAGAGAAACATGAAATGGTTTATTTCCATCTTCCTCGTGTATTTTCTCCCTGTCTCTCTCAAATCCAGGCCTGGTTCTCCTTCCCCCTCCTCTGTCATTCTAGGACTCCAGCTAAGGGAACCCTTGAACCCAAACTGCTTCACTTACTCCTCTTCTTTATCCAGCAATAAAAGGCAAGTGGAACCAGCAGGATTATAAGAAGAATCGCCATCCGGGAATATCTCCACATAGGATCTGAATCTTGGGTCCACACTGGTTTGAGTAAGAAAAAAAAAAGGATGATTTAGTATTTCTTATCAGAATGTCTTAACCCATCCCGTTCTTCAAGGTTTGGATCATTTTAAATCTCTGGTTGAAATAATCTCTTACAGCAAACTCACTTCTGCATTTCTCATGGATGCCTCTGTGGAGTTTACTTAGCAACCCCACAGAAGCCAATTTGCCTTTCCCCGGGACTTCCTTTGTCCTTCCTAGTGTACCCTGTGGTGGTGGGAGTTCCTGATGGTCTCACATCCCAAGAATTCATCCCATCCATCCTTCCCCCGACGGACTCACCTGTGACCGTCACTCCCTGGCTCCAAGAAGTCATGACCCAGCGCCCTTTTATATTTTCCTCATAACTGCAAGCAAATTCCCCACTGTGGTTGAAGGTGGCATGCGGGATTCTCAGAGAGCCATTTTGAAGAGGATCTGAGAGATCACTGGACTCCTTCCTAAGACCTTCATAGCTGCTGGTGATCTCCACCCCATCCTTGTAGAAGTGGAACTTCTTCTCTGCGTTGTCTCCTTCCGTTGAGCAGAGGAAGAGCAGGGGGTCACCTTCCTTCACCCTCTGGGACAACGGATCCACTCTCAGCTCTGGGGAAGGGGGGCCGTCTGCATAAAGAGTTCGGAGATAAATTAATGTCTACTGTGAAGCAGAGAAGTTTCCTCAAATCATCCACAGTGCCTCCTTGGCCCTAAGATACCATTTGTATGAAGCAAAGCAGTGATATTCTGCAAAATGAGATTTAAAGTGGAAAACGAAAGAGGAAAATTTATTTTACTTTAATTTAGGGGGGAAATTACAATAAATCTTTCCTTGTTTAAAAAAAATCCTGCCTCAGGTCAAGAAACAAAAATTCCCCACTTCTCTCTCTCTCTCTTGCTATATTTCAGCAACTAGAAAAATCACAGGGCTCAGTTTGTTTATGACAGTTTCATTTTTGGTAAAAAGTTTGTGGTGACTTTTCTTTAACTCTCCAGCATCTAGCGACAGAGTACCAAATTAGAACCTAGAGTGTTAATTTTGTTGAGTTCCAGGCTGTGGCAAATAAAACAAAAAATTCTACCTGTAATCTACATATATATAAAAGCCAAGTACCACTTACTCATCACAAAATCTCCAAAAGCACAAAGCCTACAAACTTGAAATGTGTCACGTATGTTCCTCTTGGCTTCTACGGGCTTGCTAAGAAAGGATTTTTCAAAATGACCATCAGATCATTAGTATTTCTTATACAATAATTAACACCCTCTGACACAAAGGAGTTCTACTCTCCCTCCCCACCTGAAAAAAAACTCTGTTCCAATTGCCAGTTGCCTCACATTCTGTTACCTCAGTTCAAACTGGCAGCTGTTCCACTCCTTCTCTCAGGAGTGGCCTGGGCCCCTTATAGTACTAAACATTGTACCTCACCAAAATGTCTACGCCTTCCATCTATGGAGCTGCTGTATTTTCATAGGTTGAGCATTGGCACTGCCTTTGATTTAAGTATTTCTCGAAATAAATATTAATCTTACCAATGATTGAGAAGACCAGCTGGTTACTGTTGGAAGAAAATTGGCGTCCACCAGATGGTTCCCAGAACATACATGTACATACTATCTTTGTTTGGCCTGAATCCAGATCCGCAGTCTTCAGAATGAGGGTATTTTTATGGATATCTCCATGTTTGATTGGTACGTCCGATTGATCCTTGCAGTAGAATAAGAACGATTTTGCAGAAGATCCCTTTGGGAGGGAGCAACTTAAAGAAATCTCTTCTCCTTTGATAATGACGGTGTGTGGAAGAGATGAGGACAGGCTGGGGGGCAGAAGGACTGAATCTGTCCCTGAACCAAAGAAAAGAAAAAGAAGCCTTGAGTCCTTCCTTCTGATCTCTTCTTGGAACCAAATCTCTACCCCAGAACATCCACCCCGATTCCCAGAATGACCAAAGTTAAGAAGGCAAAGTCTCAGGCCCAACCCAAGAATGACAGAGAATCAACCAACCTAACAGAGGGATAGCATCAAGATGACATGAAGTGTTAACACTACTTCATAACAACTTGGTAAGACCACATTTGGAATAACGCATTCAGTTTTGATTACCACGATGTAAAAAAAAAAAAAATGTTGAGACTTAGGAAAAAGTGCAAAGAAGAGCAAAACTGACATTGAATTGCAAAGCGAACGCGAAGTGAACCGGTAGTAAAAGTAGAAAGGCCACGGAAATACAAAGATATTTGCATCTGCGCCCCATTTAACAGGAAGTCACGTCACGTCACCATCACGAGTAATAAGTGGCAATCCTCTCAGAACATCCATCCATCATCTGACTTTTTAAAACTGTTCAAATCTTCAAATAAAAGCAATGCAAACTTCTGCAATAGGCAACCCAGGAGATCGGTACATAGCTATGAAGTGTGTGAGAGTGGAGAAGTCACCCTCGTTTCTGAAACTGCTCTCACAATATTCTCACCACCATAATAATCCATCGGGAAGATCTTTTCCCCCATAAAAAGATGGTCCTCCTAAACATTTTCTTATAGAAGACATATTATTCCTATAACTGAATTTGCTTCTTTGCTTTTTTGTTCAATGGATGAATTTTTGAATGGTTTGATGTATATTTTCATAGGTTGAGCACTGGGGCTTTGATTTAAGTATTTCTCGGCAATAAATATTCATCTTACCAATGATTGAGAAGACCAACTGGTTACTGTTGGGAGAAAATTGGCTTCCTCCAGATGATCCCCAGAACATACATGTACATACTATCTTTGTTTGGCCTGAATCCAGATCCGCAGTCTTCAGAATGAGGGTATTGTTATGGGTATCTTCCTGTTTGATTGGCACGTCCGATTGATCCTTGCAGTAGAATAAGAACGATTTTGCAGAAGATCCCTCGGGGAGGGAGCAATTCAAAGGAATCTCTTCTCCTTTGATAATGACGGTGTGTGGAAGAGATGAGGACAGGCTGGGGGGCAGAAGAGCTGAATCTGTCCGTGAACCAAAGAAAAGAAAAAGAAGCCTTGAGTCCTTCATTCTGATCTCTTTTTGGAACCAAATCTCTACCCCAGAACATTCACCCCGATTCCCAGAATGGCTCCCATCTCTAAACAGCTCTGGGGATCCTTGACTGACCGATTCTCTCTTCTCCAGGTGAGGACAATTCTATGGCCCTGCTCCCCTTCTTCTTCCTCTAAGCCAGAAGTCTTCCTGACGGATTCACTGAGAACCACTTCCAACCTTTCAACCAGGAAAAGCTTGGAAACCCCAGGAGGGCTGGAGTTTGGTTTTCTTCATTGCAAAATCAGATCAGAGCTGGCACGGCAAGCTAGTTTGCCTCAAGAACCAGCGCTGAGACCTCCTTCCTATTCTTTCATATACCTTAATATGTTAATATATCTATACTATTATTCCCCTCTTATTTCTATCTCTGTCTTAACCTTTTACACCCACACCCACCCACCCATGCTGCTGCAATATCCTAAGATGTTTCTTTTCTATTTCCCATCTTCAGCTGTTTTATTATTTATATTCCTCTTATTCGTCTGTTCTGTTTATGTTAAAGTTTCATCCTTCCTTCTTTCATTATTCAATGTACACTTCTAATGCCAATCGCAATCATTTGGGCATTTAAAATGCATCCATTCATATTCTTTCCAATCTTCCAATTTGTGTAGTTCTACTATTAATACACACGTTTACATTAAACTATATTTTTTTCATTTTCTAATCATTGTTTGATTTTATCATTTCACCGCTAATCATATTTTATACATGTTCGATAATACCATCATTCAAGCTCTCATTTTCCAATTGATACATAATTCTTATTCATCAATTTTTTCATAATTCCCTTATTTCACTCTTTAAAATATTTATCCTGATATTTATTACACTACATACAAAATAACTATCCAGTCTATATAATTCTAATATTAGTACAGATTATGAAGGTATAATCCTGGAAAATCTTCTAGTCTTTTTCTCCCCTTATCCATCATCTCTTGTCCACATCCAAGCTTTTAATCTTATCTCTCTCTCTTCTGGCTTGTCTTCCATATTCTTCTCTTAAGTCTTTTACTCCATCTCCTTCTAAGTCTATATTCTGATTCCGTGTTCTAAGAAAACCATCCAGATGCAACAACCACAGCCTCCATTTTTGTGAACACAAATAAAGTCCGTATGAGGGTCTCTTACCTGCTCCCAGGAGGATCCATGAAAGGACTGAAAGAGAGAAAGAGGGAAGGTGGAGTTAAGAGAAGGAGAGATGATCCCAGACTGTGCAAGACTTTCATCTCCACCATCCTCAACTGAATCTTCTTCTCTGAATGGATGCATCAGATGAGATGAAGGAAAAAGGCTCTTCTCCCACCCATGTTCTGGCCTTTGGGGGTCATAAGAGTCCCCAAACCATCTGTATTATATCTGGGATTAGCTTGAAGTACAAAAAACGAGACTATCAGGAGTATTTTCACTCCAAAATTCAGCTATTCTGATGTCTTCAGTTCTCAGTCGTTTGACAGGAGCAGGAAGGAGAAAGGGGAGGCCCCTTATACTCAACACCCCTCAATGTGTCCCACAGAACGACCCCTTTCTTTGCTCATCCATTGCCCCAACTTCCTAATCTCTTTAATTGACTTTGAAGCTGCAGTTTTGGGTCTTTTTCTGGGTGTTTCTGGTGGGAGGAAGAGAGGCTGCTCTGCATCCACCCAAACGCCCTTTAGCTCAGATGGTCGCAAATCAAGAGGAACAATTGTGGGGAGGCAGGTAAGTGCCCCCCGTTGTTCAAATTGCACCAAAGTGAGAAACAGGAAAGTTCTTGTTTGCTGAGAAAGATCTAGAATAAGAAAAGAACGTGGGAGTGAAGCAATCGTCTCCTCAGCAAGGAGGAAAGTCAGATTGAGATGGCAAGTAGAAGAAAGAGGTCCCCAACCTATCATCCAAGGGATGGTCTCCATCTTCTCTTCGGGATTCCTGGGAATCTCTTCTTGGCCTCTCTGTCACTCTCTTCTTCCTTCCCCAGAGAGAGTCAGAGAGGCAACTTCCCTTGAGTCAGTCCTCCAGCGTAATGACCGAGGGAGGACGTGCATCATTCATCCAGCCCAGGTTGCAGCTCAGCTCCTCGGCCTTCTTCACCTCACTAAAAGCCTTTCTCTGAGAAGCAGTTCACTGCCCCATCCTCTCTTGCACCCAAAGAGAATGAAAAATAAAAATAGACATCCGGTGCGGTAAGCGGTGTGGGATGATAAAAATAAAACGCACAAATACTTTCAAAGTCATTTAATCAGGAGAGCGCTATTGCAAAAATGGCTCAAAAAATTTAAAAAAAACCCACTATGTGAAAATTCCGAATTAGCTATCACTGACAGAAAGGTTGACCCATCCAAATTTTATAGATTTGAACAAAATGCTAAGATATAGAGACTTAATTGATAGACAGGGAAACGTAAAAACAATTGAAGAATTGGCAGAACGGAACATGAAAGTTGACTGGCTAACTTACCTTCAAATCAAAACTAAATACAATAAAGATACCAAATTATATTACATCGAAACAGAACCACACAAATTGGATAAAATCATTCAAAGCTCAGATAGACAGATGATAGGGAGAATATATAAATTTCTCCTGAAGTATAAAATGGAAGAGGAAATTGTGAAAGAACAAATGATAAAATGGGTGCAGAACTTTGGATATAATATTGAATTAGACAAATGGGAAAATTTTTGGGGAACAAACTTAAAAATGACACTCTCAGTTGCATACATGGAAAGCCAATACAAAATGTTTTATAGATGGCACCTGGCACCAACAAGGTTAGCTAAAATATCAACAAATACCTCCCCAAAATGTTGGAAATGCGAATCGATACACGGAACGTATTACCATTTATGGTGGACCTGTGAGGAGGCTAAAAACTTCTGGAAAAAGCTCAAAAATTGGCTGGAGGCAATAACGGGGGTTAAAATAGAATGGAAACCTGAAATTTTTTTATTAGGAATAATGTCTGCAAAATACAAAAAAGAAATCCAGTATTTAATACTACATATAATTACGGCGGCAAGGATTGCCTTTGCCCAGAAATGGAAAAACAAACTAACTCCAAGTGAAGATGAAATAATAAGAAAGGTTATGGATTGTGCTGAAATAAACAAACTAACTCAAGAAATTCTGGGAAAAGAAGAATCAGAATTCTACCAGATATGGGATAAATGGTATAGGTGGATGGAGGAAAGAAACAAGAATCAATGAAGGAATGTAACAAAACTCAAAAATAATAGTTATGAGTAAAATAAGAAAGTTAAGAATGGTGAAAGTCAAATGAAATACAATTGAATGGGAAATAATATAAGGTGAGCGCTATTGATTGATAATTGCTACTAGAAAGAACAGGAAGCTCCTGTTTGTATTGCATTGTGTAAATGTGTTGTACGTCTAAGTTTTGTGTGTGTGTGTTTTACATGTTTGTTAATAAAATTGAAAAATTAAAAAAAAGAGGTGTGAATGACAAGAAGCCAAGATGTTCTTGCTTTTTGCAAGACCTAAATGCCAGCCTTATGTACCTGCCCTGATTCATTCTCCTAAGCCCTGCATTTCCAAAGGGGAGCCATACATCCGTGCCATCAAAAGAAGAATAACGCATTAATAAAGAAACACGTCAACTTGGCAATATCGTCAAAGAGCTGAGTTATTTTTCATCTGGTGGTGGTGGTGTGTTGTTGTTTTATATTTTATCATCCCGTTGGAATTGCCAATAAGGATTCAAAAGAAAGCCGGAGGGAAAAGCTAATTTTGTCAACTGTCGATTTTATTGGCTTTGTTAGTAGTGCATGATTGCTCTGCGGCAGGAGTTTTGAGCTGTTTAGACTTGTCTGATTGAGGCAGCATAGAAATAGCGGGGATAAAATTAAATAACTAGGGTTCTAACTTGGGGCCTCTTTCTTCTTCTCCTGAATTCATCCCCTCCTTTGCTTTTTTCGGTGAGAAGAACATTTGGAAGTGATATGGAGCCATCCAGGGATGCCCAGTTAGCCATCTTGTCCACCGCATGTTAAACTACTTCTGATGACCTTCTACAACAGTTTAATAGTGGCTAAGTTTCTGAGCAATGCTGTGGATCCTGGTAACTAATTTTGAAGATGCAGCAGAGATGCTACTCTATGGCTTGGTGGAGCTGGATGGGAAGGAGATCCCGGATTGGAGGTAAAGGAGAGCTTTGGGGATCTCAGGGAGAAGCTCTGAAGCAGAGAGTAAAAGCATCATGTAAGGGAAATGTGGCATTTTGCTCTACGTTTTGTCAGTTACAGACCACTTATATTATTTCTGGCTCTTCTTAAGCTCCGGGGTTGCATAGTGGAACTTGACAATGGCATTTCTAGGGCTAGAGGCAGTGAGATGTTCTTGTGAGATTGCAGAAAATGTTTGCTGCGTTCACAAAGGCCTCGGAGCTGAGCGGTGAGCTGGGTTCACCTCGCTGGGCCTGCAAGGTGAAGAGGAGGGTGGTGGAAAGTTGTTGATGATGTGCTTCCTCTCTTGCTTTTTGTTGCCAAGAGAAACGTTTGCAGGCCGGGTTGTAACCCCCAGTTCAGAAGCAGAGCAGCAGCGGTGTTGAGAAGATCCCAACTCCACAAATGGACCGTTCCCTGGAGAACGGAGGCCACCACTGGGCAGATCGGTTGAAAGTTTATCGCTTCTCTTCACCATCTTCACCTCCTCCTTTTCCCACCATAAATCGGGTGGCTCTCTTCTGGTTTCTTCTGGTTTCTTGCCAAATCCTTCTGGGTGAATCAACCGGCGAAGGTAAAATTAATCTCTTTGCTTCCACATTTTCCATTTTCTGAGGTAAAATGGGAGGAGGGATCTCCCTCTGTTGGTGAAACCTAGGACCATATTGGCTTTTTTGACAGCTGCCACTCACTGCTGGCTCACGTTTAAGTGAGAGTCCAAGATTCTGCCAGTGCTGGGTTCCAACCATTTCGGAGCGGTTCAGCTGAACTGGTACCAGCAGCAACCCAGGCCTGCCACACCCCCGAACTGGTTCTCCAGGCGGCGCCATAGGTACCGCCATATTGTTTTTTGCTTCTGCGCATGGGCAGAACAATTTTCATTGCACTGCGCATGCGTGTGCGGTGCACCAACGAGCGAACCTGCAGTAGTGATTCTAACATATGTGGTGGACACGTGTGAAAGCTTAGAAATATTAGACAAAAATACATGCATGGTTAGAAAAAATGTGCGGGTTATTATGGGAAGTACACGTTACTCCCACGTAACACCTCTCCTGCGCGAGCTGCACTGGCTACCTGTGGCCTTTCGGGTGCGTTTCAAGGTATTGATCACCATCTTTAAAGCGCTCCATGGCATAGGACCTAGTTATCTGCAGGATCGCATCCTACCACACACGTCCCTGCGACCTATTCGCTCACACAGGGAGGGACTCCTCCTGGTGCCGTCTGCTAGGCAATGCCAGCGGGCGACACCTAGGAGTAGATCCTTCTCTGTGATGGGCCCAACCCTCTGGAATGACCTCCCCCCAGACATTCGAACTACCACCGACCTCCGTTCCTTCCGGCAAAAGTTAAAGACTCACCTATTTCAATCAGCTGGCCTGGCACTTTCTTAGTTTTACCTCCCGGGGATTTATTTTATTTTAATTGGGTTTGGGGTTTTAATTGGGATGTTTTTAGGATTAGAATATATTTATTTCTTAGTACAGCCTATCTCCCCCTCCAAATGTATCTTAAATGTATTTTATTATTATGACTGATTTTACTTGTATTGACTGTACACCGCCCTGAGTCCCTTTCTGGGAGAGGGGCGGTCTAAAAATCTAAGAAATAATAAATAAATAAATAAGTTAAAGCTGCATACATAAGCCAGAAATATTTTTGTTAGCTATAATACCAGAAAAATATGATAAGGGGAATTTTATTGAATGCTACATGTTTTGACAGCAGCAAGGATTGTATTGTCAAAGTGCTGGAAACCTGAGGAAACACCGAGAGAAGTAGATGTAATTTAAAAATATATATTAGATGGTGCCAAAATGGACATTAAAGATAAAAGAAATGTGGAGTATTTTTGAACATGGGGCTTGTTTTATAAATGGTTGGATAAAAGAGGTAGAATTTAGGAGCGGGGAAAGTATTATGGGAGCAACTTACTCAGACGATACCCTGTTCACAAAGCACTTGTACATAAATGAAAATGTATAAATAAACTGTGAAAAATAAGATTTCTCTCACAGTTGCTGCAGTGGAGTGAGGTGCCACCTATTCTATCCCTCTGCACTTGTTGTTCTTTTCTTTGTCTGAGTGTAAAACCTAACTTTTCTCACCACTCAACTGCATCTTTGCTGGCCAGGGCTCAATGCTCAAGTCCGTCAACATGCTAACGATGAATGCTTCACCTCTGGATTTTGACCTGGGGATTCTTGATTGTAGATTAAGCAAACTGCACGTCTCCTTTCCTTGGCCCAGGACAATAGGCCCATTTTGCAAAATTCTTTAGCGCGCGCACAAAACCCACAATCGCCAACTTACACTAGCATTTCCTGTGACTTTGACATTTGTGGCCAGCCTCTTTAGGATCCTGTGGCAAGTTTCAAAATAGACGTGAAAGAAGTTCTGGTTTTAACAATGGCTCCATCTAGCAAAAGCATCGACAAAACGATTCAGGTAGACCAAACAGCTCTGGTTGAGGCTAATTCGTGGCTCTCTTGCAAAAGCCCTTCAATAAATAAATTAGCAAGCCAGGCCAGAGATGTGAATCTGCAGACAGAAGGAAGGATCTCTCTTATGCTGAATTTAGGTAGAGGGTCCCTGTTTGTCAGCAAAAGATGATCAAGGTCTCCCTGAGATCCTCCTGAGGTTACAGAATCCCAGCTATCATGAGCCCTGTCCAGTATGGCTGCAGCTAAGGGTGATGGGAATTGTAGTCCAGGAATACATGCAGGAAGACACATGTGCCCCATCCTTAACTCTCAACAGGCCTGGATCTCCATTGAAAAATTGTTAATTGCGGTTAGTAGAGATGTTGAGAGTAATGGTCTACTTTCTAAACATCAGATGTATACTTAAGGCTGGACTTAATGTCCCTAATGGAGCCTACTTTTGAGACTTTGCATCTGGGTTGTAAGTTGCTTTTTTGAGGTCTGTTGTAACTTCGAAGATTTACTAAGCAGCCGGTCGTAAGTCAAGGACTACCCGTAAAGACTTTTTTTATTTGAGAAGAGATAATTTGGTTGTTTCTGTCAACTTCTGTGGGTTTCTCTTGGATTCTTGCAACACTTCTAATTCTGTTTAAAAGCTTGGAAGAATTTCCATGGGATTTTTTTTCAAATTCCCTTTGTTTTTCAGATTTTCAGGGGACTGTCCCAGCAGCTCCCACTCTGTCCTGGTCACCTTCTCACCGAATTCTCGTCAAAGGAGAAGAGATCGAGTTAAAATGTTCCCCACCAGAAGGAGAGAAAGGAGAAAATTACTTCTTCGATTACATGAATGAAAAGGGTGAATGGAAGAAATATGCAGAACAGGATGGAAATACTCTGATGGTTTCTGCATTGCAAATGTCTCCAAAAGCAAATCTTTCTTGTTCTTACACGGGGAAAAACAGGGAAGGCAGAAGAGCTCAGTCTCCAAGGAGTAATTGGGGTGAATTCTCTGTCATTGGTAAGAAATTAACTCCTAATTTATATAGTGTTTACATCATAGTTTCTCCAACTTGACAACTTTAAGCTGTGTGGACTTCAACTCCCAGAATTCCATATGAAGAACACTGGGAATTAAGATCCACTAATTTTGTTCATCAAGGTTGAGAAATATTAATCACGTTCTTAGAAAGATGCCTAAGGCATCTTTCACAACACAAAATGTTTAAGGAGACTCAACCTGTGCTCATTAATTCAGTAAATTAAAAAGAAATTGTTAATGAACCAAAAAAGGAGGCCAATTTGCTTTACGGCAGAAAGCTGAAGGAAATGTGATACAGATAGTCCTCGACCTACGACCACAATTGAGCCCCATGTTTCTGAGAATTTGTTAAGGGAGTTTTGCCCCATTTTACGACATTCCTTGCCAAAGTGGCTAACTGAATCATTGCAATGGATAAGCGGGTAGCCTGGTTGTTAAGTGAATCTGGCTTCCCCATTGTCCTCAGAAGGTCATAAAAGGGGATCACATGACCCAGGGACACGGCAACCATCCTAAATAGGGGTCAGTCGAGAAACGCCTGAATTTTGACCATGTAACCATGGGAAGGCTGCAAAAATGATAAGTATGATAAACGGTCGTAAGTCACATTTTTCAGTGCTGTTGTAACTTTGAATGGACATTTTATGAACTATCGTAAGTCAACGATTATCTGTATTGCAGTCTTTCATGTTGGAGCAGGGAGATTTTGGTTTTCCTTCACTGAGATTCTGTCTCCCTAGATTCTCCCTGGAGAGGGAAGGTATATGGGTGAGATTTCAGGGATATTTCTGCCCCACTATTCAGGTGGTAAAGCTGCCCAGCCTAGATTTCTTCAACCTCCTGATTCCAAGGAGTATTTTCTGAGGAAAGAGAGCATGTTATGTTCTACATGAAGGAAAGTCCAACTGAGAACTCTGGTGCAGTTAGATGAGTTATAGGTGCCAATCAAGGTAATCCTGGGACTGTCTGAAGGACATTTGATATTCACTTCTTTTTCCCCTTTGGATCTATCTAGAGCCTCTAGCAGTTCCCAGGCTTTATCCAAGCCCGCCACAACCCCTGTACCTGGTTGGGGAGAAGATTGTCCTGTGGTGCTATACTTTCTACTACTTACATCACAGCGGGAGACGCTACCAGTTTTCCCACATAAGGCAAAACGAGGATGAGCCCTCTATAAAGGTTCTGGATTGGTCTGAAGACAACACCTTCCTGGTCCGCAGAGCCACGAGGGAAGATTCTGGATTATATAAATGTCGGTACCTACAACGGACATATGACAGAAACATCACTACCGAGTGGAGTTGTCTGGTCTTAATTGTGGTGAGAGGTGTGGAATTTTTTCCCCCTTCATTTAAAAAATGTGGGTTTCTAGAACTGGGGCTGTATTCATTTAGAGCCTGTATAATGATGTAATCACAAAAAGTCTCCCTTCCAGCTCTGTTCTGGTTGATTGACAGTGGAGTCAAGAACCTCCAAGCTCATTCTCGTTTCTTCTCTTCTCCAGATCCTCTGCCTCCCCCAGTGCTGAAGCTGCACCCTTCTTCTGGATCCCTGGGGGAAGGCAAAGTCCTGTCCATCCTGTGTGTGTCCAGCGAGAGCAACAACAACAAAAGGTTCCATTTCTCCCAGGGTGGTGTGGAGATGACCTCCATCCATGAAGAGCCTCTGAAGAGCAGCAGAAACTCCAGGCTCCTCACCCTAAATATGTCGGTAGCTTTCCCATATGCCCAAAACAATGAAAGTCTGCGATTTGCTTGCAGATACGAGGAAAACCTCAATGGGCGCTGGGTCATGTCTCCTTGGAGTCAAACTACCACAGGTGGGTCTTTTCAGGGGGTGGAGGCATCTGCTGTTTTCCAACCCCTGATTTAACTATTTATTATACTCTTTATGTAACTGGCCTTGTGCTGGAGCTCAGTGGTTAGGAAGGACAAAGAAAGAACTAGAGAAACAGCTTCTATGAGATCCCACAGTACGTCTAGACGTGAGACTAAGGCAAGAGGAATCCATTTCAATTGTAGATGAAAAAGCATCTGAACCTACAATTACAGGGCATGGTAAAAATGTTCCACCAAGAAATACATTTTAAAATCCTTCTTTTTTTTTGTAGTTGAACCAGTTTGGAACCGAGATTTCTATTTGATTTGGAGTTATGCCCGGATGGCGCTTCCTCTTATAATCCTTCTGGTTCCTTTGGCCTTTTATTGCAGGAAGAAGAAGAGCAGTAAGTGAAGCGATTTGGGGTCAAGGGTTCCCTTACTTGGAGTCCCAGATGTGGCTCCTGATGTGGTTGGAGACGTTGACTGAGAAATCCTCCAGGGAGAGTCAGGTCAGGATTTGAGAGGAATGGACAGACATGACATGAGGAACAAACTTAGTTTAGTTTAGTTTAGTTTACTTTATTGTCATGTCACCTCGTACAACGAAATGAAATGCCATCTTCAATGTACATCCTACATAAGAAAACTATCAAAAAATTTAAAAACACATCCTTCGCATTCTATACAATATATAGAACATTGTACGTACATATAGTATACAAAAATGTATAATGTAAATGGTATACATTCTATACTATATCTTGGTATACTGTTAGGAGTTTTCGGAAGTCTCACTGTTCAAGGATTTCCCTTCCATGAGTCCTTTTGCCTTGATCTCTCTGAATACCTTCTTCTACATTTCTTCATTTGTTTGGTTTCAACCAAAGAATTTAAGCCTTGTAGTACCCCTATATATTTCTTTTAAAAATGGAGAAGAATAGTTCTCTTTATGGCCTTCAGTTTCACAGATCATACGTTGGTGAAGAAATTAAATTGACTTTAAGCCCGAACGGATATAAAGAAATAGTTAAAATTAAGTATCTTAGAAACCATGAAAGATTTCTCTAATCGAGTGTTGGAGGCCAAGTTTTAGGGGAAGGTCCCAATGGGTTTCTCAGGAGCATCTCATCACCATCGGGAATCTGAGATAGGAAACAACATAGACTGCGTCAGATCTAATGCCAAAGGTCAGTTCTTCTTTCCCTTGATGGGCCAGCAATCTTTCTGGGCTGTAGCAGATGGGTCGACCTTATTTATTTCTAAAAATGATGTAAAATGATGGAGAAATCCCATGTTCTCAAGAGGTTCCTCAGCTGCAGGCAGATTGAATGAGTGAACAATGTCCCTCTTTCACCAGAACCTGAAGCCATCTACAGCAGCATCCAGAATGTCTTCACTCTGCCTCCTCCTGGTCCAACAATGAAGAACCATCTTGGTCAAGAGGAAGAAGAGGAGATGATCTACTATAACTGCCTTTAAATCCTAACAGAAGCAGGAAAACCTTCCCTGATTGCAGCAAAATGTACCTCTCTTGGCCCAGCCTCTTATCATTAGGTGAAGATATGGACATCAGCCTTCAAGAGATGAAGAGTTCTTGGTTCCTTCCTCCTTTAACCAGAGGCTAATTCATGGCTCAGTCTCTGCAGAGGGGATTTGGCAGGAATTGGAAAGCAAGCTAGAACTAAGGAGAAATTTCCTGACATTTAGAACAATTAATCACTGGAACAAATTGTCCCCCAAAGTTGTGAATGCTCCACATTCCACAACTGGGAGTTTTTAAGAAGATTTGTCTGAAATGGTATACTTTTGATGCCTGAGCAAGGGGTTGGACTGGAAGACCTTCAAGGTCCCCTCCACCTCTGCTATTCTGTATTCCAAAATGATGAGATGCAGCTCAGCTCCAATAAATAAATTTTAAAAAGTCATAAATGGCAGAAGAGAAAGCCCATAAAAAATGGGGAAATCTTCAACACCATCCTATTCTGTGAATCTTAGTTATCTGTAGACTTGAGCCTGCTGGGAAGAGTTGACTTGCTGTGTTTGTAATTTCCTTTTTTGGTGGTTGTTGTTTCTTCTTCTTCTTCTTCTTCTTCTTCTTCTTCTTCTTCTTCTTCTTCTTCTTCTTCTTCTTCTTCTTCTTCTTCTTCTTCTTCTTCTTCTTCTTCTTCTTCTTCTTCCTTCTTCTGAATTGGCACTTTAATATATTGGAAAAAGCAAATCTTTAAGGGCATGTGTGCTCCAGGGTTGATTGCTTGGCCAGGATTTTGATTCTTGAGGTCTTTCAGCTCCAACTTTGGCTGTGCTTTGGCCTTTATAAAAGGTTTAAAAAAGAGACCTTGATTTGGATAGAGAGATAAGCCTGAGGCATCAAACAACCACCTTGAAGCCTAGTTGAGGGGATTTTTTCCACACTTAATATCCCTTTCATCTACCTGGTCATAGGTGAATCTTCATGCTTTGCGGGGGGGGGGGGGGGGGGTTCACATCTAACTCTCAAGCGCGAGAAGAAAGATCATGGGGTTTTTTTTCCCCCTTCTTGGAACTTCCTGTCCATGTTTGTCTGAAGCCACAGGAAAAGCTGCATGTTCTTCGGGGCGCTTAATGTCAGAGAAAAAAAAAGCAAAATAAAAGCTTAAAAAGAGATGCATCTTGTGGGTTTTCTTTTCCAATATTTCTTAGCCAGCAGACTCACAAAAAAGCTCTGTGCCACGCACAAGAATAAACACGTATGCCGATTGACTTTCAACAAAAAGGTCTTGCTGAAGTAATATGATTTTAATCGTGGGTTGAGCCCCTTCTTCATAAAATTGTAAATTTAGGGGTGCAAATCAAGACCAAAGTCATAGATTTAAGCAAGAGTGGTTTTGGGGAACACTTTCAATCTACCATGAAAATCAAACCAAAATAAACTCTGTAACAGATTTTATTTTTTTTAAAAAGAAAACATTTGGCTGTTAGTTTTCAAGTCCAGGATATTTATTTGTGCTCATTCCAAAATCCTGGAAAACATATAACACATAACCTAATTTTAACTCTTTATTGAAATAAGATGATGGTTTGGGATGGTCCTTCAAACACATCACAATGAGGATTATCATTGTGCCGTTTAAAGGCCCAACCAGCCATCTTCAGAACTGTTTCAGCAGAACCAGCTGCTCTTTTGCAATCTAAATTTCTCATAATGTCAGCGTTTCAAATATCATGCAGGATTAAATCAGAGCCCAAGGCAGAGCTATCCTTAAAGTTCATATTTAATAAGACAGACATGTTGGCAACAAACTGTGGAATCCCAAATCTAAAAGCTTCCTGGGGTTCCGCCCAGTTGAAAGTTCATGATCTTCTCTCCACGCCCATAAAGCCATCACATGGTCCAAACTTCTTCGGCCAACCTGGCATCTCCACCTAGCTGGTTCCGGTCAGGTGCAGAGATGCGGAGACAAAAGATGACCTTGGGCTTCTAGAAAAGAAGGACAACAACACATTGCACAATTCTACTCCTTTGTATTCCCCCTCCCAATTACTACACTAAATGAAACAGCAAAATGAAATAATAGAGAGTGTGGCAGGCCAAAGATCCTAAAAAGGAATATAACTGCAGAATGCTTTATCAATTTCTCTTTGGCTCGAATACGTCTGTCGCTTAGGATAAGACTTGGAGCCAGAAACACAAGTAGGAGTTTAGGCCTTCCAAAAGAGGTGAACAATTTGGGTTCTTTTGTTTTCTCACCCTTCACCGCACCGGATGGTTGTCTTTATTATATTTTCCATTCTCTTGGGGCACAAGAGAGGCCGAGAGGATGAGGGCAGTTCTCTGCTGCAGAGAGAAAGGCTTTGGTGTGGTTGAAGAGGGCCGGGGAGAGATGAGCTGCATCCTGGGCTGGGTGGATGACGCAGCTCCTCCCTTGGCCGTTGAGTTGGAAGACTATCTCAAGAGAAGTTGCATCTCTCAATCTCTCTGGCGAAGGAAGAAGAGAGTGACGGAGAGGCCAAGACCAGCGTCCTCTTCATCCTGAAGAGAAGATGGAGATCATCGCTTGGATGATAGGTTTGGGACCTCCTTCTTCTTCTTCTTCCATCTCAATCTGATTCTTCCTTTTCCTCATCTGAAAGCTGATATCTTTACTCCCATGTATTGCCCCCCCCTACATCCTTCTCAGGATATTCTTCTTCCCTGGTTCTGTTAAGTGGAATAAAAGGGGTACTTTCCTGCCTCCCCCCCAATCAATTGTATCTCCGGTCCTCTTCATCCTGAAGAGAAGATGGAGATCATCTCTTGGATGATAGGTTTGGGACCTCCTTCTTCGTTCTTCCTTTTCTCCCTCTTGTTCCTCTCAAATGATTGAGAATTGAGGACATCAGAATGGCTGAACTTTGGAGAGAAAACCCTCCTGGACTCCATTTCTGTCCTTAATGGTAATTCCAAACTGGTAAGGATGGTTTGGGAACTATTATGAGTCCCCCAATGGCCAGAACATAATTGGAAGAAGACCCCTTCCTCCTCCTCCTCCTTCAGGGCAGCTTCTCATCTGCTGCGTCCATTCAGGGAAGAAGATTCAGTTGGGGATGATGGAGCTGAAAGTCTTGCAGAGCCTGGGATCACCTCTCCTTCTCTTAACTCCACCTTCCTTCCTTTTCTCTTTCAGTCCTTCCATGGATCCTCCTTGGAGCAGGTAAGAGATCCTCGTGCAGATTTGCTTTTCTTCACAAACACTTAAACTGTGATTGTTGCGGCCTCTGAAGGAGGGAGAAGGTCAAATGAAACCGAAAGCCCATGGAGTGATTCAGAAGGAGACAAGTCCATCTCTGTGGGTGCAGCTGCTCTGCTGTTCTTTTCCCCATTGGTGCAATGGGCGAATCCAGTCCTTGTTGCTTCTTCAGGAGGCATCTGCAGATGGCTATGATCAAACCCTGTTGAGGTGCCTCCCTTCATGGAGACACATCTCTGAGTCTCCCTGAAGAGCCAACACAAGATTATCTAATCTTTGGTTTGATAAACTTTGCCAAACTGAAGAATGAATAGCTGTTTTTACCAGATAACCCTGAAAATCCTTCTGTTCATGACCCTGGTGAGTCTAAGATGGACCCTTCAAAAAAATGTCCACCTCAACAACGTCTTCTCCCAATATAAAACGAAGAAGGGCCTGCAAAGTAAGCAGAGCAGAAAGGAAGATGGTCCTAAAAGATTGGGATGGATTGAAATCTTGCATAGGAAGAAAAATCCATCTGGTCCAGTTCTAAACTGGGAGAAAAGTGCTGGAAACAAAATGGAGGCTGATTGGAAAGTAGCATGTGGTTCTGGGACAGCTGAAAAATTAGCTTGATGAGTGCATGGCTTTTTATAGAGTTTCTGAGATGCTGCTGGGGATTGTGCAATGTTTGAAATGTCACTAGGGGTTTTTGCAACGTAGTGAGCTCTGTGTCTTTTGCTATCCTAACGGTGGTGGGTTTCATCATATTATGTCCTAAAGGTCATGTCCTGTCCTTCTTAATCCCATTACCCTGGAGCTGAAGATGTTTGGTTTATGAATGGATTGGCCAGGATTTCTTAATGGGCACCAAATCTCCATCTCTAAAGACTTCAGGCATTTTCTGGAGGCTGTTTTGCTATGCAGGAAGAGAGGGGTTGCCTTTAAGAACACGTTTCCTCCATTTAGCCCTTTGGGAAAATATAATATTCTACCTCTTTTAATATCCCCCAAAATATTTCATTCTCTACAAGGTGTGAGGGCTTCCCGTACTTGGATGGACCTTCATGCAAGCCAAGAAGGACAGGATAACTTTTCATTTACAGCGTTCTGTCCTGGCGAGAGGAAGCCATGGGTCAAGGATCCTCAGAGCAGATGATGGATGGGAGTCAACCTGGGAATTGGGGTGGATGTCCTGGTGTAGAGATTTGGTTCCAGGAGGCCATCAGAAGGAAGGACTCAATGGTTTCTCTTTCTTTCTTCAGGTTCACAGGCAGATTCATCTCTACCAGCCCCCAGGCTGTCCTCGTCTATTCAACACAACTTTGTAATTAAAGGAGAAGAGATCCCCTTGAATTGCTCCCTCCCCAAGGGAGTCGAATCAGGGAGTCCAGAGGGACCTACTAGAATGAAGTTCTTTTTCTACTGTAAGGATCAATCCTACTTACCAATTGAAGATGAACATCTCCATAACAATACCTTCAACCTCAGGACTGGAAAGCTGAACTCTAGCCAAACAAAGATAATATGCACTTGCAAGATCAGGGAAACATCTGAAAGATGGACTTATTCTCCTGAAAGTAACCAGCTGGTCTTCTCAGTGGGTGGTAAGACGAATATTTATTACCCCCAAATATTCATACCAGAAGGTAACACAATGCTCAAGCTATGAAAGTGCACAATAGACCTTTAAAAAATAAACCGAGTAAACAGAATATGAAAAATCAAATAAATCGTTAAATAAATAACGCCCCCTGTAAGAAAATGGTTAGCAGGACATTCTTTCCATGGGAAAAAAAATATTCCCCCCAATGGGCTTTTATTGTTTATTTTATTTTATTTATTAGTTTGACAAAAATGTACACGCTGACCACTCTGTTACTGCAGTCGTATTTTCTGCAATCGAGTTTGAGTTTGTATCAATGATTTGTGCATGTATTATTGTGGTTGAAGCTGAAGTAGTCATTGGCAGGTAGGATGTTGTAGCAGACAATTTTGTGTACTATGCTTAGGTCAGGCGCAGGGGAGAACAATTACAGAAAAATGAATCCTTTTCTACTCTTGTATGCTTCATACTTACCTACTTTAATATTGACCCAAATGCATTCAAGATAGTTCTCATCATTGTTGTGCTCTATTTCTGTAGAGACGTAGTTATTTCTTATATATAGTGCAACTCCACCTCCTCTTTTACTTGGTCTATTTCTTTTAAATAATTTAAATCCTTCTAGCTGTATGTTCCATTTGTCGGTTTCATCCCACCAAGTTTCTGTAATGGCAACAATATTGTATCTGCACCCTTTTACTTGAATTTCTAATTTGCCCTGTTTATTCCTCATACTCTGTGCATTGGTGTGTAGACATTTGAGTCCATTTTGATTGACCTGTGGTTACTGTCTACATATCCTGTGTTATGCCTGACTTCCCCTATTTTCTTGCCACTTGTATGATTCATGCACGTGGTATGGCACTCACTATTAAATGCTTGGTTTTGCTTGACAGCGGGAGTGATAATCTTACCCGCACAAACATCTGTGTTACATGCACTGATAACCCTATGAATTTTAGTTTGCTGGGGACAGAAATGTTCTGTATCTATTAGTTCTCTGTCCCCGCTGTCCCCTGCATGTATTATTGTGGTTGAAGCTGAAGTAGTCATTGGCAGGTAGGATGTTGTAGCAGACAATTTTGGGTACTATGCTTAGGTCAGGCGCAGGGGAGAACAATTACAGAAACAACTAATCCTTTTTGACTCTTGTATGCTTCATACTTACCTACGGTACCTATATAGTTTCTGTACTTTGCTGCCTATTACAGAAATTTGCTTTTCTTCAATTGGAAGATTCAGGTGATGGGAAGATAGAGGTAATGATTTCTTGGTCCAGTCTCTCTTGTGTGAAAAGGTGTAGACTTTGTGTTATTTTCACTCTAAGCTAAAGTCAAATTCATTCTCCTTCCTTATTTACCATTTTAACCTCCATTATCTGAAATATCATTGCTTTGCCTCATAGAAATGGTACCTTAGATTCAAGGAGATACTCTGGATGATTTGAGGAAACTCCTCTGCTTCAAGGCAGACATTAATATATCTCCCTTGTGAACATTTTGTGCAGACGGCCTCCCTTCCCCATTGCTGAGAATGGATCCGTTGTCCCAGAGGGTGAAGGAAGGTGACCCCTTGCTCTTCCTCTGCTCAACGGAAGGAGACAACGCAGAGAAGAAGTTCCATTTCTACAAGGATGGGGTGGAGATCCCCTCCAGGGAAGAAGGTCTTCTGGAACCCTCCAGTGAAGCCACAAATCCTCTTCAAAATGCCTCTCTGAGAATCTCTCATGCCTCCTTCAACCACAATGGAGACTTTGCTTGCAGTTATGAAGAAAAGAGAAGCAACCGATGGGTCAAGTCTTCTTGGAGCCAGGCAGTGAACGTCACAGTTGAGCCAGGTAGGAGATTTGTGTTGGTGGCGTAGAAAAAGGAGACGCAGACAGGAGTAAGGTTGTGCTGGGAAGGCCACCCGATGGAAGGTACCCCGAAGGGCACCCACCCAGAGCATTGTTCGGGGCTCCCTTTTATTGTCAAACTTCTCAGAATAGCAAAAGCTCATTGGACAGAAAATACACTTGGCAATTATTGATTGGTTTACAGATGCATGCTTTCCTCATGGACATCTCATGGATACTTCATGATATAGATACGCGACTCTCTACTTAGTTAACATTTTGCTGCATGGAATGTGATGTCTACGTGTACACTCCATTGTCTCTTTTTGGATTTGGTTCAATCTCGAGACCACCATGAAAGGCTAAACTAGGAGAGACTAAGAAAGTCCTGGAGAAAAACAAATGTCTTTTGCAGGAGTGTTAACTAATTCTACAGAGAGCGCCATGAAAAATCCAGAACTGAGCTTGATAAAAAAAGGGGGGGATCTGTTTCATTTGTAGATTTAATAGACTCTAAACCTTCAAGAAAAGAGCAGGCTAAGATATTATGCCAAGAATTTATAAACCATCCTTTTTGTTTCTTAATCAAACCAGTTTGGACCCAAGATTCAGATCCTACATGGAGATATTCCCGGTTGGTGATTCCTCTTATAATCCTTATAATCCAAAGCTTTGTGTTTATGGTTCACAGCTCTCAACCTGCCAGATCCCACGGTTGTCCAGACTGCTCTTCTCCTGCAGGATCTTTGTGGCAGAGGGGGCTGATAGCATGGCATCTCCATAGAGTGGAATGGCTGAAGTAGACACCTAGTTTCTGCTTGGAGAGCACAGATGAGAGATTCTAGATAGGTGATCTGCCTATGTAGACTAGTAATCTGTTTACAAAGTGGACAGTATCCAAATTTGAAAAGAGTACTGCGAAAGACAGGTGCAAAACAGCTATTACATTGAACTAAGCCGGTCATTTTGAAATAAAATAAAATCACAATCTCAAGCACACTAATCCAGAATGTATTGTTGCTATTTTGGTTTATAGATATAAGATTTGCGCGCAATTAGGCGCGCGGGCGCCCACCTCAGTCTGTACCCTTCTTCTGGATCCCTGGGGGAAGGCAAAGTCCTGTCCATCCTGTGTGTGTCCAGCGAGAGCAACAACAACAAAAGGTTCCATTTCTCCCAGGATGGTGTGGAGATGACCTCCAGCCATGAAGAGCCGGTGAAGAGGAGCAGAAACTCCGGGCTCCTCACCCTAAATATGTCGGTAGCTTTCCCATATGCCCAAAACAATGAAAGTCTGCGATTTGCTTGCAGATACGAGGAAAACCTCAATGGGCGCTGGGTCATGTCTCCTTGGAGTCAGACTATCACAGGTGGGTCTTTTCAGGGGGTGGAGGCCTCTGCTGTTTTGCAACCCCTGATTTAGCTATTTATTATAGTCTTTATGTAACTGGCCTTGTGCTGGAGCTCAGTGGTTAGGAAGGACAAAGAAAGAACTAGAGAAACGGCTTCTATGAGATCCCACAGTACGTCTAGACGTGAGACTGAGGCAAGAGGAATCCATTTCAATTGTAGATGAAAAAGCATCTGAACCTTCAATTCCAGGGCACGGTAAAAATGTTCCACCAAGAAATACATTTTATAGTCCTTTTTTTTTTTTTTTGTAGATGAACCAGTTTGGAACCAAGATTTCAATTTCATTTGGAGTTATGCCCGGATGGCGCTTCCTCTTATAATCCTTCTGGTTCCTTTGGCCTTTTATTGCAGGAAGAAGAAGAGCAGTAAGTGAAGCGATTTGGGTTCAAGGGTTCCCTTACTTGGAGTCCCAGATGTGGCTCCTGATGTGGTTGGAGATGTTGACTGAGAAATCCTCCAGGGAGAGTCAGGTCAGGATTTGAGAGGAATGGACAGACATGACATGAAGAACAAACTTAGTTTAGTTTAGTTCAGTTTAGTTTAGTTTAGTTTACTTTACTTTACTTTATTGTCATTGCACCTCGTACAACGAAATTAAATGCCATCTACATAAGAAAACTATCAAAAAATTTAAAAACACATCCTTCGCATTCTACACAATATATAGTATATTGTATATACAGTGTGCAAAACTGTATATTGTATATGGTACACATTCTATACTATATCTTGGTATAATGTTAGGAGTTTTCGGAAGTCTCACTGTTCAATTCAAGGATTTCCCTTCCATGAGTCCTTTTGCCTTGATCTCTCTGAATACCTTCTTCTACATTTCTTCATTTCTTTGGTTTCAACCAAAGAATGTAAGCCTTGTAGTACCCCTATATATTTCTTTTAAAAATGGAGAAGAATAATTCTCTTTATGGCCTTCAGTTTCACAAATCATACGTTGGTGAAGAAATTAAATTGACTTTAAGCCCGAAAGAATATAAAGAAATGGTTAAAACTAAGTATCTTAGAAACCATGAAAGATTTCTCTAATCAAGTGTTGGAGGCCAAGTTTTAGGGGAAGGTCCCAATGGGTTTATCAGGAGCATCTCTTCACCATCGGAAATCTGAGGTAGGAAACGACATAGACTGGGTCAGATCTGATGCCAAAGGTCAATTCTTCTTTCCCTTGATGGGCTAGCAATCTTTCTGGCCGATAGCAGATGGGTCGACCTTATTTATTTCTAAAAATGATGTAAAATGATGGAGAAATCCCATGTTCTCAAGAGGTTCCTCAGCTGCAGGCAGATTGAATGAGTGAACAATGTCCCTCTTTCACCAGAACCTGAAGTCATCCACAGCAACATCCAGAATGTCTTCACTCTGTCTCCTCCTGGTCCAACAATGAAGAACCATCTTAGACAAGAGGAAGAGGAGGAGATGATCTACTATAACTCTGCGTTTTAATCCTGACAGAAGCAGGAAAACCTTCCCTGATTGCAGCAAAATGTATCTCTCTTGGCCCAGCCTCTTATCATTAGGTGAAGATATGGACATCAGCCTTCAAGAGATGAAGAGTTCTTGGTTCCTTCCTCCTTTAACCAGAGGCTAATTCATGGCTCAGTCTCTGCAGAGGGAATTTGGCAGGAATTGGAAAGCAAGCTAGAACTAAGGAGAAATTTCCTGACATTTAGAACAATTAATCACTGGAACAAATTGTCCCCCAAAGTTGTGAATGCTCCACATTCCACAACTGGAAGTTTTTAAGAAGATTTGTCTGAAATGGTATACTTTTGATGCCTGAGCAGGGGGTTGGACTGGAAGACCTTCAAGGTCCCCTCGACCTCTGCTATTCTGTATTCCAAAATGATGAGATGCAGCTCAGCTCCAATAAATAAATTTTAAAAAGTCATAAATGGCAGAAGAGAAAGCCCATAAAAAATGGGGAAATCTTCAACACCATCCCTATTCTGTGAATCTTAGTTATCTGTAAACTTGAGCCTGCTGGGAAGAGTTGAATTGCTGTGTTTGTAATTTCCTTTTTTGGTGGTTGTTTCTTCTTCTTCTTCTTCTTCTTCTTCTTCTTCTTCTTCTTCTTCTTCTTCTTCTTCTTCTTCTTCTTCTTCTTCTTCGTCTTCTTCTTCTTCTTCTTCTTCTTCTTCTTCTTCTTCTTCTTCTCCTCCTCCTCCTCCTCCTCCTCCTCCTCCTCCTCCTCCTCCTTCTTCTCCCCCTTCTCCTTCTTCTTCTTCTTCTTCTTCTTCTTCTTCTTCTTCTTCTTCTTCTTCTTCTTCTTCTTCTTCTTCTTCTTCTTCTTCTTCTTCTTCTTCTTCTTCTTCTTCTTCCTTCTTCTGAATTGGCACTTTAATATATTGGAAAAAGCAAATCTTTAAGGGCATGTGTGCTCCAGGGTTGATTGGTTGGCCAGGATTTTGATTCCGGAGGTCTTTCAGCTCCAACTTTGGCTGTGTTTTGTCCTTTATCAGAGGTTTAAAAAAGAGACCTTGATTTGGATAGAGAGATAAGCCTGAGGCATCAAACAACTACCTTGAAGCCTAGTTGAGGGGTGCATCTACCTGGTCATAGGTTTTCCCTTGCATCTACCTGGCATCTACCTTTTCCCTTGCATCTACCTGGTCATAGGTGAATCTTCATGCTTTGGGGGGTTTCACATCTGACTCTCAAGTGCGAGAGGGAAGATCATGGTTTTTTTTTTTCCCCTTCTTAGAAGTTCCTGTCCATGTTTGTCTGAAGCCACAGGGCATAGCTGCATGTTCTTCGGGGCGCTTAATGTCAGAGAAAAAAAAAGCAAAATAAATGCTTATAAAGAGATGCATCTTGTGGGTTTTCTTTTCCAATATTTCTTAGCCAGCAGACTCACAAAAAAGCTCTGTGCCATGCACAAGAATAAATACATATGCCGATTGACTTTCAACAAAAAGGCCTTGCTGAAGTAATATGATTTTAATCGTGGGTTGAGTCCCTTCTTCATAAAATTGTAAATTTAGGGGTGCAAATCAAGACCAAAGTCATAGATTTAAGCAAGAGTGGTTTTGGGGAACACTTTCAATCTACCATGAAAATCAAACCAAAATAAACTCTGTAGCAGATTTTTTTTTTTAAAGAAAACTTTCGGCTGTTAGTTTTCAAGTCCAGGATATTTATTTGTGCTAATTCCAAAATACTGGAAAACATATAACACATAACCTAATTTTAACTCTTTATTGAAATAAGATGATGGTTTGGGATGGTCCTTCAAACACATCACAATGAGGATTATCTTTCTGCTGTTTAAAGGCCCAACCAGCCATCTT
Organism: Natrix helvetica; assembly: GCF_964273705.1. NCBI lineage: Eukaryota > Metazoa > Chordata > Lepidosauria > Squamata > Natricidae > Natrix > Natrix helvetica. The sequence continues at coordinate 2,913,593 of NC_138554.1, read as the reverse complement.
CAGAACTGTTTCAGCAGAACCAGCTGCTCTTTTGCAATCCAAATTTCTCATAATGTCAGCGTTTCAAGTATCATGCAGGATTAAATCAGAGCCCAAGGCAGAGCTATCCTTAAAGTTCCAATTTAATAAGACAGACATGTTGGCAACAAACCGTGGAATCCCAAATCTAAAAGCTTCCTGGGGATCCACCCAGTTGAAAGTTCATGATCTTCTCTCCATGCCCATAAAGCCATCACATGGTCCAAACTTCTTCGGCCAACCTGGCATCTCCACCTAGCTGGTTCCGGTCAGGTGCAGAGATGCGGAGACAAAAGATGACCTTGGGCTTCTAGAAAAGAAGGACAACAACACATTGCACAATTCTACTCCTTTCTATTCCCCCTCCCAATTACTACACTAAATGAAACAGCATAATGAAATAATAGAGAGTGTGGCAGGCCAAAGATCCTAAAAAGGAATATAACTGCAGAATGCTTTATCAATTTCTCTGTGGCTCGAATACGTCTGTCGCTTAGGGTAAGACTTGGAGCCAGAAACACAGATAGGAGTTTAGGCCTTCCAAAAGAGGTGAACAATTTGGGTTCTTTTGTTTTCTCACCCTTCACCGCACCGGATGGTTGTCTTTATTTTATTTTCCATTCTCTTGGGGCACAAGAGAGGCCGAGAGGATGAGGGCAGTTCATTGCTGCAGAGAGAAAGGCTTTGCTGTGGTTGAAGAGGGCCGGGGAGATGAGCTGCATCCTGGGCTGGGTGGATGACGCAGCTCCTCCCTTGGCTGTTGAGTTGGAAGACTATCTCAAGAGAAGTTGCATCTCTCAATCTCTCTGGGGAAGGAAGAAGAGAGTGACGGAGAGGCCAAGACCAGCGTCCTCTTCATCCTGAAGTGAAGATGGAGATCATCGCTTGGATGATAGGTTTGGGACCTCCTTCTTCTTCTTCCATCTCAATCTGACTCTTCCTTTTCCTCATCTGAAAGCTGATGTCTTTACTCTCATGTATTGTCCCCCCACCCCCTTCCCTACATCCTTCTCAGGATATTCTTCTTCCCTGGTTCTGTTAAGTGGAATAAAAGGGGTACTTTCATGCCTCCCCCTCCCCCAATCAATTGCATCTCCGGTCCTCTTCATCCTGAAGAGAAGATGGAGACCATCTCTTGGATGATAGGTTTGGGACCTCCTTCTCCGTTCTTCCTTTTCTCCCTCTTGCTTCTCTTAAATGATTGAGAATTGAGGACATCAGAATGGCTGAACTTTGGAGAGAAAACCCTCCTGGGCTCCATTTCTGTCCTTAATGATAATTCCAAACTGGTAAGGATGGTTTGGGAACTATTATGAGTCCCCCAATGGCCAGAACATAATTGGAAGAAGACCCCTTCCTCATTCTCCTTCAGGGCAGCTTCTCATCTGCTGCATCCATTCAGGGAAGAAGATTCAGTTGGGGATGATGGAGCTGAAAGTCTTGCACAGCCTGGGATCATCTCTCCTTCTCTTAACTCCACCTTCCCTCCTTTTCTCTTTCAGTCCTTCCATGGATCCTCCTTGGAGCAGGTAAGAGACCCTCGTGCAGACTTTGCTTCTCTTCACAAACACTTAAACTGTGATTGTTGCGGCCTCTGAAGGAGGGAGAAGGTCAAATGAAACCGAAAGCCCATGGAGTGATTCAGAAGGAGACAAGTCCATCTCTGTGGGTGCAGCTGCTCTGCTGTTCTTTTCCACTTGGGTTGGTGCAATGGGCGAATCCAGTCCTTGTTGCTTCTTCAGGAGGCATCTGCAGATGGCTATGATCAAACCCTGTTGAGGTGCCTCCCTTCATGGAGACACATCTCTGAGTCTCCCTGAAGAGCCAACACTAAATTATCTAATCTTTGGTTTGATAAACTTTGCCAAACTGAAGAATGAATGGCTGTTTTTACCAGATAACCCTGAAAATCCTTCTCTTCGTGTCCCTGGTGAGTCTGAGATGGACCCTTCTAAAAAAGGTCCACCTCAACAACGTCTTCTCCCAATATAAAACGAAGAAGGGCCTGCAAAGTAAGGAGAGCAGAAAGGAAGGTGGTCCTAAAAGATCGGGATGGATTGAAATCTTGCATAGGAAGAAAAATCCATCCGGTTCACTTCCAAAGTGGGAGAAAAGTGCTGGAAACAAAATGGAGGCTGATTGGAAAGAAGCATGTGGTTCTGGGACCACTGAAAAATTAGCTTGATAGGTGCATGGATTTTTATACAGTTTCTGAGATGCTGCTGGGGATTGTGCAATGTTTGAAAGGTCACTAGGGGTTTTTGCAATGTAGTGAGCTCTGTGTCTTATGCTATCCTAACGGTGGTGGGTTTCATCATATTATTTATTTATTTATTTATTTGATTTGATTTGTTAGCCGCTCCCTCTCCACAAGGGACTCGGGGCGGCGTACAATAAATAAAAGCACATATATATATATATTACACGGAGGAGGTAACAACCATTACAATACATAAAATAATAATAATGGAATTAGAAATTAAAATACCCCAGTTTAAAATGACTGATTTAAAAAAGAGACTGTCAGGAGAAATAAGATGAAACTATGGTTAGAGATGAAACTCTCTAAAGACTTCAAGCATTTTCTGGAGGTTGTTTTATTATGTCCTAAATGTCATGTCCCGTCCTTCTTAATCCCATTACCCTGGAGCTGAAGATGTTTGGTTTATGAATGAATTGGCCAGGATTTCTTAATTGGCACCAAATCTCCATCTCTAAAGACTTTAAGCATTTTCTGGAGGCTGTTTTACTATGCAGGAAGAGAGGGGTTGCCTTTAAGAACACGTTTCCTCCATTTTCCCCTTTGGGAAAATATAATATTCTACCTCTTTTAATATCCCCCAAAATATTTCATTCTCTACAAGGTGTGAGGGCTTCCCGCACTTGGATGGACCTTCATGCAAGCCAAGAAGGGCAGGATAACTTTTCATTTGCAGCGTTCTGTCCTGGCGAGAGGAAGCCATGGGTCAAGGATCCTCAGAGCAGATGATGGATGGGAGTCAACCTGGGAATTGGGGTGGATGTTCTGGTGTAGAGATTTGGTTCCAGGAGGCGATCAGAAGGAAGGACTCAATGGTTTCTCTTTCTTTCTTCAGATTCACGGGCAGATTCATCTCTACCAGCCCCCAGGCTGTCCTCGTCTATTCAACACGACTTTGTTATTAAAGGAGAAGAGATCCCCTTGAATTGCTCCCTCCCCAAGGGAGTCGAATCAGGGAGTCCAGAGGGACCTACTAGAATCAAGTTCTTTTTCTACTGTAGGGATCAATCCTACTTATCAATTGAAGATCTACATCTCCATAACAATACCTTCAACCTCAGGACTGGAAATCTGCACTCTAGCCAAATAAAGATTATATGTACTTGCAAGATCAGGGGAACATCTGAAGGATGGGCTTATTCTCCCGAAAGTAACCAGCTGGTCTTCTCAGTGGGTGGTAAGATGAATATTTATTACCCCTGAATATTCATACCAGAAGGTAACACAATGCTCAAGCTATGAAGGTGCACAATAGACCTTTCAAAAATAAACCGAGTAAACAGAATATGAAAAATCAAATAAATCATTAAATAAATAACGCCCCCTGTAAGAAAATGGTTAGCAGGACATTCTTTCCATGGGAAAAAAATATTCCCCCCAGTTGGATTTTATGGTTTATTTTATTTTATTTATTCGTTTGACAAAAATGTACAGGCTGACCGCTCTGTTACTGAAGTCGTATTTTCTGCAATCGAGTTTGAGTTTGTATCAATGATTTGTGCATGCATTATTGTGGTTGAAGCTGAAGTAGTCATTGGCAGGTAGGATGTTGTAGCAGACAATTTTGTGTACTATGCTTAGGTCAGCCCCAGGGGAGAACAATTACAGAAACAACGAATCCTTTTCGACTCTTGTATGCTTCATACTTACCTACGGTACCTGTATAGTTTCTGTACTGTACTGCGTATTACAGAAATTTGCTTTTCTTCAATTGGAAGATTCAGTTGATGGGAAGATAGAGGTAATGATTTCTTGGTCCAGTCTCTCTTGTGTGAAAAGGGGTAGACTTTGTGTTATTTTCACTCTAAGCTAAAGTCACATTCATTCTCCTTCCTTATTTTCTATTTTAACCTCCATTATCTGAAATATCACTGCTTTGCCTCATGGAAATGGTACCTTAGATTGAAGGAGATACTCTGGATGATTTGAGGAAACTCCTCTGCTTCAAAGGAGACCTTAATGTATATATATTCCTTGTGAACATTTTGTGCAGACGGCCCCCCTTCCCCAGTGCTGAAAGTGGATCCATTGTCCCAGAGGGTGAAGGAAGGTGACCCCTTGCTCTTCCTCTGCTCAACGGAAGGAGAAAATGCAGAGAAGAAGTTCCATTTCTACAAGGATGGGGTGGAGTTCCCCTCCAGGGAAGAAGGTCTTCTGGAACCCTCCAGTGAAGCCACAAACCCTCTTCAAAATGCCTCTCTGAGAATCCCTCATGCCTCCTTCAACCACAATGGAGAATTCACTTGCAGTTATGAAGAAAAGAGAAGCAACCGATGGGTGAAGTCTTCTTTGAGCCAGGCAGTGAACGTCACAGTTGAGCCAGGTAGGAGATTTGTGTTGGTGGCGTAGAAAAAGCAGACGCAGACAGGAGTAAGGTTGTGCTGGGAAGGCCGCCCGATGGAAGGCACCCCGAAGGGCACCCACCCAGAGCATTGTTCGGGGCTCCCTTTTATTGTCAAACTTCTCAGAATAGCAAAAGCTCATTGGACAGAAAATACACTTGGCAATTATTGATTGGTTTACAGATGCATGCTTTACAATACAATACAATACAATAGTAGAGTTGGAAGGGACCTTGGAGGTCTTCTAGTCCAACCCCCTGCCTAGGCAGGAAACCCTATACCGTTTCAGACAAATAGCTATCCAACATCTTCTTAAAGACTTCCAGTGTTGGGGCATTCACAACTTCTGGAGGCAGCTTCTGTTCCACTGATTAATTGTTCTCACTGTCAGGAAATTTCTCCTCAGTTCTAAGTTGCTTCTCTCCTTGATTAGTTTCCACCCATTGCTTCTTGTTCTACCCTCAGGTGCTTTGGAGAATAGTTTGACTCCCTCTTCTTTGTGGCAACCTCTGAGATATTGGAACAATGCTATCATGTCTCCCCTAGTCCTTCTTTCTCTTAAGCTAAACATACCCAGTTCCTGCAACCGTTCTTCATATGTTTTAGTCTCCAGTCCCCTAATCATCTTTGTTGCTCTTCTCTGCACTCTTTCTAGAGTCTCCACATCTTTTTTACATCGTGGCGACCAGAACTGAATGCAGTATTCCAAGTGTGGCCTTACCAAGGCATTATAAAGTGGTATTAACACTTCACGTGATCTTGATTCTCTCCCTCTGTTGATGCAGCCTAGAACTGTGTTGGCTTTTTTGGCAGCTGCTGCACACTGCTGGCTCATATTTAAATGGTTGTCCACTAGGACTCCAAGATCCCTTTCACAGTTACTACTACTGAGCTTTCCTCATGGACACCTCATGGATACTTCATGATATAGACATGTGACTCTCTACTTAGTTAATATTTTGCTGCATGGAATGTGATGTCTACGTGTACACTCCATTGTCTCTTTTTGGATTTGGTTCAATCTTGACACCACCATGAAAGACTAAACTAGGAGAGACAAAGAAAGTCCTGGAGAAAAACAAATAGCTTTTGCAGGATTGTTAAGTAATTCTACAGAGTGATCCACGAAAAATCCAGAACTGAGCTTGATAAAAAAAGGGGGGGGGGGATCTGTTTCATTTGTAGATTTAATAGACTCTAAACCTTCAAGAAAAGAGCAGGCTAAGATATTATGCCAAGAATTTATAAACCATCCTTTTTGTTTCTTAATCAAACCAGTTTGGACCCAAGATTCAGATCCTACATAGAGATATTCCCGGTTGGTGATTCCTCTTATAATCCTTATAATCCAAAGCTTTGTGTTTATGGTTCACAGCTCTCAACCTGCCAGATCCCACGGTTGTCCAGACTGCTCTTCTCCTGCAGGATCTTTGTGGCAGAGGGGGCTGATAGCATGGCATCTCCATAGAGTGGAATGGCTGAAGTAGACACCTAGTTTCTGCTTGGAGAGCACAGATGAGAGATTCTAGATAGGTCATCTGTCCATGTAGACTAGTAATCTGTTTACAAAGGGGATAGTATCCAAATTTGAAAAGAGTACTGCGAAAGACAGGTGCAAAACAGTTATTACATTGAACTAAGCTGGTCATTTTGAAATAAAATAAAATCACAATCTCAAGCACACTAATCCAGAATGTATTATTGCTATTTTGGTTTATAGATATATGATTCGCGTGCCATTAGGCGCACGGGCCCCCACCTCATTCTCTTTGTCTCTCTGACTCACCCCCCTTCTATCCAGCGGCTCCAATCCCAGCTTCAGGAAGGTTCAAATGAACCATCCTGTGTGTGTCCAGCGAGAGCAACAACAACAAAAGGTTCCATTTCTCCCAGGATGGTGTGGAGATGACCTCCAGCCATGAAGAGCCTCTGAAGAGCAGCAGAAACTCCAGGCTCCTCACCCTAAATATGTCGGTAGCTTTCCCATATGCCCAAAACAATGAAAGCCTGCGATTTGCTTGCAGATACGAGGAAAACCTCAATGGGCGCTGGGTCATGTCTCCTTGGAGTCAGACTACCACAGGTGGGTCTTTTCAGGGGGTGGAGGCATCTGCTGCTTTGCACCCCCTGATTTAACTATTTATTATACTCTTTATGTAACTGGCCTTGTGCTGGAGCTCAGAGGTTAGGAAGGACAAAAAAAGAACTAGAGAAACGGCTTCTATGAGATCCCACAGTATGTCTAGACGTGAGACTGAGGCAAGAGGAATCCATTTCAATTGTAGATGAAAAAGCATCTGAACCTTCAAGTACAGGGCATGGTAAAAATATTCCACCAAGAAATACATTTTAAAATCCTTCTTTTTTTTGTAGTTGAACCAGTTTGGAACCGAGATTTCAATTTGATTTGGAGTTATGCCCGGATGGCGCTTCCTCTTATAATCTTTCTGGTTCCTTTGGCCTTTTATTGCAGAAAGAAGAAGAGCGGTAAGTGAAGCCTTTTGGGTTCAAGGGTTCCCTTACTTGGAGTCCCAGATGTGGCTCCTGATGTGGTTGGAGATGTTGACTGAGAAATCCTCCAGGGAGAGTCAGGTCAGGATTTGAGAGGAATGGACAGACATGACATGACACTAAACTTAGTTTAGTTTAGTTTAGTTTAGTTTATTGTCATTGCACCTCGTACAACGAAATGAAATGCCATCTTCAATGTACATCGTACATAAGAAAACTATCAAAAAAATAAAACAAAACACACATCCTTCGTATTCTATACAATATATAGAACGTTGTACGTACATATAGTATGCAAAAATGTATAATGTAAATGGTATACATTCTATACTATATCTTGGTATACTGTTAGGAGTTTTCGGAAGTCTCACTGTTCAATTCAAGGATTTCCCTTCCATGAGTCCATTTGCCTTGATCTCTCTGAATACCTTCTTCTACATTTCTTCATTTCTTTGGTTTCAACCAAAGAATTTAAGCCTTGTAGTACCCCTATATATTTCTTTTAAAAATGGAGAAGAATAATTCTCTTTATGGCCTTCAGCTTCACAGATCATACGTTGGTGAAGAAATTAAACTGACTTTAAGCCCGAACGAATATAAAGAAATAGTTGAAACTAAGTATCTTAGAAACCATGAAAGATTTCTCTAATCGAGTGTTGGAGGGAAAGTTTTAGGGAAGGTCCCAATGGGTTTCTCAGGAGGACCTCATCACCATCGGGAATCTGAGGTAGGAAACGACATAGACTGGGTCAGATCTGATGCCAAAGGTCAATTCTTCTTTCCCTTGATGGGCTAGCAATCTTTCTGGGCGATAGCAGATGGGTCGACCTTATTTATTTCTAAAAATGATGTAAAATGATGGAGAAATCCCATGTTCTCAAGAGGTTCCTCAGCTGCAGGCAGATTGAATGAGTGAACAATGTCCCTCTTTCACCAGAACCTGAAGTCATCTGCAGCAACATCCAGAATGTCTTCACTCTGCCTCCTCCTGGTCCAACAATGAAGAACCATCTTGGTCAAGAGGAAGAGGAGGAGATGATCTACTATAACTGCCTTTAAATCCTAACAGAAGCAGGAAAACCTTCCCTGATTGCAGCAAAATGTACCTCTCTTGGCCCAGCCTCTTATCATTAGGTGAAGATATGGACATCAGCCTTCAAGAATGAGGAGTTCTTGGTTCCTTCCTCCTTTAACCAGAGGCTAATTCATGGCTCAGTCTCTGCAGAGGGAATTTGGCAGGAATTGGAAAGCAAGCTAGAACTAAGGAGAAATTTCCTGACATTTAGAACAATTAATCACTGGAACAAATTGTCCCCCAAAGTTGTGAATGCTCCACATTCCACAACTGGGAGTTTTTAAGATTTGCCTGAAATGGTATACTTTTGATGCCTGAGCAGGGGGTTGGACTGGAAGACCTTCAAGGTCCCCTCCACCTCTGCTATTCTGTATTCCAAAATGACGAGATGCAGCTCAGCTCCAATAATTAAATTTTAAAAAGTCATAAATGGCAGAAGAGAAAGTCCATAAAAAATGGGGAAATCTTCAACACCATCCTATTCTGTGAATCTTAGTTATCTGTAGACTTGAGCCTGCTGGGAAGAGTTGACTTGCTGTGTTTGTAATTTCCTTTTTGGTGGTTGTTTCTTCTTCTTTTTCTTCTTCTTCTTCTTCTTCTTCTTCTTCTTCTTCTTCTTCTTCTTCTTCTTCTTCTTCTTCTTCGTCGTCTTCTTCTTCTTCTTCTTCTTCTTCTCCTCCTCCTCCTCCTCCTCCTCCTCCTTCTTCTCCCCCTTCTCCTTCTCCTTCTCCTTCTTTTCTTCTTCTTCTTCTTCTTCTTCTTCTTCTTCTTCTTCTTCTTCTTCTTCTTCTTCTTCTTCTTCTTCTTCTTCTTCTTCTTCTTCTTCTTCTTCTTCTTCTTCTTCTTCTTCTTCCTTCTTCTTCTGAATTGGCACTTTAATATATTGGAAAAAGCAAATCTTTAAGGGCATGTGTGCTCCAGGGTTGATTGGTTGGCCAGGATTTTGATTCCGGAGGTCTTTCAGCTCCAACTTTGGCTGTGTTTTGGCTTTTATAAAAGGTTTTAAAAAGAGACCTTGATTTGGATAGAGAGATAAGCCTGAGGCATCAAACAACTACCTTGAAGCCTAGTTGAGGGGTGCATCTACCTAGTCATAGGTTTTCCCCTGCATCTACCTGGCATCCTTGCATCTACCTGGCATCTACCTTTTCCCTTGCATCTACCTGGTCATAGGTGAATCTTCATGCTTTGGGGGGGTTGCACATCTGACTCTCAAGTTCGGGAGGGAAGATCATGGTTTTTTTTCCCCCTCTTCTTGGAACTTCCTGTCCATGTTTGTCTGAAGCCACAGGAAAAGCTGCATGTTCTTCGGGGCGCTTAATGTCAGAGAAAAAAAAAGCAAAATAAAAGCTTAAAAAGAGATGCATCTTGTGGGTTTTCTTTTTCAATATTTCTTAGCCAGTAGACTCACAAAAAAGCTTTGTGCCATGCACAAGAATAAACACATATGCCGATTGACTTTCAACAAAAAGGCCTTGCTGAAGTAGTATGATTTTAATCTTGGGTTGAGCCCCTTCTTCATAAAATTGTAAATTTAGGGATGCAAATCAAGACCAAAGTCATAGATTTAAGCAAGAGTGGTTTTGGGGAACACTTTCATTCTACCATGAAAATCAAACCAAAATAAACTCTGTAGCATATTTTTTTTTAAAAGAAAACATTTGGCTGTTAGTTTTCAAGTCCAGGATATTATTTGTGCTAATTCCAAAATACTGAAAAACATATAACACATAACCTAATGTTAACTCTTTATTGAAATAAGATGATGGTTTGGGATGTCCTTCAAACACATCACAATGAGGATTATCATTCTGCTGTTTAAAGGCCCAACCAGCCATCTTCAGAACTGTTTCAGCAGAACCAGCTGCTCTTTTGCAATCCAAATTTCTCATCATGTCAGCGTTTCAAATATCATGCAGGATTAAATCAGAGCCCAAGGCAGAGCTATCCTTAAAGTTCATATTTAATAAGACAGACATGTTGGCAACAAACCGTGGAATCCCAAATCTAAAAGCTTCCTGGGGTTCCGCCCAGTTGAAAGTTCATGATCTTCTCTCCACGCCCATAAAGCCATCACATGGTCCAATCTTCTTCGGCCAACCTGGCATCTCCACCTAGCTGGTTCCGGTCAGGTGCAGAGATGCGGAGACAAAAGATGACCTTGGGCTTCTAGAAAAGAAGGACAACAACACATTGCACAATTCTACTCCTTTCTATTCCCCCTCCCAATTACTACACTAAATGAAACAGCAGAATGAAATAATAGAGAGTGTGGCAGGCCAAAGATCCTAAAAAGGAATATAACTGCAGAATGCTTTATCAATTTCTCTGTGGCTCGAATACGTCTGTCGCTTAGGGTAAGACTTGGAGCCAGAAACACAGATAGGAGTTTAGGCCTTCCAAAAGAGGTGAACAATTTGGGTTCTTTTGTTTTCTCACCCTTCACCGCACCGGATGGTTGTCTTTATTTTATTTTCCATTCTCTTGGGGCACAAGAGAGGCCGAGAGGATGAGGGCAGTTCTCTGCTGCAGAGAGAAAGGCTTTGGTGTGGTTGAAGAGGGCCGGGGAGAGATGAGCTGCATCCTGGGCTGGGTGGATGACGCAGCTCCTCCCTTGGCCGTTGAGTTGGAAGACTATCTCAAGAGAAGTTGCATCTCTCAATCTCTCTGGCGAAGGAAGAAGAGAGTGACGGAGAAGCCAAGACCAGCGTCCTTTTCATCCTGAAGTGAAGATGGAGATCATCGCTTGGATGATAGGTTTGGGACCTCTTTCTTCTTCTTCCATCTCAATCTGACTCTTCCTTTTCCTCATCTGAAAGCTGATATCTTTACTCCCTTGTATTGTTCCCCCCTCCCTACATCCTTCTCAGGATATTCTTCTTCCCTGGTTCTGTTAAGTGGAATAAAAGGGGTACTTTCCTGCCTCCCCCCCCCAATCAATTGTATCTCCGGTCCTCTTCATCCTGAAGAGAAGATGGAGATCATCTCTTGGATGATAGGTTTGGGACCTCTTTCTTCTTCTTCCATCTCAATCTGACTCTTCCTTTTCCTCATCTGAAAGCTGATATCTTTACTCCCATGTATTGTCGTCGTCCCCCTCCCCTACATCCTTCTCAGGATATTCTTCTTCCCTGGTTCTGTTAAGTGGAATAAAAGGGGTACTTTCCTGCCTCCCCACCCCCCAATCAATTGTATCTCCGGTCCTCTTCATCCTGAAGAGAAGATGGAGCTCATCTCTTGGATGATAGGTTTGGGACCTCCTTCTTCGTTCTTCCTTTTCTCCCTCTTGCTCCTCTCAAATGATTGAGAATTGAGGACATCAGAATGGCTGAACTTTGGAGAGAAAACCCTCCTGGGCTCCATTTCTGTCCTTAATGATAATTCCAAACTGGTAAGGATGGTTTGGGAACTATTATGAGTCCCCCAATGGCCAGAACATAATTGGAAGAAGACCCCTTCCTCCTCCTCCTTCAGGGCAGCTTCTCATCTGCTGCATCCATTCAGGGAAGAAGATTCAGTTGGGGATGATGGAGCTGAAAGTCTTGCAGAGCCTGGGATCACCTCTCCTTCTCTTAACTCCACCTTCCTTCCTTTTCTCTTTCAGTCCTTCCATGGATCCTCCTTGGAGCAGGTAAGAGATCCTCGTGCAGACTTTGCTTCTCTTCACAAACACTTAAACTGTGATTGTTGCGGCCTCTGAAGGACGGAGAAGGTCAAATGAAACCATCTCTGTGGGTGCAGCTACTCTGCTGTTCTTTTACACTTCGGTTGGTGCAATGGGTGAATCCAGTCCTTCTTGCTTCTTCAGGAGGCATCTGCAGATGGCTATCATCAAACCCTGTTGAGGTGCCTCCCTTCATGGAGACACGTCTCTGAGTCTCCCTGAAGAGCCAACACAAGATTATCTAATCTTTGGTTTGATAAACTTTGCCAAACTGAAGAATGAATAGCTGTTTTTACCAGATAACCCTGAAAATCCTTCTCTTTGTGTCCCTGGTGAGCCTAAGATGGACCCTTCTAAAAAAGGTCCACCTCAACAACGTCTTCTCCCAATATAAAATGAAGAAGGGCCTGCAAAGTAAGGAGACCAGAAAGGAAGGTGGACCTAAAAGATCGGGATGGATTGAAATCTTGCATAGGAAGAAAAATCCATCTGGTCCAGTTCCAAAGTGGGAGAAAAGTGCTGGAAACAAAATGGAGGCTGATTGGAAAGTAGCATGTGGTTCTGGGACAGCTGAAAAATTAGCTTGATGAGTGCATGGCTTTTTAGAGAGTTTCTGAGATGCTGCTGGGGATTGTGCAATGTTTGAAATGTCACTAGGGGATTTTGCAACGTAGTGAGCTCTGTGTCTTTTGCTATCCTAACGGTGGTGGGTTTCATCATATTATGTCCTAAAGGTCATGTCCTGTCCTTCTTAATCCCATTACCCTGGAGCTGAAGATGTTTGGTTTATGAATGGATTGGCCAGGATTTCTTAATGGGCACCAAATCTCCATCTCTAAAGACTTCAGGCATTTTCTGGAGGCTGTTTTGCTATGCAGGAAGAGAGGGGTTGCCTTTAAGAACATGTTTCCTCCATTTTCCCCTTTGGGAAAATATAATATTCTACCTATTTTAATATTCCCCAAAATATTTCATTCTCTACAAGGTGGGAGGGCTTCCCGCACTTGGATGGGCCTTCATGCAAGCCATCGAGGGCAAGAGAACTTTTCATTTGCAGCGTTCTGTCCTGGCGAGAGGAAGCCATGGGTCAAGGATCCTCAGAGCAGATGATGGATGGGAGTCAACCTGGGAATTGGGGTGGATGTTCTGGTGTAGAGATTTGGTTCCAGGAGGCGATCAGAAGGAAGGACTCAATGGTTTCTCTTTCTTTCTTCAGGTTCACAGGCAAATTCATCTCTACCAGCCCCCAGGCTGTCCTCGTCTATTCAACACAACTTTGTTATTAAAGGAGAAGAGATCCCCTTGAATTGCTCCCTCCCCAAGGGAGTCGAATCAGGGAGTCCAGAGGGACCTACTAGAATCAAGTTCTTTTTCTACTGTAGGGATCAATCCTACGTACCAATTGAAGATGAACATCTCCATAACAATACCTTCAACCTCAGGACTGGAAAGCTGAACTCTAGCCAAACAAAGATAACATGCGCTTGCAAGATAAGGGGAACATCTGAAGGATGGACTTATTCTCCCCAAAGTAACCAGCTGGTCTTCTCAGTGGGTGGTAAGATGAATATTTATTACCCCCAAATATTCATTCCAGAAGGTAGCACAATGCTCAAGCTATGAAGGTGCACAATAGACCTTTCAATAATAATAATAATAATAATAATAATAATAATAATAATAATAATAATAATAATAATAATAATAATAATAATAAACTTTAATTTATAAACCGCACCCTTTCCTAAACAGGACTAGGTTTATTTCAAAAATAAACCGAGTAAACAGAATATGAAAAATCAAATAAATCGTTAAATAAATAACGCCCCCTGTATGAAAATGGTTAGCAGGACATTCTTTCCATGGGAAAAAAATATTCCCCCCAATGGGCTTTTAGGGTTTATTTTATTTTATTTATTAGTTTCACAAAAATGTATACGCTGACCACTCTGTTACTGAAGTCGTATTTTCTGCAATCGAGTTTGAGTTTGTATCAATGATTTGTGCATGTATTATTGTGGTTGAAGCTGAAGTAGTCATTGGCAGGTAGGATGTTGTAGCAGACAATTTTGCGTACTATGCTTCGGTCAGACCACAGGGGAGAACAATTACAGAAACAACTAATCCTTTTCTACTCTTGTATGCTTCATACTTACGTACTTTAATATTGACCCAAATGCATTCAAGATAGTTCTCATCATTGTTGTGCTCTATTTCTGTAGAGAGGTAGTTATTTCTTATATATAGTGCAACTCCACCTCCTCTTTTACTTGGTCTATTTCTTTTAAATAATTTAAATCCTTCTAGCTGTATGTTCCATTTGTCGGTTTCATCCCACCAAGTTTCTGTAATGGCAACAATATCGTATCTGCCCTCTTTTACTTGAATTTCTAATTTGCCCTGTTTATTCCTCATACTCTGTGCATTGGTGTGTAGACATTTGAGTCCATTTTGATTGACCCTGTGGTTACAGTCTGCATATCCTGTGTTATGCCTGACTTCCCCTATTTTCTTGCCACTTGTATGATTCATGCACGTGGTATGGCACTCACTATTAAATGCTTGGTTTTGCTTGACAGCGGGAGTGATAATCTTACCCGCACAAACATCTGTGTTACATACATTGATAACCCTATGAATTTTAGTTTGCTGGGGACAGAAATGTTCTGTATCTATTAGTTCTCTGTCCCCGCTGTCCCCTGCATGTATTATTGTGGTTGAAGCTGAAGTAGTCATTGGCAGGTAGGATGTTGTAGCAGACAATTTTGGGTACTATGCTTAGGTCAGGCGCAGGGGAGAACAATTACAGAAACAACGAATCCTTTTTGACTCTTGTATGCTTCATACTTACCTACGGTACCTATATCGTTTCTGTACTTTGCTGCCTATTACAGAAATTTGCTTTTCTTCAATTGGAAGATTCAGTTGATGGGAAGATAGAGGTAATGATTTCTTGGTCCAGTCTCTCTTGTGTGAAAAGGAGTAGACTTTGTGTTATTTTCACTCTAAGCTAAAGTCACATTCATTCTCCTTCCTTATTTACCATTTTAACCTCCATTATCTGAAATATCATTGCTTTGCCTCATAGAAATGGTACCTTAGATTCAAGGGGATACTCTGGATGATTTGAGGAAACTCCTCTGCTTCAAGGTAGACATTAATATATCTCCCTTGTGAACATTTTGTGCAGACGGCCCCCCTTCCCCATTGCTGAGAGTGGATCCGTTGTCCCAGAGGGTGAAGGAAGGTGACCCCTTACACTTCCTCTGCTCAACGGAAGGAGAAAACACACAGAAGAAGTTCCATTTCTACAAGGATGAGGTGGAGATCCCCTCCAGGGAAGAAGGTCTTCTGGAACCCTCCAGTGAAGCCACAAATCCTCTTCAGAATGCCTCTCTGAGAATCCCTCATGCCTCCTTCAACCACAATGGAGAATTTGCTTGCAGTTATGAAGAAAAGAGAAGAAACCGATGGGTCAAGTCTTCTTGGAGCCAGGCAGTGAACGTCACAGTTGAGCCAGGTAGGAGATTTGTGTTGGCGGCATAGAAAAAGCAGACGCAGACAGGAGTAAGGTTGTGCTGGGAAGGCCACCCGATGGAAGGCACCCCGAAGGGCACCCACCCAGAGCATTGTTAGGGGCTCCCTTTTATTGTCAAACTTCTCAGAATAGCAAAAGCTCATTGGACAGAAAATACACTTGGCCATTATTGATTGGTTTACAGATGCATGCTTTCCTCATGGACACCTGATGGATACTTCATGATATAGATATGTGACTCTCTACTTAGTTAATATTTTGCTGCATGGAATGTGATGTCTACGTGTACACTCCACTGTCTCTTTTTGGATTTGGTTCAATCTCGAGACCACCATTAAAGGCTAAACTAGGAGAGACAAAGAAAGTCCTGGAGAAAAAGAAATAGCTTTTGCAGGATTGTTAAGTAGTTCTACAGAGAGCTCCATGAAAAATCCAGAACTGAGCTTGATAAAAAAAAAGGGAGGGATCTGTTTCATTTGTAGATTTAATAGACTCTAAACCTTCAAGAAAAGAGCAGGCTAAGATATTCTGCCAAGAAATATTAAACCATCCTTTTTGTTTCTCAATCAAACCAGTTTTGACCCGTGATTCAGATCCTATTTTGATATATTCCCGGTTGGTGATTTCTCTTATCATCCTTATAATCCTGCTGGTTCCCTTTGCCTTTTATTGCTGGAAGAAGAAGATCAGTAAGTGAAGGGTTTGGGTTCAAGGGTTCCCTCACCTGGAGTCCTAGATGTGGCTCCTGATGGGGTTGGAGATGTTGGCCGAGAGATTCTCTGGGGAGGCAGGAAAGGAGAGCAAGACCCGAGAGAGAGAAGGGCAAACAATATGTGAGATCGATGAAAAGAAGCCATTTTATCTTTCTTTTTAAATCATTATTATTATTATTTCTCCCTTGGAAGCATCAGCATCCCGGGGACAATTTCAGCTCGTGGAAAAGAAAGAGGAAAGAAATGATCTTGCAGTGACGGAGATTCAAGCAGCAACAGCAGCTACTTCCTCACCTGTCAAGGTAGCTGGGTGACTTTTTTAAATTAAAAACCTTTATTTTTAAACAAACAAGTGCAAACAAACATAAAAACATCTTCCAATTCCATACAGCGTGTCGATCGGTGACAAAACCTTTTTGTACATTCTCACCATGGTCTTCACTTACACTTCATATAGAATCTCGTATTATCAACGTGGTATATGTGTATATCATTATTATCATTATTGTACATTTATTTGGCTATAATTATCATTACTTCATTTTATAGAAGATATTCTACATTTTAGATAAATTTATATTGTAACATTTCATTACATCATCCTAAATCCGTCCAGGAATAATACATCTTTACAAACTTCTTTTTTTTTATTAAAAGAGTTTTATACAAACAGATTTTCCCCCTTTTCACCCCCCCCCCGCCATACAATGTAAATCTCATACAAATGCTATGCCCCCCCAACCCCCCCGCAAAAATTCACATTCAAATATTATACCAAATACTTTGCCCCCTCCCCTCCCCTTAAAGTAAATTAATCGTTCACATATTGTACCCCCTCTCCTCCCAACAAACACAATATAAATTTCTCTTAGATTAATAATAGCACATTGATCCCATCTTCTAAGCTAATTTAACATATATAACTCTTAATATAAATTTCTCCTAAAATAACAATGTTTCGTTAATCCCATCTTCTAGTTTATTTATACATATATATTGCCACGCCCTCCACCCTTACCCTCCCCCACCTCCCACACAAACCCACCCCCCTGACTTCCGCTGTATACCACTCTAACAATTCCAAGCATCCCATATATTATTTACTCTGATCATCTATCAATCTAAATTTACAAACTTCTTTATCTAAACCATTGATAAAATAATTCCCATGTTTCATAAAATTGGTTACCAAACTTTTATACATCCTCGCCATAGTCCTCTCTTACAAATTATATAAAATCTCCTATTATCAATATATATATATATATATATATATATATATATATATATATATATATATATATATATATATATATATATATATATATATATGTATGTATACAGTATTATCATGATTAATCATTTATTTGGCTATAACTATTATTACTTCATTTTATACAAAATATTCTAACTTGAAAGAAATTCAAATTCGTTTTTATTATAACATTTCATTACATCATCCTGTCTCCATCCAATCGTAGTGCAATCTTTTATTTCTTGCCATTTGTAGTATTTGTATTTTAATTGCCTTTTTTAGTAGATCTTGTATGGATTTAGTAGATCTTGTATGTATGCAGGAATTGGGTATGTTTAGCTTAAGAGAAAGAAGGACTAGGGGAGACATGATAGCATTGTTCCAATATCTCAGGGGTTGCCACAAAGAAGAGGGAGTCAAACTATTCTCCAAAGCACCCGAGGGTAGAACAAGAAGCAATGGGTGGAAACTAATCAAGGAGAGAAGCAACTTAGAACTGAGGAGAAATTTCCTGACGGTTAGAACAATTAATCAGTGGAACAGAAGTTGCCTCCAGAAGTTGTGAATTCCCCAACACTGGAAGTCTTTAAGAAGATGTTGGATAGCCATCTGTCTGAAACAGTATAGGGTTTCCTGCCTAGGCAGGGGGTTGGACTAGAAGACCTCCAAGGTCCCTTCCAACTCTACTATTGTATTGTATTGTATTGTATTGTATTGGACATCTCTTGGCAATTTATATTTCACTGTGTATCTTGTGAAGGCTCGAAACCCCTGGGATTCATGGGTGACTTTAATCAGTCTATTTACCAAGTCTATGAAAACAAGTTTTATCCCCCACTATTGATGGTGTCCTCTGGAGTCTTCCAACCGCCATGTAGAAACAGGAATGATGTGGGTAGGATTCAGAGCTTCTGAACTTTAACCCTTCAATGCAAACATGATTTTTCCTTCCATAAAGACCATTTGTCTTGAGCTCTCTAAACATCTGCTCTAATTTTCTTGACCTGCTTAGTTTCCAACAAAGAATTTAGGGATTTGGGAAGTACTAGATCTTTCTTTAGAAAATGGGGAAGCCAAATAATTCTCTTTATGGTTTTCCATCTACACAATAATGTGTTGGCCAAGAAATTGAATGGCCTTGAAGCCCACACAAACAGAAAGAAATATTTCCAAAGTCAAGTATCTTAGAAGGCATTAAAGATTCCTATTATTAAGTGTTGGGGCAAAGTTTTAGAGGACTGCCCCTCCGGTTGTCTCAGAAGCGTCTCATCACCATCGGGAATCTGAGACAGGAGACTAGACTGGGTCGGATCTGATGCCAAAATGTCAATCCTTCTTTTCCTTGATAGGCTGGGAATCTTTGTAGCTTTGTAGCTGGAATCTGTGTTAAGCTTATTTATTTCTAAAAATGCTGCAAAAT
The DNA here is from genome assembly GCF_964273705.1 of Natrix helvetica. Classification (NCBI taxonomy): domain Eukaryota; kingdom Metazoa; phylum Chordata; class Lepidosauria; order Squamata; family Natricidae; genus Natrix; species Natrix helvetica. The sequence goes on along the minus strand of NC_138554.1, from coordinate 2,894,797 downwards.
GATGGAGGAATCCCATGTTCTCAATGGGTTCCTTAGCTGCAGGCAGATTGAACAATGCCTTCTCATTCCCTCACTTTCCCCAGGACTCTGAGATCACCTACAGCTGCATCCAGGACTCCTTCACCCCGTCTCCTCCTGGACCAACAAGGAGGAATCTTCTTACACAACGGGGAGAAGAAGGGATATTGTACAGTGATATTGTTTTTCCACCCAAAATGAGGCAGCAAAACCATCCCTGATTGCAGGAACATGTGTCCCTCTTGGTCCAGTCCCTTATTTTTCCTAGACATGGATGTCACCCTTGAAGAGATGATGATGCAGTTCAGTTTTGATTTATGGCAGAAGAGAAAACCCAACAAACAGGGGGGCGGAAATCCGGGCATAATCTTATTCTACGAATCTGTCAGGGAATCGGACAGCTGGTGTCCAAATGGAGCCAGAGATGCTGACACAAACTTGCCAATAAATACATTTTATAACTAGAGGTAGTCCTTGTTTTACATCGGGTTATTTAGTGACCGTTTGAAATTATAACGTCACTGGAAAAGGTGACTTACGACCGTTTCCCACACTGATGACCATTGCATCACTCTAATCAACATTTAGACACTTGGCAACTGACTCATACTTATGACGGTTGCAGTGTCCTGGGGTGAGTGGGTCACCTGATCTCCTTTTGCTCATTGACCTTCTGACAAGCAAAGTCAACGGGGAAGCCAGATTCAGTTAACAACCGTGTCGCTAAATGAACAACCGAAGCCATTCACTTAACAACAGTGGCCAGAAAGGTCACAAAATGGGGCAAAATTCCCTTTACAGGTGTCTCATTTAGTGTTGTGGCCCAGCAGCGGCCGGCTGAGCTGTTAGTGGACTTTGACAGCTCAGACTATTGTGGGACTGCTCTGGAGGATGAGGAAGAGTCTGGACGGTGTTTGGAGTCAGAGCAGGAACTAGAAAGGCCTGTTGGCCACCAGGTGGCATCTGAGTCAGGGAGCAGTGAGGAGGAACAGAGGGAGGTTGTCCCTGATGTGCGTAGATGTTGAATTGATAGGAGACAGGAACAGCTGTGGAGAAGACGTCATAGAAGGAAGTAGGGACAGCTGGTTAAGGGTGTGGCCCCTCCCAAAGAGTTTATAGGTGGAGCGACGGGAGGGGAATCTTTGCAGGAAACAACAGTCCATTTTACTAGCCATTGAGAAAGCATTCCGTAAGTTTTATCTTGGGTTCTTGAAGATAACTTTCTAGCCTCCTAGCCAAGGGGTGGCTTTATCTATGTAATTAGTCGTGGCAGACAGCCAAGCCTGTGTCTGCATCTTCATTGGAATCACAGGACAGAACACTTAGCAACAGAAATTCTGGGCTCAATTGTGCTCAAAAGTTGAGGACTCCCTGAATATACAGAGCAAAAAAGTTAGTCAGGCTCAACAGGAGCACGTGAGGTAAATCACAGAGCACACAAAAGAAAAAGGCGGGAAAACTTAACTTAACTTAACTTTATTGGATTTCTAGACCGCCCCTCTCTCAAAAGAGACTCGGGGCGGTGTACAGTCATATTAAAATAGTTGAACAGTAAATATACATGTTATAAGTATAAAATAAATAAATTAAACATAGGACTGGAGGAGGTAGTAGTAGTTTCCTGTACAATTTAGTTAAGTTAGATTAAAAAATTTTTAAAAATTTAAAAAAGTTAAAAACATTAACCTTAAAAGCTATCCCAAATAAAATATCCGCCAGGAGGTAGGAGTAGAACTATAAGTGGGCCAGGCCGGCTAGTCGGAACAGGTGAGTCTTAAGTTTTTGTCGGAAGGAGCGGAAGTCGGTAGTAGTTCTAATATCGGGGGGGAGGTCATTCCAGAGGGTTGGGCCCATCACAGAGAAGGCTCTACTCCTAGGTGCCGCCCGTTGGCATTGCTTGGTGGACGGCACCCGGAGGAGTCCCTCCCTGTGTGAGCGAATAGGTCGCAGGGATGTATGTGGTAGAATGCGATCCCGCAGGTAACTAGGCCCTGTGCCACTTTGAAGATGGTAATCAACACCTTGAAACGCACCCGAAAAACCACAGGTAGCCAGTGCAGCTCGCGCAGGAAAGGTGTTATGTGGGAGTACCTAGTACTCCCCATGATGGCCCACGCGGCCACATTCTGAACTAGCTGTAGTCTTTGGGTACATCTCAAGGGGAGCCCCATGTAGAGAGCATTGCAGTAGTCCAGACGAGACGTCACCAGCGCATGAGTGACTGTGCGTAAGGCATCCCGGTCCAATAGGGGGCGCAATTGGCGCACCAGGCGAACCTGGTGGAACGCCCCCCTTGCCACGGCTGACACATGGTCATCCATCGACAGCCGGGCATCTAGGAGGACACCCAAATTGCGCGCCCGTTCCCCAGGGGGCAGTTATTCGCCCCCTATGGCCAGTGATGGAATCAACTGGTTGAACCGAGGCGCCAGTAACCACAGCCACTCAGTCTTGGAGGGGTTAAGCTTGAGTCTGTTGTCCCCCATCCAGACCCGGACGGCTTCCAAACACCGGGACATCATTTTGACAGCCTCGTTGGGGTGGTTTGGGGTGGAAATGTACAGCTGAGTGTCATCAGCGTACAGATGGTATCCAACCCCAAAACCACGGATGATCTCACCCAGCGGCTTCACATATGTGTTGAACAGAAGGGGCGAGAGGACCGACCCCTGCGGCACCCCACAAGTGAGTGACCTCAGGGCCGACCTCTGCCCCCCTTAACTTAAAGTTAAGTTAAGAGCTGCTGTTGCCTTTAGCCTGAGTGCGCCTTCCATTACCCGATCTAACAATAACCCCACAGCTCCAGCTATGAAATTTTAATATCTTAACAAAGTCGGTTCTACCTCAGTATAGAATTGAGCCCTTGGGGAAGATTTCAATTATAATTTCTTCTCTTCATAACATACTTTTAAAAAAATCTTCTTCATAATGGGTATTTTAATCTATAAGGGAAATCTAATTTATCGTATGGTCCAATGGATCTTGATTGATTGGTTTGTCTGGATCTTGGCTGTTAAAGTCTATCAGTGCCATCCTTGGTCCATGTTTCAGTCAGAAAACCCCTAATAGAAACAGCCAAAGAAAGAGACCTTGTTGTGGACACAGAGAGAGACAGATCTAATGCATCAAAAAATGCAGGGAGGATTAAACCAAGGACCATATTCTACCCTGAAGCATCTTTTGAACCACAAAGAAGAGGGAGTCAAACTATTCTCCAAGGCACCTGAGGGTTGAACAAGAAGCAATGGGTGGAAACTAATCAAGGAGAGAAGCAACTTAGAACTGACAGTTCCTGACAGTGAGAACAATTAATCAGTGGAACAGAAGTTGAGATCTTGGGTGAAGCTAAACGTAAGAGAAAAAGCAAAATAAAAGCCAAAATAGAGATGTACTGTGGGGAAGTCTCCATTTCTGAGTGCATTTTCTGGTCTGGTTGTGGATGGGTCCATGATGGAGAAGGAGGGTCTCCAGCACCGATGAATGTTGGGTTGGGTCCCTTCTTCCCATCATCTAATTCAAGAGCAGATTCAGATGGTTGTTTTTTTTTAAATCAAGGATAGTTTCTGGATCCCCACATTCACTCTACTCCGGGTAAAATCATTTTTAAAAACTATAATCCTTTGGATTTACTAGTCTGGGATATTTTGTGCCTCAACTCCGAAGCTCTTGGAGATATATCATATACCCCCTGGGAATAAATTTAATGTAATGAGATGGTAGTTTGGGTGCCCTTCAGACTCATCACAAAAAGGGTAATAATTCTGGTGTTTTCGACACAAACCACAATTTTCATTCTTTTTTTCAGGGCACACTGCTCTTTGCAAATCTGGTTTTTCCTCCCCCGTAATTAATACTTCTATCTTTTCTTTTATTCGATCTGCCCTTGGATCCACTATGCGTGGCTTAGGACAAGGAGTGCAGCTGATCAAGCCAGAGATGGCGTTTAGGCCTTTGAAAAATTGCAGAATGTTTTTTTATTTTATTTTAAATTCTCTTTGGGTGCGAGAGAGGCCAGGAGGATGGGGGACAGTGAGAAACTGCAGAGAGGAAGGCTTTGGTGTGGTGAAGAAGGCCCGGGAGGTGAGCTGGGGGTGGGTGGGGGAGTGACGTAGTTCCTGCCTTGGTCATTGCGTTGGGGGGACTGACTCGAGAGAAGTTGCAGCTTCGAATCTCTCTTGGGGAAGGAAGAAGAGAGTGACGGAGAGGCCAAGACCAGCTGCCCAAGAATCCTGAAGATGGAGACCATCAGTTGGATGATAGGTTTGGGATCTCCTTCCCCTTCTACTTCCCATCTCAATCTGACTCTTCTCCTCCCCGAAGACATTTTTTGCTTTTACTCTTTTCTTATTCTAGATCTTTCTCAGGAAATGTGAGTTTTCTTCTTCCTCGGTGAGGACTCATTGGTGCAATGGGGCACTATTCCTGGCCCTCCTCCCCATTTCATCTGCCCCCAAGGCTCATGATTTAGAGCCATCTCAACTAAAGGGGGCTTGGGGAGGGGATGCAGAGCAGTTTCTTTTTCTCCCATTAGAAACACCCAGAAGGAGACCCAAAACTGCACTTTCACTGTGAATGAAATAGATAGATGAATGGATAAGCAAGGAAAAGGGGTCATTCTGTGAGTCGCAGTGAATGGTATTGAGTATAAGGAGCCTCCCTTTTCTCCATCCTGATGCTCAGAAATGACTGAGAACTGGGGGCATCAGAACAGCTGAACTTTGGAGAAAAAAATCACGTCTGGGCCTCGAAGGTCTCCCTATCGGCTCTTAATTCCAGTCTTAATAAGGTTTGGGAACTCTTATGATCCAACCCACCAATAGCTAGAACAGGGGTGGGTGAAGACCCCATTCTCCTCCTCCTTCAAGGCAGCATCCCATCTGATTGTGTGAATGCCCCAACACTGGAAGTCTTTAAGAAGATGTTGGATAGCCATTTGTCTGAAACGGTATAGGGTTTCCTGCCTAGGCAGGGGGTTGGACTAGAAGACCTCCAAGGTCCCTCGAACTCTACTATTGTATTGTATTGTATTGTATTGTATTGATGCATCCATTCAGAGAAGAAGATTCAGTTGAGGATGGTGGGGATGAAAGTCTTGCACAGGCTGGGATCATCTCTCCTTCTCTTAACTGCACCTTCCCTCCTTCTCTCTTTCAGTCCTTTCATGGATCCTCCTGGGAGCAGGTAAGAGACCCTCATACAGACTTTGCTTGTGTTCATAAAAAGATAGACTGTGTTACGATGTTTGAAGGAGGGAGACGGTCGAATGAAACGGAAAGCCCGTAGAGAGATTCTGAAGTAGAAAAACCCATCTCTGTGCATGTAGCTGATTGGATGTTCTTTTCCCCTTGGGTTGGTCCAAATTCTCATTGCTTCTTCAGAAGGGATCTGCAGACGGCTGGTGAATCTAAGAAGTTTCCTTGTGAAAAATGCCCACCTCCATTTCTTCTTCTCCCTGGTATAACATGAAGCATGGTCTACCATCCCCAGAGAGCAAACAGAAATGTAGTCCTGAAAGACCAGGGAGGGATGAAAACTTGGATGGACCTTCATCCAAGCCAGCAGCTGGAAGCCCAAGGCAACAAGGCCAATCCAAGATGCTTTTAAGAGGGGACTGATAAACGAGGGGTTTAACTTTTTAGATGGTCCAGAGGAGGCTGAAGGTTTGAGGGAAAGAGGAATGTGATCTCTCTTAGGAATAGCAAAACGTATCTTGAGGAGAAGCTGTAGAGATGGCAGCTCTTATAGAAATTCAAAGCATCGTATCGCTAATGAGAGGTTATAAAACCTATGCTAGACCAATCTTAAGAGTATTGCTCAACTGTTTGGAGTCTCACCATATATCTTTACGTCAGTACAATCGAGCGGTTTCAGAAGTACTTCACGGGAAAAGTTTTGCACTCTTCTGTACACAATAGAATTCCCTAGGCTACTAGGCTCCAAATCCTCGCTTTTGAACTGTGTCGCTTGTGGTCAGACCTAAGTATTGCTTGCAAAATTATCTGCAGTAATGCTTTACCGGTAAGCAACATGTTTTGTTTCAATCGCAACAATACACGTGGAAACAACCGCTTTAAACTCAACGTATATCATTCTAAACTTGACTGTTAAAAAATATGATTTCTGTAACAGAGTTGTCCATGTCTGGAATTCTCTACCTGATCCAATTGTCTCAGCTACAAATTTTCACACTTTCAGTTGCAAATTGACTTTCGTGGACCCTACTTCATACTTAAGTGGTCACTAGAGGGGGCGTGCATAAGTGCCCAAACGTCCCTGCCAGTGTATTTTTTTTCTTTCATTCTTGTTTTCGTTTTCGTTTGACAAATTCTAACAAACAGATAAATCAGGAAGTAAATAAGTAAACAAAGAAATATTAAAGCACAGGAGAGGATCGGTTCAGATATTGAGAAGAACAGCATTCGTTTTTCCAGGCAGATGGGGGGAAAAAAATCTGAATTAAGGAGCAGAGGAATGATATAAATTGGGAGGTAAAGGGGGAAATGACATCAGAGAAGCGTTGGAGAATCTTGGCGTGCTGAATACCGAGGAAGCGTGTAGCTCAGTTGGAGCTGGAGTGTTGGGTGGCTGGTGTTCTCCAAAATTGATGGTTTTCTTGCATTACTTGGTGCCATCATCAGTGCTGGTTCTTGAAGCGCAGCAGCTTGCTATGCCGGCTCTGATCGGATCTTGCAACGCAAGGAAAAAACCATCCAGCGCTAAGGACATCGAGCCCCCATCCATCAAGTGGCTTTCAACACTGAAGAGGGCCCAACTGTAGCCATTTTCTTTTCTGTAGCTTTCCTCAAAGGAGCTTTCTTTTCACATTGCTTCGGGGCTCACACAGCCTACAGCTCTGGGCAGGGATGGAGGTGTGGAGATAACTGGGGTGCCATAGCCAAAACAAAATTCTTTCCCCTGGGAATCAAGGACGTTTGTGCAGGTGTTCGAAAGGTGGAGGCTGAAGTCACTTGGCAACTGGACTATATGTTGATTGGACCATGTGACTGGTGACTCTCGGGGGGGAAGTGACAAAGTTTTATTTTGAATTGGGTGTAAAACCGGTGAGGACTTAGAGCAGTGGTTCTCAACCTGTGGGTCGGGACCCCTTTGGGGGGGGTGTCGAATGACCCTTTCACAGGGGTCGCCTACGACCATCGGAAAACACATATCTTCGATGGTCTTAGGAACCGAGACACCAATTTTATGGCTGGGGGTCACCACAACATGAGGAACTGTATTCAAGGGTCGCGGCATTGGGAAGGTTGAGAACCACTGCTCTAATCTATCTATCTATCATCTGTCTGTCCATCTCTCTCTCTCTCTCTCTCTCTCTCTCTCTCTCTCTCTCTCTCTCTCTCTCTCTCTCTCTCTCTCTCTCTTCTCTCTCTCTCTCTCTCTCTCTCTGTGTCTGTGTGTCTAATCTATCTGTCTGTCTGTTTATCTATCTATCTATCTATCTATCTATCTATCTATCTATCATCTATCTATCTATCTATCTATCTATCTATCTATCATCTATCTATCTATCTATCCATCTATCATCTGTCTGTCCGTCCTATCTCTCTCTCTCTCTCATCTATCTGTCTGTCTCTCTCTACCCTCTCTCTAATCTCTCTCTCTCTAATCCAGTGGTTCTTAAACTGTGGGTCGGGACCCCTTTGGGGGATCGAACGACCCTTTCACAGGGGTCACCTAAGACCATCGGAAAACACTTATTTTCGATGGTCTTAGGAACCGAGACACCAATTTTATGGCTGGGGGTCACCACAACATGAGGAACTGTATTAAAGGGTCGCGGCATTGGGAAGGTTGAGAACCACTGACTTAGATCCAGTTTCCCACCAAGTTTGTGCCAATTTGATACGTCCCAATGAAATGTTCTTTGAGGAATATGCTCGGAGTTCTCAACATTGGGGGATGTATAAATTGGAACCTTGACAGTGGATATTGGAGAAAAGAGTCATGTCCTTCCGGAGTGAAACGTCTGTATATCCATGTTGAAGATCAAACAGGTCTCCTTCTAATGGCTGTTCAACCAAATGTTGGAGACTATTTCATTTATAGTGTTGGTTCCTTTTTTGTTCTTTCCTTGCAAGGATTCCCAACGCAGTTTATGGATGGGAGCCATTCTGGGAATCGTTGGTGGATGTTCTGGTGCAGAGATCTGGTTCCAGGAGTTGATCAGAAGGAAGAACTCAGTGGCTTCTCTTTCTTTCCTCAGGTTCACGGGCAGATTCAAAGCTATCAGCCCCCCAACTGTCCTCCTCCGTTCAGCGTCGTGTCATTTTTAAAGGGGATGAGATCCCCTTGAAATGCTCTCCCCCAGAAGAATCTCAGGCAGAATTCTTCGTTTTCTATTGCAAGGATCAATCAAATTTAACAATCGTAAATGAACATGGCTATAAAAATTCCTTCAGTCTCAGAACTGTAGATCTCAACTCAAAGTTCATAGAATGTACCTGTGGGTTTGTTGAAAGAGTTGGAGGATGGTCCACTTCACCTCAAAGTAACCAACTAGCCTTCAGCTTTATTGGTAAGATGAATATTTGAGACTGAGATGAGCTAGAAAGCAGGAAATAAAGGACAGGATAGGGCAGGGGCAGGTGGGTGGGGCCTGCTGATTGTTGGTGGTACCGGTTCGCCTGAAACCAGTCCGAACCGGCTGAATACCATCTCTGGTTGTGGTTTCTGGTGTCAAGGTTTGGTCTCAGGAGTTGATCAGAAGGAAGAGCTGAATGCCTTCTCTTTCTTTCTTTGGGTTCATGGACAGATTCATGGATTCCAGCTCCCACACTCTCTTCGTCGCTTGCACACGCCGTCATAATTAAAGGAGAAGAGATCCCGTTGAAATGCTCCCTGCCAAAAAAATATTCGGCAGATTATTTCATTTTCTACTGCAAGGATCAATCCGATTTAACAGTCACATATGAACAGCTCAAGAACAATACTTTCGAACTCAGGACTGCAGATCTGAACTCGGATCAAAGAGAGATAAATTGTACCTGCTGGTTCCGGGAATCGCCTGGAGGATTAATTCCTTCTCCTCAAAGTAACCAGCTGTTCTTCTCCATCAACGGTAAGATGAAGATTCATTTACCTGGAAGGATTCCTGTCAAAGGCAGCGCTAATGCTGAGTACAATTTTAGCAGATTATCTTAAGAGAGACAAAAAACAAGTATGGTGGGATATGGATCTAGTATATAGGATAAATTCAGCATATGCTAGAAGACACAATGTTCCGAGGGAGATACATGTTAAGTTTGTCAGGAGATCCACAAGGGACGAGGTTCTTGCGACCCAAAGGGAGAGACCATTGAAATACAAGGATGAAGAGATCACCATTCTCAAACAGATCCTGAAAAAATAAGAGATAGAAGGAGGAAATTTTCCTCCCTAGCCAAAAAATTGTATGAAAAAGGGATCTGGTTCAAATGGTTGATACCGGAGGGGATGTTAATCTTCTGGGAGGGAAATAGGATCAGAATCAATACAGTTCAGGAGGCAGAGGCCTTCATTAAAAAGAATTTCCTGCTCTCAGAGGAGGAATTGAGTGGGAGTAGTGAAAGAGACAGTAAAACACAAGATAGTAAGACTCAAGACGGGAAGGAGGGGAGCACTGAGGCTCTCTCTGGCAACAGGGAGGAAGAAGCAATATCGAAAAGGCTCAGATCTCAAAAATAAAATTATTTGGAACAATAGCAGTTAGTGATATACTAGAAAACGACAAAGAGAAACATGTAGGAACACAAGACTAACAATATAGAGTAAGATTTGGCTTACTGTTTTCTTCTATAAATTTGTTGTACAATATTATATAAGTGAGTATCGTGCTGGGAGCTCTACCAACAGTATGAAAGCTGCCAAAAATTTTTGTATACCTATTTACCCTCCCCTATATATTTGAAAACCAATAAAATTTTGTTTTTAAAAAAAGGCAGCGCTAATGCTTAAAATACGAAAATGCACCATAAACCTTTCAAAAATTAATTTAGCAAACAAAACCCCAAACAAGCAAATCCATTGGTGAACAAATAATTCAAGAACCTTCTTTTAATGGAAAATATATCTTCCAAATAGGGTACTGTGCTTGGGATAGAGGTGGGTGGCTGCTGGTTTGCCTCTGATTGGGCGAACCGGTAGTGACGGCGGTGGGAGGCTCCGCCCACCCACTGCGCCGCTTCTGCGCATGCGCAGAAATGCGCGCACGAGTGAACCAGTAATAAAATACTGTGCTTGGGACAACATTGTGAGAGCATTTACAAAAGCAACAATGTCTTCATCTCTCATATACTTACCTAAATACTTACCTATTTCATCTTCTTGGCTCCCTGTTAGAGATATTTGCTTTTCTTTAATCTGAAGATTTGAATACTGAAAAACATCAGTTGAGGGTAGATCGAGGTAATGCTTGTTCAATCCAGTCTCTCTTGCATGAAAAGGGGTAGGGAGTTTTTGGAACTATTTTCACTTTACACAAAAGTAAAATTCGTTCTCTCATTTTCCATTTTAAATTCCTTTTTTTTAAAAAAAAACTATCACTACTTTGCCTCACAAAAATGGTGTCTTATATTTTATAACATAAAATTATATTTTATAATATTAAAATGCGCAGAAATGAATAGATTAACACTTGCAGTTAAAGGAAAGGAAGAATCTGATTATTATAATGCATGGGAGCTATTTTACCAATGGTTAGAGAATAAATATGAAAATAATGTATTATAAAGTTAAATACATTAAGAAGAGAAATGTTATACTAATAGATATGTGAAGATTTAAGTACTTGTATTAAAATAAGAATATATCTATATATCTCTATCTCTCTATCTCTCTATCTCTATCTCTATCTATCTATCTATATCTATATCTATCTATATCTATCTTTCTATCCATCTATCTATCCATCCATCCATCCATCCATCCATCCATCCATCCATCCATCCATCCATCCATCCATCCATCTATCTATCTATCTATCTATCTATCTATCTATCTATCTATCTATATCTGTATATATCTATCTATCTATCTATCTATCTATCTATCTATCTATCTATCTATCTATCTATCTATCTATCTATCTATCGGATATAGTGGAAAGCTTTAACTATGATGCAAAACATTTGTACCCAGACAGCACACTGTTTAATGAATGATGAAATATTTGTATTAAAAGAAAATAAAAAACATTTGGGGAAAAATGGTGTCATAGTTTCAAGGATGTGGATGATTGCAGGAAACTTCTCTGCTTCACAGTAGACATTAATTTATCTCCGAACATTTTATGCAGGCAGCCTCCCTTCCCCCGTGCTGAGAGTGGATCCGTTGTCCCAGAGGGTGAAGGAAGGTGACCCCTTGTTCTTCCTCTGCTCAACGGAAGGAGACAACGCAGAGAAGAAGTTCCACTTCTACAAGGATGGGGTGGAGATCACCAGCAGCTATGAAGGTCTTAGGAAGGATTCCAGTGATCTCTCAGATCCTCCTCAAAATGGCTCTCTGAGAATCCCGCATGCCACCTTCAACCACAGTGGGGAATTTGCTTGCAGTTATGAGGAAAATATAAATGGGCGCTGGGTCATGACTTCTTGGAGCCAGGGAGTGAAGGTCACAGGTGAGTCCATCAGGGGAAGGATGGATGGGATGAATTCTTGGATGGGAGACTATCAGGAAATCCTACCACCACAGCAGAGGTGGCATTCAGCAGGTTCTGACCAGTTCTGGACAACCAGTAGCAGAAATTTTGAGTAGTTCGGAGAACCGGTAAATACCACCTCTGGCTGGCCGCGCCCCTATCTATTCTCTGCCTCCCAAATCCCAGCTGTTTGGGAGGGAATGGGGATTTTGCAGTATCCTTCCCCTGCCACCAAGCCATGTCCAAGCCACATCCAAGTAGTAAATTTTTTTTGAATCCCACCAATGCACCACAGGCCAGACTAGGAAGGACAAAGGAAGATGTGGAGAAAGGCAAATGGCTTCTGCGGGGCTTTTAAGGAAACTCCACAGAGAGGTCCATGAAAAATCCAGAACTGAACTTGATTTTTAAAAAGGGTCTGTTTCATTTATAGATGTAATAGAATTTAAACCTTCAAGAACAGGCAGAGTAAAAATGTTCTGACGAGAAATACTAAATCATCTTTTTTTGTTTGTTAGTCAAACCAGTTGGTACCCAAGATTCAAATCCTATTTGGAGATATTCCTGGACGGCGCTTCCTCTTATAATCCTTCTGGTTCCTTTGGCCCTTTATTGCTGGAAGAAGAAGAGGAGTAAGTGAAGCGATTTGGGTTCAAGGGTTCCCTTACCTGGAGTCCCAGATGTGGCTCCTGATGTGGTTGGAGATGTGGACTGAGAGACCCTCTGGGGAGGCAGCAAAGGGGAGCCAGATCTGGGTTTGAGAGACTATCTGTGAAGAGGGTGGAATGATTCGTCCTTCTTTTTTACTTTTATTGCCGTCTTGGAAGTATCTCCATCCCACGAGACATTTCAGCTGGCGGAAAAGAAAGAGGAAGGAGATGTTCTTGGAATGATGGAACCTCAAGCAACAGCAGCAGCTACATCTTCGTCTGTCAAGGTAGCTGGTGGGATTCATGGATGACTTTGTTCAGCATCCACATGAGAGTTCTGTTTACACTGGAGAGTGAAACCAGGTTCATGGAGTCCCATCTAATGACTTTTTGTATCCTCTGGAGTCATCCAACTCTCATTGTGTAGAGACAAACGAGATGCAGTTGTAGTTTAGAGTGCCTGAGACATATTGGTGTAATGTTAGTAGACAGCTGAACTCCAGCTGTTCAGTTCATGAAGAATTTAGCTTCCGAAGGTCCACTTGTGTTGATCTCTGTTAACATCTACTCTTTGTTACTTTGCCTTTTTTGGTTTCAACCAAAAGAATTTAGGCACTGTTGTACCCCTAGATATTTCTTTCAAAGATGGGGAAAGATCTCTCCCTTTTTTGCTTTCAATTTAACACACCATGTATTGCCCAAGATATTTTGTTGGCCTTAAAGCTCACACAAACCTACAAAATGAAAGATATAGTTAAGAATTAGTGGATTATAAACAATCCTTTAAATAAGTGCTGGAGACAAAGTTTTAGAGAAGGTTTCTTCTTAGGAACATCTTATCACCCTCAGGAATCTGAGACGGGAAATTTGGTTTGGTCAGATCTGATGCCGAAGGCCAATCCTTCTTCTTTTACTTGGTGGCTTGGCAATCTTTCTGGGCTGCAGCGGACGAGTTAAACTTACTTATTTCTAAAAATATTGCAAAAAGATGGAGCAATCCCTTGTTCTCGAGATTCCTGAGTTGTATGGAGATTGAATGTTTGAGCAACGTCCTCTGTTCCACTCTCTTTCCCAGGACTCTGAGGTCACTTACACATGCATCCAGGACTCCTTCACTCCGTCTCCTCCTGGACCAACAAGGAAGAACCATCATCCACGACAGGAAGATGAGGGGATATTGTACAGTGACATTGTGTTCCAACTCCAAAGGAGAAAACAAAGTCATCCCTGATTGCAGCAAGCGGTGAAGAAATGATGAGGTGCAACTGAGCTTCAGTTTAGGGCAGAAGAGAAAACACATCAAATAGGGGAAAATCCTGGGCATAACATTATTCTAGGAGTCTGCCAGGGAATTGCGCAGCTGGTGTCCAAATGGAGTCAGAGACGCTGACACCAGCGTGTTGTTTTATATAAATAAATATATTTTACAACTACAGGTAGTACTTGACTTACAACAGGTCGTTTAGTGACCATTTGCAGCCACAACAGCACTGAAAAATAGATCCATGACCATTTTCCACGCTTATAACCGTTGGTCATTCCCATGGTCACTTGATCAAAATTCAGACTCTTGGCAACTGACTCATACTTATGACAGTTGCAGTGTCCCGAGGTCATATGACCCCCTTTCGCGACCTTCTGACAAGCAAAGTCAATGGGGAAGCCAGATTCGCTTAACAATCCTGTCACTAAATGAACAACTGAAGCCATTCACTTAACAACTGTGGCCAAAAAGGTCAAAAAATGGGGCAAAATTCCCTTTACAGTTGTCTCACTTAGTGTTGTGGCCCAGCAGCGGCCGGCTGAGCTGTTGGTGGACTCTGACAGCTCAAACCATTGTGGGACTGCTCTGGAGGATGAGGAAGAGTCTGGACGGTGTTTGGAGTCATAGCAGGAACTAGAGAGGCCTGTTGGCCACCAGTGGCATCTGAGTCAGGGAGCAGTGAGGAGGAACAGAGGGAGGTTGTCCCTGATGTGCGTAGACGTCGAATTGATAGGAGACAGGAACAGCTGTGGAGAAGATGTCATAGAAGGAAGTAGGGACATCTGGTTAAGGGTGTGGCCCCTCTCAAAGAGTTTATAGGTGGAGCGACGGGAGGGGAATCTTTGCAGGAAAAAACAGTCCATTTTACTAGCCGTTGAGAAAGCATTCCGTAAGTTTTATCTTGGGTTCTTGAAGATAACTTTTTAGGCTCCTAGCCAAGGGGTGGCTTTATCTATGTAATCAGTTGTGGCAGACAGCCAAGCCTGTGTCTGCATATTCATTGGAATCACGGGACAGAACATTTTGCAACAGAAATTCTGGTCTCAATTGTGCTCAAAAGTTGAGGACTCCATGACTATACAGAGCAAAAAAGTTAGTCAGTCTCAACAGGAGTATCGTGAGGTAAATCACAGAGCACACAGAAGAAAAAGGCGGGAAAAAAGGGAATTCCTCCTCCACACCCCCAGGAACCAATCACCGCACAGATTGCCTCACACAGGCACCAGCACTCTCCAATCAAAGCTATAATGGCACGTTCTCTCTGCATAACTGTTAGATACTAGCTTCAGTTATAATGGTTTCCACCAAGGTCCTCTGTTCTGGCGGGAACAGAGGTTTAATCTCATTGGTCGAAGGGTCTGACAGCTCCCTATAAAAGGCGGCTGTCAGACTCAACCTTCGCTGGAGTGTACATCCTTCTTCTGTTACAATGAAGAGCTGTTGTTGCCTTTAGCGTGAGTGCGCCTTTCCATTACCCGATCTAACAATAACCCCACAGCTCCAGCTATGAAATTTTAATATCTTAACAAAGTCGGTTCTACCTCAGTATAGAATTGAGTCTGCGGGGAAGATTTCAATTATAATTTCTTCTCTTCATAACATACTTTTAAAAAAATCTTCTTCATAATGGGTATTTTAATCTATAAGGGAAATCTAATTTATTGTATGGTCCAATGGATCTTGATTGATTGATTTGTCTGGATCTTGGCTGTTGAAGTCTTTCAGTGCCATCCTTGGTCCATGTTTCAGTCAGAAAACCCGCAAGAGAAACAGCCAAAGAAAGAGATCTTGATGTGGACACAGAGAGAGACAGATCTGAGGCATCAAAAAATGCAGGGAGGATTAGACCAAGGACCAGTTTCTACCCTGAAGCATCTCTTGAACCACAAAGAAGAGGGAGTCAAACTATTCTCCAAGGCACCTGAGGGCAGGACAAGAAGCAATGGGTGGAAAGTAACCAAGAAGAGAAGCAACTTAGAACTGAGGAGAAATTTCCTGACAGTGAGAACAATTAACCAGAGGAACAGAATTTGCCTCCAGAAGTTGTGAATGCCCCAACACTGGAAGTCTTTAAGAAGATGTTGGATAGCCATTTGTCTGAAACGGTATAGGGTTTCCTGCCTAGGCAGGGGGTTGGACTAGAAGACCTCCAAGGTCCCTCGAACTCTACTATTGTATTGTATTGTATTGTATTGATGCATCCATTCAGAGAAGAAGATTCAGTTGAGGATGGTGGGGATGAAAGTCTTGCACAGGCTGGGATCATCTCTCCTTCTCTTAACTCCACCTTCCCTCCTTCTCTCTTTCAGGCCTTTCATGGATCCTCCTGGGAGCAGGTAAGAGACCCTCATAGAGACCTTGCTTGTGTTCATAAAAAGATAGACTGTGTTACGGTGTTTGAAGGAGGGAGAGGGTCGAATGAAACTAAAAGCCCGTAGAGAGATGCTGAAGGAGAAAAACATATCTCTGTGCATGTAGCTGATTGGCCGTTCTTTTCTCCTTGGGTTGGTCCAAATTCTCATTGCTTCTTCAGAAGGGATCTGCAGATGGCTGGTGAATCTAAGAGGTTTCCTTGTGAAAAATGCCCACCTCCATTTCTTCTCCTCCCTGGTATAACATGAAGCATGGTCTACCAACCCCAGAGAGCAAACATAAAAGTAGTCCTGAAAGACCAGGGAGGGATGAAAACTTGGATGGACCTTCATCCAAGCCATCAGCTGGAAGCCCAAGACAACAAGGCCAATCCAAGATGCTTTTAAGAGGGGACTGATAAATGAGGGGTTTACTTTTTTAGATGGTTGAGAGGAGGCTGAAGGTTTATAATACAATAGTAGAGTTGGAAGGGACCTTGGAGGTCTTCTAGTCCAACCCCCTACCTAGGCAGGAAACCCTATACTGTTTCAGACAGATGGCTATCCAACATCTTCTTAAAGACTTCCAGTGTTGTGGCATTCACAACTTCTGGAGGCAAGCTGTTCCACTGATTAATTGTTCTAACTGTCAGGAAATTTCTCCTCAGTTCTAAGTTGCTTCTCTCCTTGATTAGTTTCCACCCATTTGAGTGGAAAGAGGAATGTGATCTCTCTTAGGAATAGCAAAACGTATCTCGAGGAGAAGCTGTAGAGATGGCAGCTCTTATAGAAATTCAAAGCATCGTATCGCTAATGAGAGGTTATAAAACCTATGCTAGACCAATCTTAAGAGTATTGCTCAACTGTTTGGAATCTCACCATATATCTTTACGTCAGTACAATCGAGCGGTTTCAGAAGTACTTCACGGGAAAAGTTTCGCACTCTTCTGTACACAATAGAATTCCCTAGGCTACTAGGCTCAAAATCCTCGCTTTTGAACTGTGTCGCTTGTGGTCAGACCTAAGTATTGCTTACAAAATTATCTGTAGTAATGCTTTACCGGTAAGCAACATGTTTTGTTTTAATCGCAACAATACACGTGGAAACAACTGCTTTAAATTCAACGTATATCATTCTAAACTTGACTGTCAAAAAATATGATTTCTGTAACAGAGTTGTCAATGTCTTGAATTCTCTACCTGATCCAATTGTCTCAGCTAGAAATTTTCACGGTTTCAGTTGCAAATTGACTTCCGTGGACCTTACTTCATACTTAAGTGGTCAGTACAGGGGGCGTGCATAAGTGCCTAATCGTCCCTGTCAGTGCATTTTTTTCTCTTTTATTCTTGTTTTCGTTTGACAAATTCTAACAAACAGATAAATAAGGAAGTAAATAAGTAAACAAAGAAATATTAAAGCACAGGAGAGGATCGGTTCAGATATTGAGAAGAACAGCATTCATTTTTCCAGGCAGATGGGGGAAAAAAAATCTGAATTAAGGAGCAGAGGAATGATATAAATTGGGAGGTAAAAGGGGAAATGACATCAGAGAAGCGTTGGAGGATCTTGGCGTGCTTAATACCGAGGAAGTGTGTAGCTCCGTTGAAGCTGGAGTGTTAGGTGGCTGGTGTTCTCCAAAATTGATGGGTTTTTTTTGCATTAATGGTCCCATCATCAGTGCTGGTTCTTGAAGAGCAGCAGCTTACTACGCGCTCTAATCGGATCTTGCAACGCAAAAAAAAAACCATCCAGCGCTAAGGACATCGAGCCTCCAGCCATTAGGTGGCTTTCAACACTGAAGATGGCCCAACTGTAGCCATTGTCTTTTCTGTAGCTTTCCTCAAAGGAGCTTTCTTTTCACATTGCTTAAGGGCTGACATAGCCTGCAGCTCTGGGCAGGGATGGAGGTGTGGAGATAACTGGGGTGCCGTAGCCAAAACAAAATTCTTTCCCCTGGGAATCAAGGACGTTTGTGCAGGTGTTCGAAAGGTGGAGACTGAAGTCACTTAGCAACGGGACTATATATGCTGATTGGACCATGTGACTGGTGACTCTGGGGGGGGGAAGTGACAAAGTTTTATTTTGAATTGGGTGTAAAACCGGTGAGAACGTAGAGCGGTGGTTCTCAACCTGTGGGTCGGGACCCCTTTGGGGGGGGGTGTCGAACGACCCTTTCACAGGGGTTGCCTAAGACCATCGGAAAACACATATCTTCGATGGTCTTAGGAACCGAGACACCAATTTTATGGCTGGGGGTCACCACAACATGAGGAACTGTATTCAAGGGTCGCGGCATTGGAAAGGTTGAGAACCACTGCTCTAATCTATCTATCTATCATCTGTCTGTCCATCCTCTCTCTCTCTCTCTCTCTCTCTCTCTCTCTCTCTCTCTCTCTCTCTCTCTCTCTCTCTCTCTCTCTCTCTCTCTCTCTCTGTGTCTGTGTGTCTAATCTATCTGTGTCTGTTTATCTATCTATCTATCTATCTATCTATCTATCTATCTATCTATCTATCTATCTATCATCTATCTATCTATCTATCCATCTATCATCTGTCTGTCCGTCCTATCTCTCTCTCTCTCTCATCTATCTGTCTGTCTCTCCACCCTCTCTCTAATCTCTCTCTCTCTAATCCAGTGGTTCTTAAACTGTGGGTCGGGACCCCTTTGGGGGATCGAACGACCCTTTCACAGGGGTCACCTAGGACCATCGGAAAACACATATTTTCGATGGTCTTAGGAACCGAGACACCAATTTTATGGCTGGGGGTCACCACAACATGAGGAACTGTATTAAAGGGTCGCGGCATTGGGAAGGTTGAGAACCACTGACTTAGAGCCAGTTTCCCACCAAGTTTGTGCCAATTTGATACGTCCCAATGAAATGTTCTTTGAGGAATATGCTCGGAGTTCTCAACATTGGGGGATGTATAAATTGGAACCTTGACAGTGGATACTGGAGAAAAGAGTCATGCCCTTCCGGAGTGAAACGTCTGTATATCCATGTTGAAGATCAAACAGGTCTCCTTCTAATGGCTGTTCAATCAAATGTTGGAGACTATTTCATTTATAGTGTTGGTTCCTTTTTTGTTCTTTCCTTGCAAGGATTCCCAACGCAGTTTATGGATGGGAGCCATTCTGGGAATCGGTGGTGGATCTTCTGGTGAAGAGATCTGGTTCCAGGAGTTGATCAGAAGGAAGAACTCAGTGGCTTCTCTTTCTTTCCTCAGGTTCACGGGCAGATTCAAAGCTATCAGCCCCCCGACTGTCCTCCTCCGTTCAGCGTCGTGTCATTTTTAAAGGGGATGAGATCCCCTTGAAATGCTCTCCCCCAGAAGAATCTCAGGCAGAATCCTTCGTTTTCTATTGCAAGGATCAATCAGATTTAACAATCGTAAATGAACATCTCTATAAAAATTCCTTCAGTCTCAGAACTGTAGATCTCAACTCAAAGTTCATAGAATGTACCTGCGGGTTCGTTGAAAGAGTTGGAGGATGGCTCACTTCACCTCAAAGTAACCAACTGTCCTTCAGCTTTATTGGTAAGATGAATATTTGAGATTGAGATGAGCTAGAAAGCAGGAAATAAAGGACAGGATAGGGCAGGGGCAGGTGGGTGGGGCCAGCTGATTGTTGGAGGTACCGGTTCTCCTGAACCAGTCCGAACCGGCTGAATACCATCTTTGGTTGTGGTTTCTGGTGTCAAGATTTGGTTCCAGGAGTTGATCAGAAGGAAGAGCTGAATGCCTTCTCTTTCTTTCTTTGGGTTCATGGACAGATTCATGGATTCGAGCTCCCACACTCTCTTCGTCGCTTGCACACGCCGTCATAATTAAAGGAGAAGAGATCCCGTTGAAATGCTCCCTGCCAAAAAAATATTCGGCAGATTCTTTCATTTTCTACTGCAAGGATCAATCCGATTTAACAGTCACGTATGAACAGCTCAATAACAATACTTTCGAACTCAGGACTTCAGATCTGAACTCGGATCAAACAGAGATAAATTGTACCTGCTGGTTCCGGGAATCGCCTGGAGGATTAATTCCTCCTCCTCAAAGTAACCAGCTGTTCTTCTCCATCAACGGTAAGATGAAGATTCATTTACCTGGAAGGATTCCCGTCAAAGGCAGCGCTAATGGTTAAAATACGAAAATGCACCATAAACCTTTCAAAAATTAATTCAGCAAACAAAACCCCAAACAAGCAAATCCATTGGTGAACAAATAATTCAAGAACCTTCTTTTAATGGGAAATATATATTCCAAATAGGGTACTGTGCTTGGGATAGAGGTGGGTGGCTGCTGGTTTGCCTCCGATTGGACGAACCGGTAGTGACGGCGGTTGGAGGCTCCGCCCACCCACCGGGCCGCTTCTGCACGTGCGCAGAAATGCGCGCACAAGTGAACCAGTAATAAAATACTGTGCTTGGGACAACATTGTGAGAGCATTTACAAAAGCAACAATGCCTTCATCTCTCATATACCTAAATACTTACCTATTTCATCTTCTTGGCTCCCTGTTAGAGATATTTGCTTTTCTTTAATTTGAAGATTTGAATACTGAAAAACATCAGTTGAGGGTAGATCGAGGTAATGCTTGTTCAATCCAGTCTCTCTTGCATGAAAAGGGGTAGGGAGTTTTTGGAACTATTTTCACTTTACACTAAAGTAAAATTTGTTCTCTCATTTTCCATTTTAAATTCCTTTTTTTAAAAAAAAAACGATCACTGCTTTGCCTCACAAAAATGGTGTCTTATATTTTATAACATAAAATTATATTTTATAATATTAAAATGCACAGAAATGAATAGATTAACACTTGCACTTAAAGGAAAGGAAGAATCTGATTATTATAATGTATGGGAGCTATTTTACCAATGGTTAGAGAATAAATATGAAAATAATGTATTATAAAGTTAAATAAATTAAGAGAAATACTAATAGATATGCGAAGATTTACATACTTGTATTAAAATAAGAATATATCTATATATCTATATATCTATATATCTATATATCTATATATCTATATATCTATATATCTATATATCTATATATCTATATATCTATATATCTATATATCTATATATCTATATGTCTATATATCTATATATCTATATATCCGTCTCCATCTCTATCTATCTATCTATCTATCTATCTATCTATCTATCTATCTATCTATCTATCATCTATCTATCTCTATATCTATATCCATATCTATATCTATCTATCTATCTATCTATCTATCTATCTATCTATCTATCTATCTATCTATCTATCATCTATCTATCTCTATATCTATCTATCTCTATCTCTATCTCATCTGTATCTCTATCTCTATCTCTATCTCTATCTCTATCTCTATCTCTATCTCTATCTCTATCTCTATCTCTATCTCTATCTCTATCTCTATCTCTATCTCTATCTCCATCCACCCACCATCTATCTATCTATCTATCTATCTATCTATCTATCTATCTATCTATCTATCTATCTATCTATCTATCTATCAATCTATCTATCTCATTCCTAGGAATATCATTCCTATACAGGGCTCTTTAATTCCAACGGTCGCAGGGAGGGGCAGATACGAGGACAGATTAAGAACTTATAGTCGGTTGGGAGACCGTGGTTGCTGGTTACACCCGGTCGCTTGTACCAATCCCCGCGGTCTAGGTGGTCAAGAGTTACAGACCCAGGGCCTGAGGCTGTTGTTATGCAATGCGAGGTCCGTTGTTAACAAGGCCCCCCTCATTCACGATCTAATTTTAGAGGGGGAGCCGGACCTCGCGGGAATAACGGAGACCTGGTTGGGCCACGAGGGAGGTCTTCCCCTCGTGGAAATGTGTCCACCAGGCTACCAAGCATTTCATCAGCCCCGGGCCCAGGGAAGGGGCGGTGGGGTGGCAGTAATTATTCGGGAGGACTTAGAGCCGAGGGAGTCTACTGCACCACAGACGTCCGGATGTGAATCCCTTGTTGTGAAATGGGGCCCTGGGAGACAGTTGGGCCTGCTGATAGTATACCTGGCTCCTCGCTATACATCAGCGGCCCTGCCTGAACTCCTCGAGCTGATCGCATCGGTGGCGGTTGAGACCCCCAAACTTTTAGTGATGGGGGATTTTAACCTGCCATCGATGGGAGAAGCATCAGAGGGGGTTCGGGAGTTCATGGCCTCCATGACAGCCATGGACCTGACTCAAATGATTCAGGGCCCGACACACGAGGGAGGTCACACCTTGGACCTTGTTTTTGTCTCTCGCCAGTGGTTGAGTGATCTGGGAGGAGGGGACTTAACCATCACTCCCCTGTCATGGTCAGATCACTCACTCCTTCGTCTTGACTTCCCTGGTGCTACCTCCCGCTGCGGGGAGGCGGAACCGGAAAGCACTAGATGGTTCCGCCCCAGGCGCCTGATGGAACCAGATAGGTTCCAGACGGAGCTTGGGCCACCTCCTGTAACCCTGACCCGCCCCCGGGTAGAGGACCTGGTGGTCGCATGGAATAATGCGACTACCGGGGCCTTGAACCGGGTGGCGCCTTTGCGGCCTCTCCGGCGGCAACGATCCACCCTGGCCCCTTGGTTTACCGAGGAGCTGAGGGTGATGAAATGCCGCAAGAGACGTCTAGAGAGTCATTGGAGATCCTCTCGTTCCGAACTTGATCGAACACAGGCACGAGCCCATTTAAGGACGTACCTTGTGGCATTGAGAGCGGCCAAACGCCAATATTGTGCCACTCTCATTGCATCCGCAGAGAACCGCCCTGCCGCCCTGTTTCGGGTGTCCTGCTCCCTCTTGTTTCAGAGGCCGCGGGAGGCCCCTCTACAGGGCAGAGCAGAGGAATTTGGGAAATATCTGCAGGATAAAATCGCTCAAATTCGGAAGGATTGGGTCCCTGTTAGTGGTCCAATGGAGACGTCCGTGGCGAGTCTTGAGGAATCGACCTGGGAGGAGTTTGACTTGGTTGCCATCGAGGATTTGGACAGAATGCGTGGACGACTGCGACCCACCACATGTTTATTGGACCCGTGCCCCTCCTGGCTTGTACTGGCATCCTGGGAGGTTACACGAGACTGGCTCCTGGACCTAGTGAACGCCTCGCTGAGCGAGGGGTCTCTCCCGGCCGCCTTGAAAGAGGCGGTGGTGAGACCCTTGCTCAAGAAGCCTTCCCTGGATCCTTTGGAGCTGGCCAATTATCGTCCTGTCTCCAACCTTCCCTTTTTGGCGAAGGTTGTAGAGAGTGTGGTGGCCTACCAGTTTCCACGGCATCTGGAGGAAAATGATTATCTAGACCCGCGCCAGTCCGGCTTCCGCCCCGGTCACAGCACGGAGACGGCCTTGGTCGCGTTGGTGGATGATCTCTGGAGGGCCAGAGACAGAGGTTGTTCCTCTATCCTGGTCCTATTAGACCTCTCGGCGGCTTTTGATACCATCGACGATGGTATCCTGCTGCGCCGGCTGGAGGGGTTGGGGGTCCGGGGCACCGTTTTGCGGTGGTTCGGCTCCTACCTTTCTGGCCGGACGCAGCGTGTGTTGGCAGGGGAGGAGAGGTCGACCCTACGCCCCCTTACTTGTGGGGTGCCACAGGGGTCGGTCCTCTCACCACTCCTGTTCAACACATATATGAAGCCGCTGGGTGAGATCATCCGTGGTTTCGGGGTGGGATACCATCTGTACGCTGATGATACTCAGCTGTACTTTTCCACCCCGAACCACCCCAACGAGGCCATCGAAGTGAGGTCCCGGTGTGTGGAAGTCGTACGGATCTGGATGGATGACAACCGACTCAAACTCAACCCCTCCAAGACGGAGTGGCTGTGGGTACCGGCTCCCCGGTTCAGCCAATTAATTCCATCATTGGCCATCGGGGGCATTCAACTTGCCCCCGTGGAGCGGGCGCGCAATTTGGGCATCCTCCTGGATGCCCGGCTGTCCATGGATGACCATGTGACAGCCGTGGCAAGGGGGGCGTTCCACCAGGTTCGCCTGGTGCGCCAATTGCGCCCCCTACTGGACCGGGACGCCTTACGCACAGTCACTCATGCGCTGGTGACGTCTCGCTTGGACTACTGTAACGCTCTCTACATGGGGCTTCCCTTGAAATGCACCCGGAGGCTACAGTTGGTCCAGAACGCAGCCGCGCGGGTAATTATGGGGAGTACTAGGTACTCCCATGTGACACCATTCCTGCGCGAGCTGCACTGGCTTCCTGTGGTCTATCGGGTGCGTTTCAAGGTTTTGATAACAATCTTTAAAGCGCTCCATGGCTTAGGACCTAGTTACTTGCGGGATCGTATTCTGCCCCATACATCCCTGCGACCAATCTGCTCGCACAGAGAGGGCCTCCTCCAGGTGCCGTCCACCAGACAGTGTCGAGGGGCGGCGCCTAGGAATAGAGCCTTCTCTGTGGCGGGCCCAGCCCTGTGGAATGACCTCCCCCCGGATATTAGGAATACCTCTGACCTCCGCTCCTTTCGTGTAAAGCTCAAGACCCACCTTTTTCAAGTTGCTGGCCTGGCTCAACTTTGATCCAACTATATCGCTCCTGACGGGTTTTTTATTTGGGGTATTTTAATTATATTCAATTTATTTAGGGGTTTTTAAACATTGTGTTTTTACTTGTTTTTATCTATCAGTTCACCTCCTCCTTGTATATGTCGTATATATGTCTTGGTATATGTTTTGTTATATGTATGTTGATATATTTATTTCCTATGTTTTGTTGTACGCCCAAGGGTTCCTTCGGGAGAGGGTGCGGCTAAGAAATAAATATTTTATTATTATTATTATTATTATTATTATTATTATTATTATTATTATTATTATCTATCATCTATCTATCTATCTATCTATCTATCTATCTATCTATCTATCTATCTCTATCTCTATCTCTATCTCATCTGTATCTCTATCTCTATCTATATCCATCCATCCATCTACCTACCTATCTATCTATTATCTATATCTATCTATCTATCTATCTATCTATCTATCTATCTATCTATCTATCTATCTATCTATCTATCTATCTATCTATCTATCTATCTATAGGATATAGTGGAAAGCTTTAACTATTATGATGCAAAACATTTGTACCCACACAACACACTGTTTAATGAATGATGAAATATTTGTATTAAAAGAAAATAAAAAACATTTGGGGAAAAACGGTGTCATAGTTTCAAGGATGTGGATGATTGCAGGAAACTTCTCTGCTTCACAGTAGACATTAATTTATCTCCGAATATTTTATGCAGACAGCCTCCCTTCCCCCGTGCTGAGAGTGGATCCGTTGTCCCAGAGGGTGAAGGAAGGTGACCCCTTGTTCTTCCTCTGCTCAACGGAAGGAGACAACGCAGAGAAGAAGTTCCACTTCTACAAGGATGGGATGGAGATCACCAGCAGCTATGAAGGTCTTAGGAAGGATTCCAGTGATCTCTCAGATCTTCTTCAAAATGGCTCTCTGAGAATCCCTCATGCCACCTTCAACCACAGTGGGGAATTTGCTTGCAGTTATGAGGAAAATATAAATGGGCGCTGGGTCATGACTTCTTGGAGCCAGGGAGTGAAGGTCACAGGTGAGCCCGTCGGGGGAAGGATGGATGGGATGAATTCTTGGATGGGAGACTATCAGGAAATCCTACCACCCACAGCAGAGGTGGCATTCAGCAGGTTCTGACCAGTTCCGGAGAACCAGTAGCGGAAATTTTGAGTAGTTTGGAGAACCGGTAAATACCACCTCTGGCTGGCCCAGCCCCTATCTATTCTCTGCCTCCCAAATCCCAGCTGTTTGGGAGGGAATGGGGATTTTGCAGTATCCTTCCCCTGCCACCAAGCCATGTCCAAGCCACATCCAAGTAGTAAATTTTTTTTGAATCCCACCAATGCACCACAGGCCAGACTAGGAAGGACAAAGGAAGATGTGGAGTAAGACAAATGGCTTCTGCGGGGCTTTTAAGTAAACTCCACAGAGAGGTCCATGAAAAATCCAGAACTGAGCTTGATTTTAAAAAAGGGGTCTGTTTCATTTATAGATTTAATAGAATTTAAACCTTCAAGAACAGGCAGAGTAAAAATGTTCTGACGAGAAATACTAAATCATCTTTTTTTTTTTTGTTACTCAAACCAGTTGGTACCCAAGATTCAAATCCTATTTGGAGATATTCCTGGACGGCGCTTCTTCTTATAATCCTTCTGGTTCCTTTGGCCTTTTATTGCTGGAAGAAGAAGAGGAGTAAGTGAAGCGATTTGGGTTCAAGGGTTCCCTTACCTGGAGTCCCAGATGTGGCTCCTGATGTGGTTGGAGATGTGGACTGAGAGGCCCTCTGGGGAGGCAGCAAAGGGGAGCCAGATCTGGGTTTGAGAGACAATCTGTGAAGAGGGTGGAATGATTCGTCCTTCTTTTTTACTTTTATTGCCGTCTTGGAAGTATCTCCATCCCACGAGCCGTTTCAGCTGGTGGAAAAGAAAGAGGAAGGAGATGTTCTTGGAATGATGGAACCTCAAGCAACAGCAGCAGCTACATCTTCGTCTGTCAAGGTAGCTGGTGGGATTCATTGGTGACTTTGTTCAGCGTCCACATGAGAGTTCTGTTTACACTGGAGAGTGAAACCTGGTTCATGGAGTCCTGTCTAATGACTTTTTGTATCCTCTGGAGTCATCCAACTCTCATTGTGTAGAGACAAACGAGATGCAGTTGTAGTTTAGAGTGCCTGAGACATATTGGTGTAATGTTAGTAGACAGCTGAACTCCAGCCCTTCAGTTCATGAAGAATTTAGTTTCCGAAGGTCCACTTGTCTTGATCTCTGTTAACATCTACTCTTTGTTACTTTGCCTTTTTTGGTTTCAACCAAAAGAATTTAGGCACTGTTGTACCCCTAGATATTTCTTTCAAAGATGGGGAAAGATATCTCTCTTTTTTGCTTTCAATTTAACACACCATGTATTGCCCAAGACATTTTGTTGGCCTTAAAGCTCACAGAAACCTACAAAATGAAAGATATAGTTAAGAATTAGTGGATTATAAACAATCCTTTAAATAAGTGCTGGAGACAAAGTTTTAGAGAAGGTTTCTTCTTAGGAACATCTTATCACCCTCAGGAATCTGAGACGGGAAATTTGGCGGGGTGAGATCTGATGCCGAAGGCCAATCCTTCTTCTTTTAATTGGTGGCTTGGCAATCTTTCTGGGCTGCAGCGGACGAGTTAAACTTACTTATTTCTAAAAATGTTGCAAAAAGATGGAGCAATCCCTTGTTCTCGAGATTCCTGAGTTGTACGGAGATTGAATGTTTGAGCAATGTCCTCTGTTCCACTCTCTTTCCCAGGACTCTGAGGTCACTTACACATGCACCCAGGACTCCTTCACTCTGTCTCCTCCTGGACCAACAAGGAAGAACCATCTTCCACGATGCGAAGAGGAGGGGATATTGTATAGTGACATTGTGTTCCAACCCAAAGGAGACAACAAAGTCATCCCTGATTGCAGCAAGCCGTGAAGAAATGATGAGGTACAGCTGAGCTTCAGTTTAGGGCAGAAGAGAAAACACATCAAATAGGGAAAAATCCTGGGCATAACATTATTCTAGGAGTCTGCCAGGGAATTGAGCAGCTGGTGTCCAAATGGAGTCAGAGACGTTGACACCAACGTGTTGTTTTATATAAATAAATATATTTTACAACTACAGGTAGTACTCGTTTAGTGACCATTTGCAGCCACAACAGCACTGAAAAATAGATCCATGACTATTTTCCACGCTTATAACCGTTGGTCATTCCCATGGTCACCTGATCAAAATTCAGACTCTTGGCAACTGACTCATACTTATGACAGTTGCAGTGTCCCGAGGTCATATGACCCCCTTTCGCGACCTTCTGACAAGCAAAGTAAATGGGGAAGCCAGATTCGCTTAACAACCCTGTCACTAAATGAACAACTGAAACCATTCACTTAACAAATGTGGCAAGAATGGTCGTAAAACAGGGCAAAATTCCCTTGACAAATGTCTCACTTAGCAACAGAAATGTGTGGTCGACAGTTGAGGACTCCCAGAGCAAAAAAGTTAGTCAGGCTCAACAGGATCTTCGTGAGGTAAATCACAGAGCTCACAGAAAAAAAAGGCGGGAAAATGGAACCTTCCCCCCAAAACAATCCCAGGAACCAATTACAGCACAGATTGCCTCATGCAGGAGCCAGCATTCTTCAACCAATCAGCTACAACCATGTCTTTGGCTCCCTACCCAACCACACAGCTCCAGCTATTAATTTAAATATCTTAACAGAATCCCACTTCTATCTCGGTATAGACTTGAGTCCGTTGGCAAGATATTGGTCAGATTGAGCACCACTATTGGCTTCTGTGAAGTCACCAAAGAAATATCACCAAGGTTGCTACCAGAAGTCAAGCTTGAGAACCAAAAGAAGCCATAATACGTTCCCATTCAGTCTTCCTTGCGGTAAGCTTTTATCAACAGGATGTGGTTGTGGTGAAATAGGATTTCCACTTGGTTGGCAGATATACTAGGATGGTTCAGCACGATTAGCTCAATTCAAGATATTTCACTTAATGCCATTCGGAGGCATTTATCTCTAGAGTTTAGACAGCCAACATCTCTCTTGGTTTTTTTTGGTAAATTTTTGCCAGATTTTACGGGCCACAAATTCTAGGTTTATTGTGTTGCCTTCAGAAAAAAATGCCGGCTGTTTTATTTTGATCAGAGACGGGGAGAATGTTGTCGAAGTTGTGCGAGAGATTCTCCAAATCCACACTACTTTGGATTATTTTATCCTATTCTTCTTTTTTTTTTTTCCTTGAAATTCTAGCAAATTGGGCAAAAGTGATGGAACTTTGTTTTCCTATACGACAACTGCAGTGCGATGATTGTCTGGTCAAAAGTGGGAAGGCTTGATACTGGCCACCATCGAAGAATGAACAGGGGTGAAATCCAACAGGTTCTGACAGGTTCTGGAGAACCGGTAGCGGAAATTTTAACTAGTTCGGAGAACCGGCAAATGCCACCGGCTGGAGTGGGGAGGGAATGGGGATTTTGCACTATCCTTCCCCTGCCACGGCCACCAAGCCACACCTACCAAACCACACCACGCCCACCAAGACACGCCCACAGAACCAGTAGTAAAAAAAAAATGCATTTCACCACTGAGAACGGAGACGGTCAGTCAACTTCCTTGATTAGAGAAATGACGAGAGGAACGTTTATGGCTGACCGGAAACTTTTTGTAGAGGTTTTGCATGAAATATTTTAAGAAATGCACTAATGAATCACGGGGTTTTTTGAGGGTTAGAAAAAAAAAAGTGGATCCTAGAAAAAGTGAGCTTTCTGATACTCCCAGAACGAAACTTTTTATACTTGCATTTGCTGCGAAGGAAATTGAAAGCTTATTGCTATTTGTGTCTTGACTTGTTTTTTTCTCTTTGTTCTCTTTATTCTGTGTTCATTTTTATGTTCTCTTTTAAAAAATCAGATTTTTTTCCAGAGGTGGTTTTACATAATTTTAACACCGGTTTGCTGCTCACTAAAAATGGGAGCGGGTGGGCGCGCCTTTCCGCGTGCGTTTTGCTCGCACGTGGGCCTTGCACGCATGCGTGCGGCTTAGAAAAACGTGGATAAATAGGACGGCATAGGGGCAGGTGGAAGGGTGGATCCACAGGTCACCACTACCAGTTCACCCAAACTAGTCTGAACCGACTGAAAACTACAACGGATTTTTTTCCTCATTTCCTTCCTTCCTTCCTTCCTTCCATCCTCTTTCTTTCTTTCTTTCTTTCTTTCTTTCTTTCTTTCTTTCTTTCTTTCTTTCTTTTTCTCTTTCTCTTTTTCTTTTTTCTTTCACTTTTTCTCTTCCTTCCTTCCTTTCTCTTTCTTTTTTTCTCTTTCTTCCTCTTTTTCTTTCTTTCTTTCTCTTTCTCTTTCTTCTTCCTTTCACTTTTTCTCTTTCTTTTTTTCTTTCCCTTTCTTTCTTTTCTCTCTCTTTCTCTCTTCCTTCCTTTCTCTTTCTTTCTTTTTTCTCTTTCTTCCTCTTTTTCTTTCTTTCTCTTTCTCTTTTTTCTTTCTTTCACTTTTTCTCTTTCTTTTTCTTTTTTCTTCCTTCCTTCCTGTCTCTTTCTTTCTTTTTTCTCTTTCATCCTCTTTTTCTTTCTTTCTCTTTCTCTTTTTTGTTTCTTTCACTTTTTCTCTTTCTTTCTTTTTTCTTTCTTTCTCTCTTCTTTGCTTTCTCTTTCTTTTTTCTCTTTCTTCCTTCCTTTCTTTCTTTCTTTCTTTCTTTCTTTCTCTTTCTCTTTTTTCTTTCTTTCACTTTTTCTCTTTCTTTCTTTTTCTTTCTCTTTCTTTTTTCTCTCTTCCTTCCCTCCTTCCTTTTTCTTTTTTCTCTTTCTCTTTCTCTCACTTTTTCTTTCTTTCTTTCTCTTTTTCTTTCTTTCTTTCTCTTTTTCTTTTTTTCTTTCACTTTTTCTCTTTCTTTCTCTTTCTCTCTCTCTCTCTCTCTCTTCTTTCACAACACCCTGTTTATATCTATGAGAAAGAGGTGACTCTGATATTCTCCATTCCCACAAAGAGAGAAGCAGTGGATCAAGGGACATGGCCTTCAAGGCTGCATGGATGAATATTCTACTAGGGTACTAAGAATTATGGCTGTGTGTAATGTTACATATTGTAATGTAAGGGAAGAAAGTTCAGCCTCGAATACCAAAGTGACAGCTAAAGTTCCTGGTTAAGGAGGGATGAGATAGAAATGATCTCACTGACTTATGAGAAACATATTTGCTGAAGATTTGGTTGACTCAGCCTTCTGGACTTCCGAGGACCCAGATTGTTGGGGGCAAGAGGCTGACTCTGTAAACCACTTAGAGAGGGCTGTAAAACATTGTGAAGTGGTATATATATAAGTCCAAGTGCTATTGCTATTTTGAGATAGAAGAGGACTCATGATTTCTTGGACTTTAGTCTTGTCACTGACTACCTCTTAAACTAAAATGTTAAAAATAGAACATCTCAAGTTCTAAGATACTGTAAATATTGGGGGCCAAAATAAGGGGAAAGTGTGGGTAACAGAACAGAGTACCCACAGATTGCTTCAAAAAGTGGGTATGGTGTCGGCATGGCTTGGTGGGCATGACCAGGGAAGGATACTGTAAAATCTCCATTCCTTCCCCACTCCAGGGGAAAGTTATGGCAAAATCCCCATTCCCTCCTGATTTACTGGGACTCGGGAGGCAGAGAATAGATGGGGGCGAAGCTAGTCAGAGGTGGTATTTACCAGTTCTCCAAACTACTCAAAATTTCCACTACCGGTTCTCCGGAACTGGTCAGAACCTGCTTAATACCACCTCTGGAGCAAATTCTCAAAAAAATATTCTTCTTTTTGGAAGACAAAGCATTTTGGGGTACGGTATGCCCACGAGTCTTCTCGAGGGTAGAAATCTGAATTGTGCAAGTACGGACTTCAGAACTATAACAGAAAAGAGATTTATTTACAGGAAATAAAGTATAGGGGTAGATGTTGCCACAAAGAAGAGGGAGTCAAACTATTCTCCAAGGCACCTGAGGGTAGAACAAGAAGCAATGGGTGGAAACTAATCAAGGAGAGAAGCAACTTAGAACTGAGGAGAAATTTCCTGACAGTGAGAACAATGAATCAGTGGAACAGAAGTTGCCTCCAGAAGTTGTGAATGCCCCAACACTGGAAGTCTTTAAGAAGATGTTGGATAGCCATCTGTCTGGAACGGTATAGGGTTTCCTGCCTAGGCAGGGGGTTGGACTAGAAGACCTCCAAGATCCCTTCCAACTCTACTATTGTATTATTGTATTATTGAAACCAGCCAGTGAGAGGACTGCATCTACTAAAAGTCAGACTTAACAACCAAAAAAAAGCCCACAAGTTCTTACTAAATCTTGGTCAGGGTTGATTTTACCTGACAGGATGTGATTGGTTGAGAGGAAGAACAGAATTCTGTAGTGTCTCTGATGTGTCTGAAAACAAAGGAAATATTTGCTCATACTCGTGAGGGGGGAAAAAAATAGTCATATCGGTCCATTCTCTGCGGGGTAAACAAGCTGTGGCGGAAGGCAACTTTTACAAACCATTTTTTGCAATTAATATGGGATCCCTCAGCATGATTAGCCCAATTCAAGATATCCAGCGAGGTACAATTTGGATCGAATGATTTGCAGATCTTAGACAATTTTTGCAGACTCTCCCAGGGGCAGAAACATATATTCTAGTTTGGCTGTATTGTTTTTACCAGAAGTGCTTGAGTGTACGTTATACATCAAAAAATAAAATACAAACAAACATCCTTCACGTTCTATGCAATTGAATTGAAAACCCCTGCTATTGCATTAATATTGCACGGTGCAGTAGAATTCAATATAGTTACTGCTCTGGGGTAGAAGCTGTTTTTCAGCCCATTTGGCCTTGTTTTTGTTGTCCTGTACCGGCTGCCAGATGGTAATATTTCAAAAAAAAAAGGGTGCCCAGGATGAAATGGATCTTTAAGAATGTTTTGAACTTTCTTAAGGCAGCAGGAGCTTGAAATTCTAGCAATTTCAACATAATTTTTTTTTTTTTTGGATGATTGCAGAAAGATTAGGATCAGGTCAAAGAACGGGTGCTTTATGGAATTCTGGGAGTTGACGTTCACACATCTTACAGTTGCCAAAGTTGAAAAACATCGGTGTGGAGTTTAATTGTGCCTGCTTGTACTTACCATTTTTTTTACTTTCTGGACCCTTCAACAGATAGTAACCAGAAGGAGGAAGTAGGTCAGAAAGATAATCAGGAATGAATAACAGCTATTTCCCTCAGATGGGCTTTCCGATGCTTCTAAATGTGATAATTCCTCTACTGAGAACAGATTCAGTTGAGATGTTCCTTCAGCTTTGGCTCCTCGGTTCTTCTACAAGAGCCAGAAATCTCTTCGATGGGTCCTCAAAATTCCATCTCCTCATCATCTTTTAACGACCCCATCATCCTTTGGGGGCTGGAGTCTGGGCAATTGTATGGAACAGATTGTTTAGTGGCCAGATGCCCTTCCTGTCACCAACGCGGAGTTTTATTCAGCATTGTGCCCAGAGAGAGAAATATCTGCCTCTACCTAGGATTGAACTCACAGCCTCCTGATTGTGAGG
Organism: Natrix helvetica; assembly: GCF_964273705.1. NCBI lineage: Eukaryota > Metazoa > Chordata > Lepidosauria > Squamata > Natricidae > Natrix > Natrix helvetica. Next base: position 2,861,737 of record NC_138554.1, on the reverse strand, counting down.
CGAGAGAGCTTCGCCTCTAGGCCACCACACCACTCTCCTCAAAATTCCAAATATGCCCTGTGAAAAAACACTCAGAACAAAATTATTCTTTTTTGGGGGGGGGAGGAAAAAGCAATTTTGGGGTATGGTAGATGATGAGTCTTCCTCAACACTTTGTGAATTGAGTCTAGGAAGAAAGAAAGGAGGAAATGATTACAGGATTACAGGGAAAGAGCGCATAAATCCTTAAATTAAGTGTTCCTCAACCTCAGCAAATTTAAGTTGTGTGGACTCCAAGAATTCATAGCTAACTGGGGAATTCTGAGAGTAGAAATCAACATGGCGTGAAGTAGCCAAGGTTGAGACACACTGACTTTCATAATTATGGTTGGCACAGCCTCAGGGATGAAATATACTTACTTTTGCTACCATGCAATGTGAGTGCGCACCACCTCCACGATGCGCAGGACCTTCCGCGTATGCGTAGCGCATCAAAAACAGAAGTGATGATATCTGGACAGGTGGGCGGAGCCTGATACCGATCCTGCTTTCTAGCTCATCTAAATCGCGCGTCACCGTTGATCGTTGAAATATCACCCGAACCGGTTGCATTTTTACAACCGGTTCGGGCGAACCAGTCCAAACCGCTAGTCTTTCACCCCTGCACATCCTCAAGCCTTGAACTTTTGCTTTTCCGCGGTTGAACCATCGGGCTAATTTTGCCAAACTCTGATCCCGTTCGAAGGTACTTGAAATGAATCAAGTGAAAGCATACCAAGAAACCACCAGATCTACTCTTGCCTGGGGAAACACTTTTCGCGATTCGTCATCTGCGTGTCGGGAAGGGTAATCTGAGGTAAAATCGGAGTATGAAAACGAACAGCAAACTAACACCCCCTCCTCCCCACCAAAAAAGAAAAACAAACTTTTCACAGAGAGCTTCATTATTATGAAGCGAAGCCAGCGAAAAAGGAACTATGATGAGCTCAGGTTTCTTTCTGAAAAGCCATAGAAATGAGGCCTTAAGGCTGATCTTACGCTCACTTTCCACTTCCCCTTGTTCTGTCACGTTTTTCGGGCGTCTAGAAGAAAAAAAACGGGTTCCAGTTTTCACACAACAAAGCTTTCGATGTGGTCGGCCCTTTGTGCGTGCAGCTATTTGTAAAAAGAGAGCATTTGACCACAACTGGCTTAGCTCCTTGAAGAGTGGTGTCAAATGACTGGTTATTTCCCTCCACAAGAATAAAAATAAGCTTCCTTTGACTTCAGGGACTTCAGAGAGACTTCAAGGTTTTGTTTGATTTCTTGCCATTTGCATCCAGAACCACTGGCTTTCTTCTTGATGAACCTCAACGAGAACTTATGTGCCTCGTAAGCTTTCCCCCCCACCCTCAATTTTTTTTTACATTTTTTATTCTCTTACATACCATTTTAAATATACATTCACATAATTGTTATTCTTCTTTACGTCTGCATACTTTTATTATTTCATTTAATAGGTTATAACATACAGTTTGGGTTGCTATATTTACCATCCCTTCCGCCTGTTGTAACACCACCTTATTTTCCCTTTCTTTCCCCCCCTCCCTTCTCTACTTCCCTAATCCATCACACATTCCAGAGACTTCTTTCTTTTTGATCTTCTGTTCGTCTTCCAAGAAGGTGGACAACATTTGTTCTTGCTAAAAGGTAACAATTAGATAGATTTGTTTTATTTCTATTTTCTTATTTTTGTATTAAAGCTTGTTTTTAATTAGAACATGTTCTCGGGTTTTTATTTTTGTTTTTCTTGAAGATATGCTGTTTGGAAAAGCCGTCGATTCTAGACCTCATTAGCTTAGGGTGAAATTTCCCCTGTCACTCCCTTCCATCTTCCTCTCCTCACCTCTATCTTCCTTCTCTTCTCTTCCTCTCCTCTCCTCCTTTCTCCCTTTCTTTTTCTATTGTTGTAGGTGTCTCTCTTTCAAATCTCAGTTTATGATTCCTTGGGATTGTATTTCCTTAAACCCCAAAATAATTTGGTATCATTTCTTATTCTCTCACCTTCGCTAATCTATCCTGTTTCCCACCCCCCACTTTATATCTCGCTCTTGAATATATACTTATAGAATTAATATTTTCTTTTCTGTTTTCCCCCTTTCCCCCTCCTCTTTTCCACTTAATAATGCATCATCTGGGTTCTATATCTTCTCCCTACTTTCTTTTCTAGCATCCTTTCTCTAACCAATCATAAAATCTTCCCCATGTCTCAAAGAATTCCGATTCCTCTTTATCCTTTATTTTCATTGTCAACCTATTCATCTCTGCACAATCTAATATCTTTTTTTATTATCTCTTCATCTGTTGGTAGCTTATTTAATTTCCAATTTGGGGCAAATACAATTCTCGCTGCTCTGCCTCGTAAACTTTGAGGCAGAACACGTGAAGGCTAATTTTCTCTCTTCAGACAAAGAACATTTATGGAAGTGTTGGAGGAAATGCCCGTCTGGGTTCAGTTCCAAGTGGGGGGGAAAGACCCTGGATTCATGGAAGTTGCTTGGAAAGAAGGTTTATTGATGACGGACAGGACCACGTGGTTTGAGGTCCTGCGGGGGAAAAGGGAAGAGATGCTGAGAGTACCCTGGTTTTATGCCCTCTCTGGGCTTTTGAATTTGAGCTTGTATCCTGATTGGTTGTCAGACTCTCATGGGGCCATGCAGGGGCAAATGTAGGTTGATCTGAATCCCAAGCTTGGTTGAGCCTTGATGGATGATGTAATCTTCCCAGGTTCCATGTGGTGACATGGGTAGAGGGCTAATCCTACCTTTGTTGGATCTTGGGTGAGGGCATTTGCCTTTGAATAGACCTAGCTCTCTCTTTATCTCTTAAGTGCGGACATCTGTTGTGGGCTCCTGAGGAGGGTGGAGGCTATTAAGCGTGAATCTGTTTCCTGCCTAAAAAACCATGTTTCTCCATTCCTCATCCAGGGAAATATAATATTAATATTTCCTAGAATATTTCATTTTTCTAGGAGAGGGGTGGGTGCTAGCTTCCTACAAAAGCTATGGAGGCATTTAATACAATAGCAGAGTTGAAAGGGACCTTAGAGGTCTTCTAGTCCAACCCCCTGCCTAGGCAGGAAACCATATACCATTTCAGACAAATGGCTCTCCAACATCTTCTTAAAGGCTTCCAGTGTTGGGGCATTCACAACTTCTGGAGGCAACTTCTGTTCCACTGATTCATTGTTCTAACTGTCAGGAAATTTCTCCTCAGTTCTAAGTTGCTTCTCTCCTTGATTAGTTTCCACCCATTGCTTCTTGTTCTGCCCTCAGGTGCCTTGGAGAATAGTTTGACTCCCTCTTCTTTGGGGCAACCCCTGAGATATTGGAAGACTGCTATCATGTCTCCCCTAGTCCTCCTTTTCATTCAACTAGACATACCCAGTTCCTGCAACCGTTCTTCATATGTTTTAGTCTCCAGTCCCCTAATCCTCTTTGTTGCTCTTCTCTGCCCTCTTTCTAGAGTCTCCACATCTTTCCTTCATCGTGGTGACCAAAACTGAATGCCGTATTCCAAGTGTGGCCTTACCAAGGGATTATAAAATGGTATTAACCCTTCACGTGATCTTGATTTCAACTGAATTGTCTTGATGCAAGAATGATGTTAGCTGATTGTTGAGCAATTAAGATGTAATATAATTAAAACCTATCCAGCGTTTGATCCAAAAGACTCACAGTAATCCCAACTAATTCAACAGAAAGAAATCACTAAAATTTGTCACTGATTTCAGTGGGGTTAAAGCACCGTCAGTGTTCCTGAAATGAAAGGCAATGCAATTTAAAATGTAGATGTGCGCGGGAAGCGTGTTTCAAATATTTTCCTCTTCAAAATACTACTAATATGCCACATGATCTCTAAACCGTGGCTTGCATTGCATTCTTATCTCACAACTATCTAAAGTATGTGGTCCCCTCTTGTGACAAATGGTGGACACCCCACGCCTTGAAACTCTGACACCAAGTTTGGTGAGGTCTTAGTCACTGAATTGGACTCAATAAGACATTTGAACCTCTTTCCGCTGCTGATTCAGTTCTACAGAGGAAGGATTAAGTCTGCCATCTGCACCTCCATATCTGTCTGGTTTGGCTCTGCAACTCAACAAGACAGACAGAGACTTCGACGGATAATTAGATCTGCAGAAAAAACAATGGCTACCAACCTGCCTTCCATTGAGGACCTGTAACACTGCACAAGTCAAAAAGAGGGCTGTGAAAATATCTACAGACCCCTCGCGTCCTGGGCATCAATAGTTTCAACTCCTACCCTCAAAACGTTTCCTAATATGATTTGATAGCTTATTAGTGACTATCACTAAGTGTTGTCTCTTTTTTTATTCTTGATGAATCTATTTTATTCTCCTTACGTACCCTGAGAGGATATATACCAAAGACAAATTCCTTGTCTGTCCAATCACACTTGGCCAATAAAGAATTCTATTCTATTCTTTGGAAAGGGAAAATACAGGAATTTTAAGATCAAGAAAAAAAAACCTAGGCAAATGGGTGGAGAGAAGAGAATATAAGAGAAATGAAGTTCCTGAGAGACTAAATGATTGAAAGGAGGAAAGAAAGAAAAGGATTTATACAATACAATAGCAGAGTTGTAAGGGACCTTGGAGGTCTTCTAGTCCAACCCCCTGCCTAGGCAGGAAACCCTATACCGTTTCAGACAGATGGCTATCCAACATCTTCTTAAAGACCTCCAGTGTTGAGGCATTCACAACTTCTGGAGGCAACTTCTGTTCCACTGATGAATTGTTCTAACTGTCAGGAAATTTCTCCTCAGTTCTAAGTTGCTTCTCTCCTTGATTAGTTTCCACCCATTGCTTCTTGTTCTACCCTCAGGTGCCTTGGAGAATAGTTTGACTCCCTCTTCTTTGTGACAACCCCTGAGATATTGGAACAGTGCTATCATGTCTCCCCTAGTCCTTCTTTCTCTTAGTAGTAATACTCCTACTAGTATTTACTAGTAGAATAAAATGAAATTTAGTAAATATTGTCAACTTTATATATTCAATACAATGTGAGGGATATAGATTAAAATTATTACTTGTGGATAACGAATTAAACGAAATGTTTACTATATAAAATTAAACTTGAGGATATGTGTTATTAATAGTAAAACAGAATCATGGATGGAAAGAATAATTTAAATTTGATTAATTTTGAGAGGCAAATAAGGATATTGTCTATATATTAAGAAAAAATTAACATTAAGCGGGAGACTATGGAATACAAATAAGATGACTGAAAGGTAAAATGGAAATATGATGTAAAATGTAATATGCACAATAGAAGATGTAAGGGGGGGGGGGGACAAGGACAACCCCTTGTTTATAAAAGAAGTTAAAATATGCAACAACAAAATAAAAAACTTTGTTTGCAATAAAAAAAAAGAATTTTATTCTATTCTATAAATTTTGACAGAGTTTGCTTTCTTTAATGCTTTGCCAGTAGGTGCAACATGGAAGAACTGGTCCTCCGTTTTAAGGACAACTCATAATTAGAGAATTATTTGCTAATAATCTTGTCATTGCAGGTAACTTCTCCAGGTACGTCCTTCACTTAGTTTTGCAGTTGAAGCTTCCTCAGACGGCTGCCCACAAACCCATTGGAGTCCGTAGACATTGCTAGGTGCCAACCGGCTAAAAGTTCTCGGAAACTTAATTTGGCTCCCAATTTTCCTCATTTCAGTCAGATAACTAATCCAATTATTATTATTTATTTATTCCTTTTTTAAAGCTACAACAATTCCCTTCGCGCTCCTCGCAATAGCTTCAAAATAGACCAATGAGAGAGAAGCCTCGCGGAACCAATCAGAAAACAACTCCCGGCGCGCGTTCAAACCTCCAAACCAAGCCATTGTGTTTCCTTGTCCAATAGCGAACGACCGCTTCGACCTCCCTGATTGGCTCTCCCACTTTCCCGCCCGAATTCTACGGACCAACCGCCGCTTGACGATCGGAGCCCCCTCATCAGCATACGGCTGCTTATAAAAGGAAAGCGGGACCGCGACGTTCTTCACTTTGCTGTTTGCCAGCGTGAGAGAAAGAGCGAAGATGCCCGAGCCCGCGAAATCCGCGCCGGTGCCCAAGAAGGGGTCGAAGAAGGCCATCACCAAGACGCAGAAAAAAGGCGACAAGAAGCGCAGGAAGAGCCGCAAGGAGAGCTACTCCATCTACGTCTACAAGGTCCTCAAGCAGGTCCACCCCGACACCGGCATTTCCTCCAAGGCCATGAGCATCATGAACTCCTTCGTCAACGACATCTTCGAGCGCATCGCGGCCGAGGCTTCCCGCCTGGCTCACTACAACAAGCGCTCCACCATCACTTCCCGCGAGATCCAGACGGCCGTCCGTCTCCTGCTGCCCGGCGAACTGGCCAAGCACGCCGTCTCGGAGGGCACCAAGGCCGTCACCAAGTACACCAGCTCCAAGTAGACCACCGGCTACTTTGGACTGGACCGCAGGGAAGACTTAACCCGCCAACCAACCCCCAAAAGGCTCTTTTAAGAGCCGCTCACGTTTTCTTCGAAAAGTCTGAGGTCGCTTTACCGGGCTGTTTATATTGCTACATTTATGGTTCCCCCATCTAAGATTGAAAGTAACGAGTGTAGCCGTTACACGTTCGCTGATTTGTAAAGGAAAGTAAAAATTTGCAAACTGGATATGTTTCGCTTAGGGCCTGCTTGTATTTCTCCGGAATTAATTGGGCATTGATTTTTATTGGTAATTCAAGCACTGTGTCAACAGTGGATGCATTGCTAGAGAGAACTGGACTTTTATTTCTTTTTTTTCTTTCAAAGCTTCTTCAGCTCTGGCAGGACCCTGGGGAAAGGATGGGTGGCTGTCCTTGTGGGAGCTGAAGAAGCTTCTTGGATGAGAAGTGAAATGTCTTCAAAAGAAAAAGTCCAGTTGCCTCCTGAAAAAAAAAAAAACCACTTTTGGGATAACCATGATCTGGATGACTGCGAATAAAACTGACTTTGCCAGAGAAGTTCCTGGAGGATGGGCTCCAGCATGAGTCCAAAAGCTTGGGAAGATCAAACCTCTTGGTGACCTACCCCGATTGTATCCCTGCACTATTAATTAAAATTTCAATGTAGAATAGAATTCTTTATTGGCCAAATTGGACACACAAGGAATTTTGTCTTTGGTGCATAAAATAGTGGACATTAAAAAAAAATACATTCATCAAGAATCTGGAATATAGAATAGAATAGGAATGAGAAGAGAATAGAGGAGCGACAAGAGAATAGAGAATGGAATATAGAAGAGAATAGAGAACAGAATAGCATTCTTTATTGGCCAAGTGGGGTTGGACACACAAGGAATTTGTCTTTGGTGCATCTGCTCTCAGTGTACACAAAGAAAAATAAAATGCATTCATCAAGAATCATATGCAAGACTTAATGATAGTCACAGGTTACTAATAAGCAATCAAATCCTACTAGGAAACCAAACAATATCAATTGTAAATATATAAGCAACATGGTTATAGTCCTAAGTGGGGAGAGATAGGTACTAGGAAGGAAAAGAACAGTAATAGTAATACAGTCTTAGTAAATTATTTGACGGTGTTGGGATCAGTTGTTTAAGCAGAGTGATGGCATTCAGGGGGGAAACTGTCCTTGTGTCTAGTTGTTGTGGTGTGCAGTGCCCTATACATAGCATCGTTTTAAAGTTAGGAGTTGAAACCATTTATGTTCAGGATGTGAGGGGGTTGTAGATATTTTCACAGCCCTCTTTGACTCGTGCAGCGTACAGATCCTCCATGAAAGGCAGCTTGGTAGCAATTTTTTCCCCTCCTGCAGTTCTAATTATCCGTTGAAGTCTGTTTTGTTTGGTTGCAAACACAAACCAGACAGTTTTAGCGGTGCAAATGACAGACTCTATAATTCCTCTGTATAAAACACTAATATTCAGATAATGGGGGAAGGAAGAGAAGGAGTGTAAGGGGGGGGAGGAAGAGAAGGAAAATAAATTGAACTTCCAACGTTATTATTGGCCCATTTGGCCATTTCTGCTAACTCCCATCACAGTTTGTTTTTTCCCCCTCCATCCATTTTTCCACTGCATTGTGTGGGAATTGGCATATTTCTTCTTTTTGCACCGTTTTTAAAAAACATTTTACCCGTATGTGAAAGTGACAAGGTGCAAATGCTAGTGTTTGCAGCACATTGAATCCTGTTAAAAGCCTCTTCTGTGAGCTGCATTGGTATAATTTTTAAGAGTGCAGACTCTAGCGATATGAGGTGAGATCGTAAAATGTACCACTCTAACGGCAGTAAGATATACCACTCCAGTAAAATAAAATATACCACTCTTAATGGGAGAAAGTGAAGGGGAACTAAAGAGCCTCTGGATGCGGGTGAAGGAGGAGAGTGCAAAAGTGGGCTTGAAACTCAACCTTAAGAAAACTAAGATCATGGCATCCGGCCCTCTCAACTCCCGGCAAATAGATGGGGAAGAAATGGAAATATTCTATTCTCTATTTTATTCTATTCCATTCCATATTTTCTATTCTATTCTCTATTCCATTCGATTCCATATTTTCTTTTCTATGCTTTTTTCCCCTTTTCTATCCTATCCTATCCTATCCTATTCATCCCCAGGGCAAATAGATGGGGAAGAAATAGAGATAGTGACAGATTTTATTTCCCTGGGCTCCAAGATCACCGCAGATGGAGACGGCAGCCAAGAAATCAAAAGACGCTTGCTTCCTGGGGAGGAAAACTATGGCAAAACTAGACAGCGTAGTAAAAAGCAGAGACCTCACCCCGCCAACAAAATGTGTGTAATCAAGGCTATGGTTTTCCCAGGCTGTGAAGGTTGGACCATACGTAAGGCTCCCCCAAACCCTAAAATAAGTTACCCAGACCCAATCCGCATATCAAAGGATAAAGTCTGCAGTTAATTAAGTTAGGTCTGTCTCCCAGTGGAACTGCCTGTTCAAAAGAATACGTACTTACACACACACATGCCTATCAAGTGTCACCATGTAGAAACTTCAGCATGTAGAAACTTCCACATCCCAGACAAGCTCCCCCTATAAGAGTATGATGTTCTACCCCATTGCCTACTGGGGCAATGCCAGTTGCCTCACCTTGCTAAGCATACAGTATAAACTCCAGACTTATTTGTGACATTTTGTCACAGTATATTGTTACTTGGGGTTTTAGCACTTTAAAAAGTGTTGTTAGCATTTTTTTCAAAAGTGTTATTAGCATTTTTAACGTGGAAGCCTTAACCCTCTTGTCTACCTTGAGGAACATACGGATTTTTCTTCTTAATCAAGGCCGTTTCTTTTGGGATATGAAAACTTCTCTTTTTCAGCCCTAAAACAATAGGGAGCCTGTTTCCAAAACCTTCAAACACCCTTGCAAGCTTGAAGGAAGAGTTGTGGAAATGTTATCTAGAAACCGTGTTTTCTATTAGTCCAAGGCTCACACGTAATCAATGCCTTATTGATGAATCACTTGCTTTCTGACATATTGCTTAGAATAACTTTATCGTCACTGGAAACGTACACCAATTGGCGTACATTAAAATGAAATGTCATTCCGTACAGCGCTCAGGCGCCTCCAATATACCCTACATAAGCATGACAAAATAAATGCAAAATTACGCATATACCCTCATGTTATAGTTAGTTGCAAAATCATGTCCGATCCATCTCGACCCCATGGACAATGTTCCTCCAGGCCTTCCTGTCCTCTACCTTCCTCTGGAGTCCATTGAAGCTCAGGCCGACTGCTTCGGTGACTCCATCCAGCCACCTCCTTCTCTGCCGTCCCCTTCTTCTTCTTTTGCCCTCCATCGTTCCCAGCATGAGGCTCTTCTCCAGGGAGTCCTTCTTTCTTATTAGGTGGCCAAAGTATTTGAGTTTCCTCTTCAGGATCTGGCCTTCTAAAGAGCAGTCAGGGTTGATTTCCTCTAGGACTGACCGGTTGGATGGCCTTGCAGTCCAAGGGACTCAATGCAGGAGTCTTCTCCAGCACCAGAGTTCAAAGGCCTCCATTCTTTGGCGCTCAGCCTTCCTTAAGGTCCAACTTTCACAGCCATCCAATGCAACTGGGAAAACCATAAACCTTGACTATACACACTTTTGTTGGCAGGGTGATGTCTCTGCTTTTTAGTCTGCTGTCTAGATTTTCCATCGCTTTCCTCCCCAGGAGCAATCGCCTTTTAATTTCTTGGCTGCCGTCCCCATCTGCGGTGATCTTGGAACCCGGGAAAATAAAATCTGTCCCCACCTCCATTTCTCCCCCCCCCCCATCTATTTGCCGGGAGTTGAGAGGGCCGGATGCCATGATCTTAGTTTTCTTCATGTTGAGTTTCAAGCCAACTTTTGCACTCTCCTCTTTCACCCGCATCAAGAGGCTCTTTTTATATAAAGTGACAAAGAGAAACAACATAGTCTCGATACAATACAATACAATACAATAGTAGAGTTGGAAGGGACCTTGGAGGCTTTCTAGTCCAACCCCCTGCCTAGGCAGGAAACCCTATACCGTTTCAGACAGATGGCTATCCAACATCTTCTTAAAGACTTCCAGTGTTGGGGCACTCACAACTTCTGGAGGCAACTTCTGTTCCCCTGATTGATTGTTCTGTCAGGAAATTTCTCCTCAGTTCTAAGTTGCTTCTCTCCTTGATTAGTTTCCACCCATTGCACAAGTGTAGTATTTGTTGCTGTCCCCCATACAAAGATTTATAATAAATGCTTAATTAATGCTTTTTGCCTTGCATGAATTATACTTGGTGGTTTGTATTTCCAGGCAGGCCAAAAACCCCACCCTTTGCAAAGGTAAAAAAGTGTCTCAAATACAGGGATCAAGTTATTATCAGTTCCATGGGGCACCTGAGTTTTGAGGCAACAACATGAGTTTAAAAAGCTAAACAATCAGACTTGCTTAGTACAGGGATATACAAGGAAATGCAGACTTTCAGGCTAAATTGGAAAAAAAATACTTCAGAAATTAGTGGCAAATTGCTTTTCCGTTGTCCAAGAATTCACTTAAGAGCTGAGCTCTTCGTTCCTTATTCAGGGACCTTAATAAAGGATATAAATTGTAAAGGCTTTCTATTTATTAATTAACCGTAACGCTGGTGGTCCTTTGATTTTGATGCAAACATACATTCAGGAAAAATATTCCCAATTTCCCCAATAAAATCCAAGTTGATTAGAAACGCGGAAGTCTGTAATAGTAGAACCGCCCCGCCCTTCGCTTCTTTTAAGGCATTTCAATTGTTTGTGAGGCAACTTGGAAAAGGCGGGAAAAAGCTGCCGGTTTAGTTTTCCCTCTGGTCCGATTCGGTGGTATATATCAGCCCGTCTCCCAGTCCGCTTTGACAGTTCGTCTATTTCCTGCGGCTTGAAAGCATGTCTGGGCGAGGCAAAGGCGGGAAGGGCTTGGGCAAAGGAGGCGCCAAGAGGCACCGGAAAGTCCTCCGGGATAACATCCAGGGCATCACGAAGCCCGCCATTCGCCGGCTGGCTCGGCGCGGGGGCGTCAAGCGGATTTCGGGGCTCATTTACGAAGAGACGCGGGGCGTCCTGAAAGTGTTCCTGGAGAACGTGATCCGCGACGCGGTGACCTACACCGAGCACGCCAAGAGGAAGACGGTCACGGCCATGGATGTGGTCTACGCCCTGAAGCGCCAAGGCCGGACCCTATACGGCTTCGGCGGTTAATTTGGAGATCGGATCAGAAGAGATGGCGGCGGCGAAAGGCCCTTTTCAGGGCCGCTCAAGTTTTCCAGAAAGGAGCTGCGTCCGATGCAAAGGCAGAGCGTTGCATTTAGAAATACATATGAATGTATATATTCTGCTTCCTCGCGAGAGTTGATAAA
>NC_138554.1:2834862-2844862 GCF_964273705.1 Natrix helvetica | reverse complement strand
AACTCCTTTTTATACAGTCAGAAACATCATAAAATAACAACACCCTGGTGTTACAATATTCCTCACTAGCGGTTATCAGCCTTATCTCTTTCATCTGTTCTCACGATTAGCCATTTGGAAGGGAAGGGAACAGATCAAAGGTGAGGCATATGTTTTGACAAACACCAGGTACTTTACAGACCCCGCATAACAGCATTTTTCCTTAGAAAATACAAATTTAAGGGTCTTACCTGGCATATTTGTGTTACAACTACAAAAAGGCATAACGTGCATTGCAGGAAACAAAAATTCACAGCATGCAAGTATACAAAGGCATCATCTAATATAGTCTTATTTTGTGTATCCTTATTACTATTCCCCTTCAAGTTCAACGGAAAAACCAGCAAAGAAAAACGTGCCTGAAGCAACGCTTTTAAATAGGGGAACAAAACCTCAAACTTGTCTATGGAGATTCTCAAGCATCCCACTGAGTTGTCTCAAAAGTGCTTTTTCAAAAGACAACGGCAATTTCCCCCCCTTTTTCTTCTCTTCCTGAGGAGGAAAAAAACACCAGTCGAGTTGGCTTTTTGAAAAAGCACCTTTGAGACCCGCTCAGCCATAAATTCTTTTTTTGAGAATTTCCTACCTCTGAAAAAAAATATTCTAGTTCATATTTCAGCTAGCGCCTATTAGCTCTATCTTCGGTGGAGTTCAAATTGTCAAGCATTCATTGGATAGCCGTTTAAATTCCCGCTAACCAATACACGTGCGACTCTCCACAGCGCAGCCAATAGGAACGTTTCTTCCTTAGCCAATAGAAACACGCCGTTTAAAAAAAACAACCGCGCGGCACCATTCCTCCCGCAGCCAATAGCCAAGTAGACATCCGAAGACCTCATTTGCATAAAGCTCTTATAAATACGAGCGTACGGGACTCGCAGGCATCAGTGCGATATCTCCGTTGGTAACGTGTGTTGTCAAGATGCCCGAGCCCGCGAAATCCGCGCCGGTGCCCAAGAAGGGGTCGAAGAAGGCCATCACCAAGACGCAGAAAAAAGGTGACAAGAAGCGCAGGAAGAGCCGTAAGGAGAGCTACTCCATCTACGTCTACAAGGTCCTCAAGCAGGTCCACCCCGACACCGGCATCTCCTCCAAGGCCATGAGCATCATGAACTCCTTCGTCAACGACATCTTCGAGCGCATCGCGGCCGAGGCTTCCCGCCTGGCTCACTACAACAAGCGTTCCACCATCACTTCCCGCGAGATCCAGACGGCCGTCCGCCTCCTACTGCCCGGAGAGCTGGCCAAGCACGCCGTATCCGAGGGCACTAAGGCCGTCACCAAGTACACCAGCTCCAAGTAGACCACCGGCTACTTTGGACTGGACCGCAGGGAAGACTTAACCCGCCAACCAACCCCCAAAAGGCTCTTTTAAGAGCCGCTCACTTCCTTCTGAAAGGGCTGCAAGAGCGTTATAATCCATTCTTTTAGATTTGTCTCTTACAGTTGTTATTCCATTTAATAGGTTGTAATATAGTTTGGGTTGCTTTATTTACCATCCCTTCCTGATAACACCACCTGATTTTCCCTTTCTTTAGTCCCTCCCGCCTTTCTCTACTTAATCTTCCTCGCTCTTAGAAACTAAATTTTTAATCGTGTGAGAGAACTGCGGAGTTTTTGGGAAGGGGGGTGTTAAATACCTTTCAACGTTAAAACAGCATGTTATAAACCCTCAAGCGAGGGGAATGTGAGAAAAATGTACATTTAAACACAGCACAGTACTTGGGACAAAGATCTGCATGAGGGGCGATTGGGGTAGATTTTATTTTATTTTATTACATATCCTATTTTACCCTCATTTTAAATTGTTCGTATAGGAATTTATTGATGTGCTTAAACCTTGCACTTTGATATGGCTAAATAAAGCTTGTCACAAACGATTGTCGCTTTAGTTCCAGCACTTTTTTGGACTATTTGATGGCTCTTAAAAGAGCCTTTTGTAAAAAAAAAATACGTTCTTTACGCGCGCTCTCCGCGGATGCGTCGGGCCAGCTGGATGTCCTTGGGCATGATGGTGACTCGCTTGGCGTGGATGGCGCACAGGTTGGTGTCCTCGAAAAGCCCCACGAGGTAAGCCTCGCTGGCCTCCTGCAGAGCCATGACGGCCGAGCTTTGGAAGCGAAGATCGGTCTTGAAGTCCTGCGCGATCTCGCGTACCAAGCGCTGGAAGGGCAGCTTGCGGATGAGCAGCTCCGTCGACTTCTGGTAGCGGCGGATCTCCCTCAGGGCGACGGTGCCCGGGCGGTAGCGGTGAGGCTTCTTCACGCCGCCGGTGGCCGGAGCGCTCTTCCTCGCCGCCTTGGTGGCCAGCTGCTTGCGGGGCGCCTTCCCGCCGGTGGACTTGCGAGCGGTCTGCTTGGTACGAGCCATTTCGCCGCGAAGAAAGAAGACAACTAAGGAACACACAAGCCGCCAAGAGAAGAATTGAAAAGAAACCGCCGCCGGCGCGCTATTTATACACTGCTTCCTTGGTTTTGATTGGCTGTCATTTTCAGCCAATCACGTGCTGAATTTAAATCTTCCGCGCGCTGCGGGGGCTCTTACGGAAACGCGACTTCGCTGTTTTATAGCCGTTTTTCCGAGATAAAGGATAAATGGGCAACAATTAAAACTCTTTTAATGAATTGCCCAATTAATCAGCATAAATCAAGATTCCATTCCCAGTAGGTTAAGAGTTTAATTTCTAGGAGGGGAAAAAAGAAATCACCGTTTTTTTTAGTGTAATGTTTCCTAAAAGTAAAAAAAAAAAAATCCCCGTCAGAAAAATAATTTTGTTTAAACGTTCTCGTTGGCTGGTGCCCTTCTGCACTCGGAGGAAGTAAATAGGGCGGACTTGTGCCCAGTTGGAAACGAAGGGCTATTAAACGGGGTAGGTTGACACCCAAGTATGTCAGATCATGGGGATTTAAAAAAAAGAACAGAAAATGTTGCAGGGGGGACGGTGGGGGGGGGCGGCGCTGCCCAGCGATTGCAATCCTTTCTCACCTTTGAATCACCAGTTTGTTCTCTTGCCAGGATACCAATCTACTAATATAATCCATATGATCCATATGCTAATATAACTATGCTATGAAGAATACCACAATAATATAACTATATAACTATATTATATAGCTAGTATGTAGCATATAGTATAATCTCTATATGTGTGTGTGTATAACTACGGTATTAGTAATCTATATTATATCACTAGTACAGTATGTATGTATATACACACACAAACACACTATACTATATGCCACATATACTAGGTAGCTGTATAATATGCAGTACTAATATAGTCATACACATATAGAGAGATTATATGCCACATACTAGCTATATAATATGCAGTACTAATATAGCTATACACACACACATATAGAGATTATACTATATGCTACATACTAGCTATATAATATGCAGAATTAATACACACACAGAGAGAGAGATTATAATACTATGTGCTACATACTAGCTATATAATATGCAGAATTAATATACAGAGAGAGAGAGAGAGAGAGATTATACTATATGCCACATCCTAGCTATATAATATAGAGTACTAATACCGTAGTTATACACACACACATAGAGAGATTATACTATATGCTACATACTAGCTATATAATATGCAGAATTAATGCACACACACACATAGAGAGATTATACTATATGCTACATACTAGCTATATAATATGCAGAATTAATATACACGAGAGAGAGAGATTATACTATATGCCACATCCTAGCTATATGCCTATGCACGCATGCACAGAGAGAGAGAGAAAGAGAGAAAGTATAACTATAGTGGTATAATACGCAGTACTAATAGTCTACTATATTATATATTATAGTAGACTATATTAGTACTGCATATGACAGTATATACTCATAGTACAGTATAGAATACCATATAATATCGTATGTAATTAGTACGTAATATAATTATGTTGTAGTATACGAACGAGGCTAATCTAATCAAAGCAAGAAATACATTAAAAGGAAAACCTTCCAGGATGAGAACTTGCCGGGGTCTTCAGCAAGTGATTCCCCCCCCCCCCCCCCCCCCCCACATCTCGGATATCTAAGAAACCTCCCTGTGGTGGGGAAAAAGTTAGGTTTTTTCCCCATTCATGCGAGATTCGCCTTCAATGACGTCATTCGGACCTGGGGGCGTGGCTTCTGGCGCCCATTCATTTCATGGGGTAGGGGGGGCTCGTTATTCATCGCCCGAAGCGACATTTCCTCTCAATGGCCGCTGCTTCATCTTTCCAAATACCCAAACAACATATGTTTCTTTATTTAAAAAGTTTGCCATCTCCCCGTCGGGGAATCGAACCCCGGTCTCCCGCGTGACAGGCGGGGATACTTACCACTATACTAACGAGGAGAACGCTGAAATATCTGCTTCACCTGCCTCCTTTTAAGACGCCGGAAGAGAAACGAATGAATAGAATTATTCTTCCTCTTGTTATTATCATCATCATTCTCCAAATATCTTCTAGGGGTATCTTGAGCAACAGCAAGGAAGATATTTGTCTTCTTTGACTGTCTTCTCTATTTTGCTATCCAAGCCTGCATTTCCCATCCAAAATACTGATTTTCCTTCATTGTTTGGAGTTTGCCTTCAAATAAAGAGATTTATTGATTTTTGTTTTCCTTGCGTGAGCAGAAAGGAAATCTCCAGAGCTACTTAGGCACCTCTGGGGTTAAATTGCCGTGAGATCTGGGGTCTTGCATGGTCCCAGTAGACGAATGACTTAAAATGGGACTAAAAAAAGAGATCGAATTGGTCTTGCATGGTCCCAGTAGACGAATGACTTAAAATGGGATTTAAAAAAAGAAATCGAATTGGTTTATTATTACTTATTATAAATATGGTTTATTATTTTTCAGGGAACCTCAAGAAGAATAAATCCTCAGGGTTTGAAGTCTTTTATGTAAGTAGCTGGAAGGAAGTCTTTAAAACCACAGTAAAAGCATCTGAACTTTTTTTTTTAAGTGCCTTTCCCAAGTCACCAGACCAATGCCTCATGGGTCTAATCAGATTGGGCCAAATGAAGGTAAATTCTATTCTGTTTCAGCTCTCTAATTTCCTCGACTTCATTTAGTGACCATTCAAAGTTACAACGGCACTCCAAAAAGTAACTAAGCACCATTTTGCACACAACCATAGAGGCACCGCCTTGCACATGACGCTGGACAAGTGTCTCGTATTTACGACGGTCGCAGCGTTCTGGGAGGTCACGTCATTCCCCTTTTGCAAACCCTTCTGAGCAGCACAGTCAAATGGGGAAGCTGGATTCGCTTAACAACCATGTGACCAATTTAACAACTGCAGTGACTCACTTAACAACCGTGGCAAGAAAGGTTGAAGAATGGGGCCGAACTCAACAGAATAACAAGTGTTGGAAGTGGACCTTGGAGATCTTCTAGTCCAAATCCCTGCTCAGGCAGACAGGAAACCCCATATATACCATTTCTTAAGGTTAAGTTTATTAGATTTATAGACCGCCCCCTCTCCCCAAAGGGACTTAACCAACGTCTCACATAACAGATGCTTCACTTAGCAACAGAATCATTGGGCTCAATTGTGGTTGCAACTCAAGATTTACTGGCGTAGCAATATAATAATCTATAACTATAAAAATGGCTGTGTGTCTATATTCCAGCATAACTCTGGAATGCCTGGAGCAATTTCAACCAAATTTGGTACACAGATGACTGGAAACAAATACTGTGGGGGTAAGACACCCCTACCCCTTCCCCCGGGTGTGTGTTCTGCTAAGATACAGCCTGTTGTGCCTTAAAGTGGCTTCTACTGTACAGCGCAGTAGAGTTCGGCTTCACAGTACTCCACCAGGGGGCTCCCTCTGGTAAGGGGGAAAATCCAAAATTAGAAATTACATTTGGTCCAGATATTTCCCCCCTATAAATAAATACCTGGGCAACGCAGTGTTATCAACTAAGTAGCACTATAAAACCAGTCTATTTTCCAGGAGACTTCAGAGGAAAAGTTCCTGATCTAAGGAGCCTGAAACATTGTTATTCTCAAGACTCTGTCAACTGTATCCTCTTCTTTTTTTTTCAGCCACTATCCAAGTCTTGTTGGAAACAGCGTTGGTCTGGTCAGAATAAACGTATTCGGTGCTAAGGGCTTACGCCAAAATGCTCTGCTTCTGAAAAAATGTTTCATTTGCAATAAATATCGACTCTACCCCAGGACTGATAGACTGATCTTCTTCATGTTTGTTAACTTGAATAGAATAGAGTGGAAAGGGACCTTGGAGGTCTGGTAGTCCAACCCCCTGCTCAAGCGGAAGCTGTATACCATCTCAGATAAATGACCCTCTAGTGTCTCTTCTAGTCTCCAGTGGTAGAGCGGCCACAACTTCTGGTGGCAAGCTGTTCCACTGGTTAATTGTCCTCCCTGTTAGGAAGTTTCTCCTTAATTCCAGGTTGCTTCTCTCCTCGATTAGTTGCTTCTTCTCTTGCCTTCTGATGTTTTAGAAAATAATGTGACCCCCTCCTCTTCTTTGTGCCACCACCTCAAATACCGGAACGCTGCTATCATATCCCTAGTCCTACTTTTCTCTATACTGGCCAAACCCAAATCCTGCAACCTAAATTCATATAATTTAGACTCCAGGCCTTTAATCATCTTTGCGCTTTTTACAAAAGTCTCAACATCTTTTTTTCCCCCCAATATGATGACAAAAACTGGATGCTGGTGTGGCTTTACTAAGGCTTTACAAAGCAGTACTAATCCTTCACCTGATTTTGATTCTATGCCTCTTAATACAACCCAGGATCGTATTAGCTTTTTTTTTTTTTTTTGGCTGCTGGCTCAAAGTGACTATCAAGTATCATCAAGGAGAGACGAGCCAGAAATCTTTCTTTCCTCTCCTCTAGGATGGGTACCATTCAGACAACCGTCTTCATCACCTACTTGGTACTAAGAGCCGCGGGAAAGAGCGTCTGCATTTTCAAAAGAAAAACAAGAGTTTGCCATTCATTTTTGCCAGCAGAAAAAAAGCAATCGTCTTTTTTTTCCCCTTTTTTGCTAAAATCGTTTCAACATCAGGACGCTGAAAACACCCATCCTCCCTCCCCGTCGATCCCACCTGAAATGGGTTTCGAACGTTGAATTCAACGCGTGTTTCAAAAACCCAAACTCGCCAAAGTTTTTTTTTTTTTTTGAAGGAGCATTGCGAAGGCCAAAGCCGCTTCCAAAACGGACCAATCAGAGCGCGACCTCTGCTATAAATAACAGGTGCCGCGACTCCGCAGCTTCAGTTGAAGTTCGACCGGCGTGGGTGAAGGTCGCGCTTTCGGGATGGCTGAGGTAGCCCCGGCTCCGGCGAAGAAAGCGGCGGGCGCTGTCAAGGCGCGGAAGCCAGCCGGCTCCAGCGTGACGGAGCTACTGATGCAGGCGGTGACGGCCTCCAAGGAGCGCGGCGGCATCTCCTTGGCCGCGCTGAAGAAGTCCCTGGCGGCGTCGGGCTACGACGTGGAGAAGAACAACAGCCGCGTCAAGCTAGTCCTAAAGAGCCTGGTGGCGAAGGGGACGCTGCTGCAGACGAAAGGCACGGGAGCCTCGGGCTCCTTCAAGCTCAACAAGAAGCAGGCCGACCCCAAGGACAAGGCGGCTCGCAAGAAGCAGCAGCCGGCGAGAGCCAAGAGCGCCAAGAAGCCCACCGGCGGCACCGCCGCCAAGAAGGCGAAAAAGGCTCCGGTTGCCGCCGGGGCGAAGAAACCCGTTAAAAAGGCGGTCAAGAAACCCACCCCGGTGGTGGCCAAAAAGCCCAAAGCAAAGGCGAAAAGTCCCGCTAAGCCCCTGAAGGCGAAGGCCAAAGCGAAACCGAAGGCCGCCACGAAAGCCAAAGCCGCCCCTAAAAAGAAGTGAAACCTCGGGCGGCTTCGCTTTCAACCCAACGGCTCTTTTAAGAGCCACCCAAATGGTCTTGGGGAAAAGAGTGGAGCATTTGCGGACCGGTGTGAAAACTTAGGTACTCCCTTCAGTTTGTTTTGGAGGGGAGTCTCGCCCGGCGGAAACCACGGCAAGGTAGCGTGGCCGAGCGGTCTAAGGCGCTGGATTAAGGCTCCAGTCTCTTCGGGGGCGTGGGTTCGAATCCCACCGCTGCCAAGAATCCTTTTTATTTATTTAGCCTTCCCCCCGCACGCATCTTCGCTTCACTTTTGATTTGTACACCTAATAGGGCTTTGGGAGAATAAAAGTGAAGTGCACTTACTCTACATCTTAAAACTCGAAAAAGGAGACACGCCCCCCTCCCTTATTTTCAGGACAGCAGCAAATTCGAGAGTCTTATCCAAAGCAATAGGAAGCCTCAACTTCCAACCCAAAGCAAAATGAAACGGACGTTCTCCCGTACCCAACCACCGACGAGGGTGGGATTCGAACCCACGCGTGCAGAGCACAATGGATTAGCAGTCCATCGCCTTAACCACTCGGCCACCTCGTCGCCTGCCAGTCGGAGCCTTGCGGTTTTCTCCAGCCCCAAATTAACACGTGGAAAAGGGGGAAAAAAACCACAACATTCTCACTTGATGTTTATTCAATGTGCATTAAACGTGTATTAAAATGGAACGATTGCCTGCTGTTTCTAAGTGTCTCTTTTTCCACCCAGTATTATTTCGGAATTTGGTTTTAAAGCAAGAATGGGGGTTGGCTGCTCCTGACTGTTTTAACTCCTTAATCTTCTTATCTAATATTTCTTTACTTCTGGGCACTTCCACCACATGTGCTAATACAGGGGTGTCCAAACTTGAGAACTTTAAGACTTGTGGACTTCAACTCCCAGAATTCCCCAGCCAGCATGGCTGGCTAGGGAATTCTGGG
Source organism: Natrix helvetica (assembly GCF_964273705.1). Taxonomy (NCBI): domain Eukaryota; kingdom Metazoa; phylum Chordata; class Lepidosauria; order Squamata; family Natricidae; genus Natrix; species Natrix helvetica. Next base: position 2,835,981 of record NC_138554.1, on the reverse strand, counting down.
AGTTGAAGTCCACAAGTCTTAAAGTTCTCAAGTTTGGACACCCCTGTGCTAATACGTTCCCTGCTTCTGTTTACATTTCCAACATTCCCGGTTATCTGTTTGGAAAACATTTTTGCGAATTTTGCTGGGGGGGGGGGGATAAATACCAACGATATAACATTTTATATACATACAACGACGTAAATTGTTTCAACTCCTACCCTCAAAAAACGACACTGCACTCCAGAACAACTAGATAGAGAACAGTCCTTCCCCCCACCCACGCCATCACTCTGCTAAATAAATAATTCCCTCACTGCTGTCAAATTATTCACTAAGGCTGCATTACTATTAATATTAATCTTCTCATCAGTGCGATCACCCATCTCCTCCCACTTAGGACTGCGGGACTGTGATTTTGTTGCTTGTATCCTTTATGATTTATATTGATATTGATTGTTTCCTGGTTACTTATTTGTACCCTGTGACTATCAGTAAGTGCTGTACTTTATGATTCTTGACAAATGTATCTTGTCTTTTTATGTACACTTGAGAGCATATGCACCAAAGACAATCACTCTTGGCCAATAAAGAATTCCATTCTATTCCATTCCATTCTATTCTATTCCATTCCATTCCATTCCCTATTCTATTCCATTCTATTCTATTCCATTCCATTCCCTATTCCATTCCATTCCATTCCCTATTCTATTCTATTCTATTCTACAAAGTGGCTAGAGGACATAACCAAACAACAAATAACAGTTAAAACTGGAGGTTAGGCATTCTAACAGGAAATTACAATTTTTTAAAAAAAATCCAATATACAATTCCTACACATAATAACAGCGGCCAGAATTGTTTACACGCAAAATTGGAAAAAGGAAAATATACCTCTTGGTGGAATGGTGACAAAGGAAGTACTAGAATGTGCTGAGATGGATAGGCTGACAATGGAAATAAAAGATAGGGAAGAAACTGAATATTATTTGATTTGGAATATATGGTACCACCGGTTAGAGAATAGAAGCAAAGATTAAGGAATCATTAAAGGAAGATGAAAGAATGGGTAATGTTAAAGTATAAATAGAATAGAATAGAATAGAATAGAATAGAATAGAATAGAATAGAATAGAATAG
>NC_138554.1:2819862-2832362 GCF_964273705.1 Natrix helvetica | reverse complement strand
AGAGAGCAAAGCCTCATAGACAAAAGGACAAATCTGCAGCAACATTCCACCTGGAGCAAAGGTGAGGCAGTGGAGAACAATTGTGAATCCCCAGAGAGAAATCAACTAGTCCCAGAGAGATTTTTAGGATGGCCACATATGCTGAACCGCCTCCGTTCAACCCAGCCTCAGATGACTGGGACATGTACATGTTACGGTTTGAAGTTTTCCTGGAGGCGAACGATCTTGGGGGAGTCTCTGAGCATCGGAAGAAAAACTTGTTCTTAGGGTACTGCGGCCCTGAAGTTTTGGAGACGGTGAAGAATCTTTCAGAACCAATGCCTCTGCGTGACATCTCCTGGTCTGCGCTTCAACATGCTGAAGAGTCACTATGCGCCAAAGCCTTTGAAATACGTTTGCCGGTACCAGTTCCAGATGCGGAACCAGGAGGAGGGCAAATCGATCGACGAGTATGTGGCCGCACTCCGAAAAGCTGCAGCCCATTGTGAGTTTGACGAGCCGGATGACCAAATCCTACATCGCATCCTATTGGGAGTTCGAGATCAGAATCTGCAGCCAAGGCTTCTGGCCAGACCCGATCTCTCCCTACAGATTGCACTTGATGAGGCTAGGGCATCAGAGTTGGTAAAGTCCATGGAGACCCTCCAGTGCCACAACAAGCCCCGAAGTCCGTCTTGCACTAGCTGTGGAGGAGATCATATCAGATCATCCTGCCGTTTCCGTGATGTGATTTGCGAGCGGAAGGGGCACATTGCCAAGGTGTGCCGCAGTGAGTTCCCTGTAACCACTGGTAAACCCAAGAAGATGGGAAAGGGTTCAAGCCGAGGACAACGACCCAAACCAGAGGCGGGACAGAGGTAAATAAGGAGGTCAGAGGGTGATGACAGGATTGCCAACCTCATATCTACCACTTAAGCCACCCAGGACGCCTGGAAACTCTGAATGTCACTGTTCTGGTTAGACATATTTGGACCAATCAACCAAAGAAGATAAAAGTCACCGTCTTCATTGAGGGCTTTCCATGAAAAATGGAGAACAATATCAAGTCATCACTGACCATAATCTCCTTCGGTGCTTAAGCGCATGATCCCAACAATACAAAAAAGGACCTCCGTAGCCCAGATGTCTGCCTCTTCGACTACCAAGACAACCACACAACTCTTGCAAACTGAATGTCACCACCCCCAAGAAGCCCTGGGAATGTCGAATGATTTATATGACTTTGAAGGGGGCCAAGGAGATTCACCACCAGCAGTTCCAGCCGTGGCCTGCGAAGGGGTCCAGGAGGTTCCACCAGGCGGTCCACTGCGTTTGCTAGCTGTGCTGAAGATTTACTGTGCAGGTCACAGTTCTTATCTGACAACGATTTACTGCGTGTGCACTTTCACATTCCTTCTTAATTCTCTTTTCTGTTCGCCTGCCAAGAAGGCAGGCACAAGATGGAATTAATTCAGTTAGCAAAGTTTGTATTTTTACTTTCTTTTATATTAAAAATGTTTTTATTAGATGTTGCTTTGGGTTTATTTTTGCTTATTCGGAAGTATACTGCCAGGAAAAGCCACGATCCATCGTTATGAATTACAAAGGTTTAAATTATATTCCTTGACACAAATGAACAACAGGTCCATTTAACCTGCGTGAAGGCAAATCACCAGACTGAGCTGTGCAGGTACAACAGAACCTACTTATGTAACTACATCATGAGTTAGGATGTTCCATCCTAGAGGAGAGGGGTGTTAGATATTCCCCCGCCTGCTGTGTGAAAGCAAGAGGTTTCCACCAAGGTCCTCTGTTCTGGCGGGAACAGAATAACCTGATTGGCTGGGAGGTCTCACAGCCCCCTTTAAAAGGGGATGCTGACCATTTCCCCAGCACAGATGTTGCCTGTTTTGAATAAACAGCTGTTGATCACTAGCTTTTGTGCCTCCCTTTACCCAATCTAACATCACCTGGAGATTGTTATGTTATGTTATGTTGTTATATGATATCATATTATGGTATATGGTATGGTATTGTTGCAGAAAATCAGGAGATTTGGATTGCAAGATCAAGAAAATCTTTATTTGGCCAAATAGTTCAGATAGAGATAGCAATTTCTAACATCTGAACGGCGTTCTAAGCCAAACACGCATTCTTATAGTGTGTTCAAAGCATCAAAAACATGGAAATATTAAAGCGTTTCAATTGGCTAAAGTTACTAGTTTCATTCTGGCTTTTGTGGTTAAAGCCCTGTGTCTGACTCGCAAGCGAGACTTTCAATTGACTTGGCCTACTTGCAACAGGTGTCACTTCCTGCGTTCAAACGTCCTGTTTTTCTTCAAGACTAGAAAATGCACAACGAGCTGGGCTAGATGGGGCCCCCAAGAAATCCTCTAGTCTGACCCCGTTTCATGTTCACTCTTATGTCCAAATCTCGCTTTGTGTCCTGCCTTAGTATGATATGGTATGGTATTATATTACATTACATTATTTTATTCATTATATTATGTTATATTGTGCTGTTCTGTGCTATGCTATGCTATGCTATTCCTATCCTTATTCCTTTCCATATTTGCTATGCTACGCTATTCCTATTCTTATTCCTTTCCATATTTTCTATTCTGTTCTATGCTATGCTATGTTATTATATCGCACTCTGCTTTCTTTTGCTGCTAAAAAAGGGAGGAATTTAAGAATTTTGGGGGGATTGGGGAGGAAGCTGGAGAGATTGCTGTTTAGCATAGAAGCACAGATTTTTATTTATTTATTTTTAAACACAGATGGATGTAGTTAGCCCTTACCCCTCTCTGAAAAACAAGAGATTTAGCAGAAAAAAGGGCTGGGGTAAATAGGAATATTCCCTTGTTTGCAGCCCCCTTATTCTTAATCTAAGAACAGTACCAGCACAGGCCGGGTTTAATTCCTGTTAGGATGGCTGAGAGTGCCCCTTGGGGTGGGTGGGTGGGTGGGGGCTTAGCATGATGGTACACAGAGGCCACCAGTTGGACTTGTATTGTGGTGCAAATGCACAATCAGATTACAAAGCTATTTAGGAAGACACAATTCTTCTGCAGTCAGCTTCTCGTCCTTCGAAAGCAGTACATGCATCTTCAGGTTTCAGAGTACACGCAGTCCTCGGTTTACGACTCAAAACTTCTTTGTTAAGTGATACATTTGTTAAGGGACTTCTCTCCCCCCCCCTTTTTTTTTTGCAACTCTCCTTGCCGTAGTGGTTAAGGGAAGCACAGTAGCTGTTAGTCAAGGAATTTAGAATGAACGAGGGACCTTGGAGGTCTTCTAGTCCAGCCCGCTGCTCAAGCAGGCGACCCGATGCCATTTCAGATAAGGGACTGTTCAGTCTCTCCTTAAAAACTCCCCGTGTTGGAGAATTCACAACCTCTGCGGGCAACTTCTGTTCCACCGGTTAATTGTCCTGTTAGGAGGTTTCTCCTTAATTCCTTAAGGAGTTAATCCTCCTTAATTCCAGCTTGCTTCTTCTCTCCTTGATTAGTTTCCATCCATTGTTTCTCATCCTGGTGCTTTAGAAAATAAGTTGACCCCTCTCCTCTTTGTGGCAGCCCCTCAAATACTGTTGTGTCTCTCCCCCCCCAGTCCTTCTTTTCTCTAGACTGGCCAAACCCAAATCCTGCAGCTGTTCTTCATAGGTTTTAATCTCCAGGCCTTTGATCCTCTTAGTTGCTCTTCTCTGGACTTTTTCCCAAAGTCTCCAACATCTTTTTTGTAGCGTGGTGTCCAAAACTGGATGCAGGATTCCAGGGGTGGAATAAAATAAAAATAAAATCTGGCTCTCCGACTTTGCTCGTCAGAAAGCCGCAAGCGTGACTTCCTGGGACGCTGCGACCGTCAGAAGTACGAGCCAGTTGCCAAGCCTCTGAATTTTGATCGCTGCCACAGAGGGGGGGGGGGGGTCAAGCTATTTTTCCAAAGCACCCGAAGGCCAGACAAGGAATAATGGATGGAAACTGAACAAGGAGACATCAAACCTGGAAATAAGGAGACGTTTCCTGACGGGGAGAACGATCCACCCAATCGCCTTCGGAAGTTGTGGGAGCTTCATGCCTGGAGGCTTTCAAGAGACTGGACCGTCATCTCTCAGAAATGGCACAGGGTCTCCTGCTTGGGTTGGACTAGATGACCTACAAAGTCCCTTCCAACTCGTGTTCATCTGTTAATAAATGTTTCAAAAACCAGTAGCTCACGAACGGCTCATTTGTAGTGGTACTGCTTTCCCAAAATCACTTCCTCCTTCCACCCAAAACCAATCTGAAGGGAAACCATTTGATTTTCTTGCCGACGTTTCATTACTGAACTGGGTAACATCATCAGGGCACTGACGACATTACCTAGTCGGGCAATGAAACGTCACCAAGAAAACCCATCTCCGAGAGCACCACGCCCCTACATTTCAACCTCATGTTTACGAGCATTCTATTATCTAGTGTTATTCCTCGGTTTGCAACAGCTCATTTAACAACCAGTTACAAAGGGACTTTAAAAACCCGACGTGATCATTTTTACACAACCGTTGCAACATCCACAGGGTCACTTGATCAAAAGTTGTGTTGTGGCCTATTGGCGAGGAGGAGGCGGCGTGGAAGTCAGGGTCAGCATCAAGGCAATCCTGAGAGCTCCAGGGGGAAAGAGGGAACAGAGATGGGAGAGACAGAGACTGGGCTGTCCGTCAGCCCCCAAATGGGGAGTCAGCAGCCCCCAGGTCTGGAGGTGGCTGGTGAGGAAGAGGAGGAAAAGCTGGGCCCAGTGCCTGACGCGCCGATGTGCAGATGGCCGAGGAGAGGAGAGCAGTGGAAATCTATGGGCTGGTCCTTGGGACGGAAGAGCCACTGCTGCTAGCAAAACTTAGCCCTGGGAATAACTTTTTGCTGGGGCTGCTGGTACTCCTAATTAAAGGAATCGTTGAGTTAACAACGTTGAGTTAACATTGAGCAGCTTTGTCATATTTGGGGTGCTGAGTCAGAACAAGCTGGATGTTTGGCAACCGATACGTATTTATGATGGCTGCCGTGACCCGGGGCCGTGGTGTCCACTTTGGCGACAAGCAAAACCAACAGGGAAGCGAGATTCGTTTAACCACCATACTAAATTAATGGTGGTGCTTCACTTAACAACGGTCATTGGAAAGGTCACGAAGTGAGGCAAAATTCACTCAACTTGTCTTGACCCGCAACAGAAACGTTGACCTCAATTGTGGCCCTATGTCGAGGGCTAGCCCTACTTAACAATGGCCGATGGAGCATGTACAAAATGTAGAACAGGGGTGTAATTTCTCAGAAAGCAGCTGATTCTCAGCGAATTATATACATCAGTCACAGTCATCATCTTCTTTTAACGACCCCATAATCCCTTACGGGGTGGTGTCTGGGCAACTGAATGGAGCGGAGGGTTTACTGGCCAGCTGCCCTTCCCTGTCACCAATGAGGAGTTTAGTACAGCAGATATATTCTCATTGCGCCGAGAGAAAAATATCTGCCTCTACCTAGGATCGAACCTACAGCCTCCTTATTCTGGGGCGAGATCTCCACCTCCAGGCCACCGCTCCCCTCATACATCAGTCACAGTGCGATAGGAATATTTTTTTTATTATTAAAGATGGAAACTTATCCAAACCAGGGCCCCAATTACAAAAAAACCAAACCCACGGAAGAGAAGGCAACGCGGCTTTGAAGCAGTGGGGAGCTAGGAGGATTTTTTTTAAAAATCTGTCCCTTCTAAAGGCTGAATTGCAAGTTTCAAGTCCAGTGGGGGGGAAAAACTAGTGGTTATTTGATCTGTGGGTGTGAAGGGAAGCCAGCTGTTCTCCAGGTGAATCCTCTGTTGAGGTGAGGCTCTACACACCTCCCTTCCATTAACGCCTTAATGAATATAAAAGGGAGAGATTGTAATCGTAAAGTGTAATTATCTTATCTAAAAACAAAAAAACCCTAACAACTCTTCCGAATTGGAAGAGCGAGTAGAACTGGCGGGGCGAAGGAGGGTTCCTGCTTTGGAGAATAGAACCGGACTCGCCCTTTTCAAAGCAACAGGTGTTCGTGGCAGGCGGTGTGCCTTCCTCGCGGGCCTCCACTATCCCGAAATAATTTTGGAACCAAACAGGTGAACTGCACACCTCTGGAGGCAGATGGTTGTTCCTCTTCCAATTATCTAGATATAAAAAATGGCTTTATTTGTGTGTGTGTGCGGGCGGGCGGGTGGGTTCCAGCATAACTCTGGAACGCCTGGAGCAATTTCAACCAAATTTGGTACCCAGGTGACTGACTCTCTGGAAACAAATACTGTGGGGGGTAAGACACCCCTAAAACACCTCAGGGTGTGCGTTCTGTTAAGAAACAGCCTGTTGTGCCTTCAAATGGCTTCTACTGTACTGCCATAAAATGGCTTCTACTGTACAGCGCAGTGGAATTGGGGATTCACAGTACTCCACAAGGGGGCTCCCTCTAGTAAGGGGGAAAACTCAACATTAAGAATTACGTTTGGTCCGGACATTTTCCCCCTATGAATAAATACCCAGGTAACACCAGGTTATCGGCTAGTTGAGGATGAAGAAAGAAAGCAAGCAAAATGCAGTTCCACTGGGACACACAGCACCCATGGTCATCCCTCTTTCATTCTGGATCAGGGATGAGTTGAACATCGGTCTGAGAGCCCCCATCTTTTGGTCCGCGGGATGAAGCAAAAGGAAAATGCAACACTTTTTGTCTTGGTAGAACTTCCACAATGCATCCGATCAGAAAGGAACACTTCTCTCCTCCCTGCCCCCGGGATCTTAAAATACATAGAATAAAAGAGAGCGCTTCGCCACAAAGAAATTAAAAAATCGGAATCGGCTGGAGGCCAGCGAGACGATCGTCGGGAAGGGGACGTTTAGTGAACCGTTCTCTCCTTCTGCCTGTGGTAATCTGGAAGGGAAGAGGCAGAAATGAAGGCCAGAATCTCAGAGTCAGAACGAAAAACCCAACAGCCTGCTACAGGTGGACAAAAGTCAGTGTGAACACCACAAGAGGTGGATGATGACAAAAAAAATTTTTTTTGTTATTGCTACCAACAACTGGCATTCCACAGTGGGCACAGAGGTTCTCTTTCCCCAGCCTGGCAGAGAATCTGACAATTTTCCTAGAACAATCCTCAAAGATGCTAGTCCTATAAACCTTCTGAGAGATATGAATATCCAATAGATTCCTGTTTTCCTCAACAGGCCTCAATGAGCCTTGGTTTCCTTTCCGAAGAGGAGAACATTTCAGAATAATAGCATATAAAAGAATAGAATAGAATAGCAATAGCAATAGAATAGGAATAGAATACAATAGAACAGAACAGAACAGAATAGCAACCGAATAGAATAGCAATAGGAGAATAAAATAGGAGAATAGAATAGCAATAGAATAACAGTTGGAAGGGACATTGGAGGTCTTCTAGTCCAACCTCCTGCTCAGGAAGGAAACCTTACACCCCTTCAGACAAATGATTGTCCAACCTCTTCTTAAAACACTTCCAGTGTTGGAGCATTCACAACTTCTGGAGGCAAGTTGTCCCACTGATTAAACTGTTCTGTCAGGAAATTTCTCCTTAGTTCTAAGTGGCTTCTCCCCTTGATTAGAAATAGCAATGGCATTTAGACTTATATACCGCTTTATAGTGCTTTTACAGGCCCCTCTAAGCGGTTTACACAGTTAGCCTATTGCCCCCAACAATTTTGGGTCATTTTACTCACCACGGAAGGCTGTGTCCACCTTGAGCCTCGTGAAATTCGAACGGCCAAATTGCAGGCAGGCAGCCGGCAGGCAGCCAAATTTAGCCTGCAGTACTGCACTCTAACCACTGGGCCACCGGTTCACATCACAAATGATGTGAGCCTGTGAATTACCCAGGACACGGTATGTATGTATGTATGTATGTATGTATGTATGTATGTATGTATGTATGTATGTATGTATGAATTTGAGTTCTAAAGCTGCCTTATCTGTGGGTGGCTGACAATTCCAAAAGATATATTGCAGTTAAAAATCTTTAAAACATTTTACAACAATAAAAACATTGAAACAAATCATTTAAAAAGGTTTTGCCGTACAAGAGTACCAACAATACTTACTGTAAGGAAAGAAACGGACTCTCATAATGATTTCCCGAGCGGTTTTCAAGATCTCTACAGCCTGGGAAAGAAAAAGAAAGAGAGAGAGAAAGAGAAAGAGAGAAGAGAGAGAGAGAGAGAGAGAGAGAGAGAGAGAGAGAGAGAGAGAGAGAGAGAAGGAAAAATGTTAACTCTTTTTATCAGCAGCAAATATATTGGCCTAGTGGTTGTCAGCCAGTTCTTTTTATAAATAACACAATGCAATGAGCCCCCTAATCTCGAATGTTTGGGAACTCTTTGGGCTGAAGGCCCATAGGACCATCCCCCTTGTCTGTTCGAACAGACAAGCTCCTCCCGACAAGGTGAAGGCACCTCTCACCTTGCTGTGCTCAATATCTTGGAAGTCCACATCATTCACAGCCAGGACCTGGTCACCTTCCTGCAACCCGGCTCGATGAGCGTCAGAATCTGGGATAACCTAAAACGGGAGGAATGAGAGCTCACCACAACCCAGAGAATGGTCAAAGGGGCCTTTCGTTTGTTGTGGCCCACTAGTGGCCGGTGGAACTGGCAGCAGATTCGGACAGTGAGGAGGTTGGGGAGGAGCCTGGGTCAGTCCTGGAGTCTGGGGAAGACTCTGAGGAGGGCTCTGTGTTGGAGGCAGAGAGGGGGCCAGGGCCGTCTGACAGTTATCAGCTGCCTTCAGAGTCGGACATCAGTGAGGCAGAAGAACAGTGGGAGCCTGTTCCCAGTGTGCGCATGCGCAGAGTGCCCAGGCAAAGGGAACAGCTAAAGAACAGGGGTCGACTTGGGAGGAAGGCCACAGGTGGACGATGAATGGCCCCTCCCAGAGGAAATAAAAGAGGGAGCGCCAGGGGAGTGGAGTTTGCAGGAAACAATCAGTTCGCTTCATTGGTTCGGAGACTCTCCGAGACTCCTTGCCAAGTTCTGCAGATCTCGGCCTGGCAGCTCTCCAAGCCAGAGAAGGTCGGTGACTGTAAATCCTCCCTCGAAAGACTTCGCTGGCTGTGAAGGAGCAGAATTCACAGCAAATTAATAAAAGGGTTTTTTGTTAGGATAAGGAGTTTGCTTCCTGCTCTTGGGAAGCCTCGGTCGGAAAATTCTCCAACTTGGAACAATCCAAATGGATAATAGATTTTATAGTTCAGAATCAGGGCGCGGGGACAGGGGGGGGTGTTGCACAAGGCCAGGGAGGAGGAAAGCCAGTGCATTGTATTGTTCCCTTTGCCCAGGAATGCATCTAGATATATACTTGGTAATATTTTAGGATTTTACATTTCATATTTTGTTACGTTTAATCGCTTATGTTTTTTTATCCAAGTTTGATGTGGATATGCCATACGGTAAATAAAGAATGCCCAGGAAAACAGAATAAAAGGGGAAAAAATGATCTGGATAAAGGGGAAAATAATCGAAAGGGGGATTGAAAAGGCCAAAATGACAAACCTGCCTCTCATTTCAAAACCTGAAAAACCGGGGAATCTGCTAAAGATTAGTCCCTTCGGGGAGAGGGGGCGGTCTATAAATCAAATAAACTTAAACTTAAACTTAAGTTACATATATTCCGTTCAGGGATGGGTGGCTGCCAGTTTTATTACTGGTTTGCAACCCGCGCGCATTCCAGAAGCGCACTGCGCAGTCACTAAAATTCAATATGGCGGCAATATCAGCGGCAGTGAGGGAACCGGTTCAGGGGCGTGTAAGGCCTGGGTCGCTGCCAGTTCTGTGACCTGGGCCTGAATTCCACTATCGGTTTGGCCAAACCTCTGATTCAGTTTCTTTTTTCCCCAAGTTTTTTATTTATTTTTATTTTTTACAAATATATCGAATCAATGCGTGAACAGTGGGGTAACTGGGCGCCATACCTTCTAATCCAAGTAAAACTGATAAAGTTAATCATAATTATTATATTCAATCAACTTAATGTTTTTCTAATAATAATATTAATAAACATTTATATTGGGTTGCGTTCTATCGTTATTCAACTATTCCATGTTTTCTCTTGTTATTACTTTTAGTTATTGTATAAAAATGCCTACCCTAATATTCCCCTTTCTCTTATTTCTATCCCTTCCACTAGCTTCGTTTCAGTTTCTGACGAAACACCTCCTAGCGTGCAACTTAAAATTTTGGTTTTGAAGGAAGCCGCACAAAACTGTGGCATTTCTCTTCTGTGTAAACGTACGGAAAGGAAAAGAGAAAAAAAGACTTGACAGGTGCTATCCTAGAAGACTGGATCTCATCAGTCTACTTCTGAATTGCAGTTTTTCAAACCGAAATGGGATTATGACTAAATAGGCCATAGGTGGCTGGCTAGAGAAGATAAAAAAGCTGAAGATTCTGCAACCAACATGGGATCGAAAATCCCAATTCTATGGGCTTCTTAAGGAGGAAGGAACCTTGGCCAGGAGCCAGAGGGAGACAAAAGAACAATGTACCTTTGAGATGAAAATGCCCAACTGAGAAGCTTTTCCTCCTCGGATGTTGAAGCCCAGCTGGGAAGGAAGGAAGGAGAAAGTTGGCATAGAACGGAATGGCTCTTTTCAAGCTCTGTGAATTTGCTGCTCAACACGGATCTCCGTGGCCACATTTCGACCCTAGGTTCTCCTGCTTGAGCAGGGGGCTGGACTAGAAGACCTCCAAGGTCCCTTCCAGCTCATTCGTTTTATTCTAACCCATCTCTTAGCAAGGAAGGCTCAACAACCAGCAGCACCAAAAGTACCCAGGAAGTATTTTTCAGCAGTAACCCCACTTTGCCAAGAAATGGTGATCAATTATGATCAATTCTGACCTCCCCAGAGATACAATACAGCACTACTTAATTTACGACCGGTCTCAGGGTCATAGGTCCAGAGTTTGTTTGTTTTTTTGGCTGGAAACCAGGTGTTTTTTCCCCTGGTTTCAGGAAAAAAACATTCAATTGTGGACAATGGGTTTACTTCACTACTGCAGCATTCACATTACGGCTGTCAATTTTCGCTGAACTGCCGCCCCCCCCAAAAGTTCATCAAAATCAGTCATGGTCACATGAGGGTCGACTTAATGACCAGCTCCTGACTTAGGGACTATAATTCTGGGCTCAATTACGGTCATAAATTGAGGACGGCCTGCAGCAGAGAGAGTAGTACAATGGTTTTAATCCCGTTTTAAGCCTGCCCTGCCCTGATTTCACACATCCAAATCTACTTGCTTGCCTTCCTCAATAACTTCCTTGACCCCCTCTATGAAGGAGCATCTGCTTCCAGACTCCAAATCTAGAAAAATCATAAGCTTTTTAAGACTGACTGACCAACTTATCCAGCAGCTGTGCAGAAGGAATTCCATCCCTCCCGAGGAAAACCAACATTTTGGTTTTCAGTGAACAAAACGGCCCACGAAAAGTCAAGGAGCTATTGCTCACCCCCTCAGTGCTACAATTCCCATCTCTTATGGCTGGGGATGATGTGAATTGTTGGAGAATGCCAGCTTGGGAACAGAGGTGCCTCTTTGCCCCACCCTCTCTGAGAAGGAGTCACGCCTCACCTGAGCCCCCGAAGGCTTTTTCAGGATGATGGTCCGAGGCAGGAACTGGGTTAACTCGTTGTTGTAATCCGAATGGTAAATTCTCTAGGGGAAAAAAAAATAAATCAAAGGATACACCTAGAAATAGCGCCGGGGTTTCCATTCTTGGAAATATAAAATCTTTCTGGCAAGTGCCCCTTCTTCCCTGGTTCTGCCAGGAGAAAAGCATCAGAATTATTAGGTTTGCTGCAAAAAATGTCCCAGGATCCACAGCGACCCACCTCATGAGGGGGGATCCAGGTCGGAGGACTCTCATATGGAGGAAGGAAGACCACTGGGTAATCATCGTAGGGGATCCGGCTACCGCCTCCCATATCCATGTTGGCTCGGTCCAGAAACAAGAAAGCTCACCAACGATTCCTAGGAAGAGAGATCAGTGAGATTTCCACCTGCAAGTTCCCCTATCATGAATTAATGCTTCCGCCCCCCACCCCTCCAGACAGAGACAAACAAAAAGTAGCTGTTCTTGAGGCTATTTGCACAAGAGAACCAATGCATCTTTATCCACTTTTGCTTCTGCTTAACCTTTTTGGACCTTTGGACCTTAACCTTGCTGGACCTTTTTGTGCTCAAGAAAAAAACAACCTGAAATTCTGTCTTTGGGATTTACCCATTAGATAGGTTTGTTACTCCTGAAATGGTTACTACATACTATGCATTTAAAAGTAAATCGTTGTGGCTGTATTTTACTATTTTTTATTGTACTAGGTTGAAAACAGTTGGAAGTTAATGCTTTTTGTTGTTGTTCTTGTGTTCCATTATCCCACACCTCTTTTCCCCTTTTTTCCTTCATCCAGTTCCCTATTATCTGTTTTCATTACACAACAATATAAAT